>NC_134483.1:74235373-74593519 GCF_040206685.1 Ascaphus truei | reverse complement strand
TGCGCTGCATGCCCATACTACAAGCCCATGTATCAGCACGGGGTGGAGATAGGGGAGACTGCTGCTTCAGTTGGAATCAAGGCTTATCTTTGAGTTAGACACCATGGCCCCAAGGGGCTTGAATGAGAACTTCAAACTTGGTTGTTTTCTTTGATTTATCCCCTTTTTGAATATCTAAGATATGGTTCACATTATCCCTAGAGTCCTTAACATTATGCATGTCTGTACCTCCCTTCCTTCCTTTTTCTCCCCTTCCCCTCCCTCTCCCCTTCCCCCCCCCTCTTTCTCCTCCCTCTTCTCCTTCTTTCCATCCCTTTTCCCCCCCTTCTCCTCTTTGTTTCCTGACGTTCTGTCCATTTCTGCTATCCTACTTACCGTAGATTTATGATGCATTTATCACTCATTATGAGTATTTGACTTTTATTGCCATACATTTTATATTGCCTACTCCTTTACTAGTCAGTTTGTCTCAATTGCCCCAATGTATTCTGCTACACTGTGTAATTTTGTTTTTATTCCCTACACCCTTCATTCACGGTTGTTCCCCACTGTTTATTTTTATTTTTAGGATACCCTTGTAGAACTCCCCCGTGACTCCATACACAAGAGCACAAGCCTTGCCATTCTTGGACTGTTCCTGATATGCTGCATCAATGACTGCTTGCTGCAGAATTTATGCTAAAGATAAAGGATCCTATGATAACTATCTCATTACCAGATGTGTTGTGGTGCTCATACTGACTCCGAGGAGACTGCACATGCGCATTGGGGAACGCTATGAATTCCCCTGTCTTGCAGGACGGCGTCGCGGCTACCAGGAACTAGTCACCATGGCTACCAGGGATGCAAATTCCCTACATGTGGACTGATATAGCTCTGTTTAATTTTTCAGTACTCTGTTGCTTTTCCTGCTAAGGCTATGACAGCTTTAGTGCGACGGCAGATCATGAGGGGTTGATCATGGGTCATTTTTGCATAACCAATCAGAGTAGCTGATGGTCACTTAGGTGTGGGTTTTAAGGGGTATATAAGGTTTCCACGGTTAGTAGTCTACAGCTCTGCCCTGAGGAAGGTCCTGTGAGGACCGAAACGTTGGTCTTGTTTGTGCTGCTGTCTACTTTGAATACAGGTTTTTTCATCTACCACTGAGTGCTGTCCTTTGTTTACTCTTGTTGAGTTGACTACCATTTTATATATATATATATATATATATATATATATGGAAAAAAGGAGGAGAGAGCGCACGCCCATAGCGTAAAATTGTAAATTTAATGAAGGGGAGGAGGGGGTAAAAAATGCACTTACAAAAGTACAATAAAATCAAGCATTGCGTGATATAATCACCACCATCCGGTTAGTATTGCAACATCTATTGCAAGGGACTTCCCTTTGAAAAAGTTACCCGTGAGTGACGAAACGCGTCAGGGAGCGTCATCACGTCGGACGCATTGACACTGACGTCATCACCGAGCGCTGGAGCAGACTGATCCATGCGCGAGTGCTGCAGAGGCTTGAATCATACGGAGCCTCTTTCCAGGACTCTAACACAGCATTGTACAGCATCACCTGCCCTGGATACCTGCTGGGACTTCGATCCTTTATACTGCAAGACTGGGATTGCCCCAAGATGTTGCAATACTAACCGGATGGTGGTGATTATATCACACAATGCTTGATTTTATTGTACTTTTGTAAGTGCATTTTTTACCCCCTCCTCCCCTCCCCCTCATTAAATTTACAATTTTACGCTATGGGCGTGCGCTCTCTCCTCCTTTTTTCCTTTTAGATTCCCTGTGGACGTGGTTTGTCCATATTGAGAGCAGCCGGAGACCCTCTACACCAGCACCCACATTATCATTGGACTTATCTTTGAGGACTGGTTATCACACTTTTTTGCTTTTCTTTTATATGTTGTCATTTATTCAATGCATTATTCCTTTATGGTTTACAGGTTTTATATAGATTTGTGCTAGATTTGATTATTTTAGTTATTCACTATTATTAGTTTATATTGTGTAGATTAATACGATTTTCAGTCAGTTCATACATACACACTGGAATAACCATAAGCAGAGGCGCTGCTTTCTTTTTCTGTTTGTCATATATATACCCTTTCGATCACCTAAGACCTAGTGGCTGCGAAGTCACCCCTACACATACACACGGCCATTGGGAGCGAGAAAACTGATTAACGTATTTTGGACACCGGGTGGGAACACCCGGTGGCGGGATTTGGGAAAGTACTTTTGGTGTCCACCGAGGCGCAAGTTATTGTATGCGTCCGCCGAGGCGCATAAATGTGGACGTCCTCCGTGGCGTGTTAAATGTTGTACACCACCGTATTGAAATGTCATGGCATGTAATGTATCGAAAGGTTGACTTATCAGTAAACGAGATTGGTTTTATAACATGGTCGTGTGAAAGAAGTTCTTGTATAGAACTCCCCCTTTGGCGGGATCTGTCGCAGGTGGAGGCGCTGCACCGAACCTATCCAATCATATATATATATATATATGTATATATATATATATATATTGTATGCACCCCGGGCTCTCCGTGGCAGAGGCTCAGGCCCTGTGAGCCAGCAGGTAACACAGCACAGAGTAACAGCTTGCCAAGTGATAGGAAGCAGGGTTACATATATATATAGACGGTCTTAGTAGGATTTCTATAAATACTTTCTTGTTATTCAAAGCCCTATGTTGTGCTCTATTGTCTGACCTTTGGCCCCATGCTCAGGTAGTGTGATATCAGTCATAACGGGGCGTGGGACGTTGACCCCCCACCTTAGCATATAGATTTTAGTCTGAGGGAAATTAATATACCCTCCATTTTCCCATCTTCTTTTTTTCCAGTATCCCATTTCCTCTTCCTTGAAACTGTAAATGGACACATTTTGAAATAAATAGTAAAAAATTTTTTTTTTCTAGAAAAGCAGAATTAATCTCCATTCTTCATGCTATGGGTGACATTTTTAGTAATGGTATGTAGAGGAGTGCAGGTTGCCAGACCTTCACATCGAGAGAGGTCTAGTTAAACCATCAGGTGTTCATGTCGCAAAAAGATTAAAAAGTGCAATAAATGTGCAAAATACCCAGTGAATAATTAAACACTGATAACACACATACTGTTACTCCATAGACCGAAATCCTCGGGTGTGGGGACTCCTTGTAGCCCTTATATTGAGAAGAAGGTTTTACTGCACTATTTAATCTATTTGCGCCATGAACACCTGATGGTTTAGTTGGTTACAATTGCGGTTTGGGAAACCACTGGTGTTTAGGCAACACTGGATTATATTACTATCTTTTATATGCTGTTTCACTTATTTCACCCGAGAGTGGTCTAGGGACTTACATCTCCTAAAACACTCCCATATACGTGGAGAGATAGCTGTGAACACACCTCGGATACTTGGGAAATAAACTAACTTCAATATGCCATTTATATTGAAATTATTTAAATTTGTATATTTCCGAGGTCAGGGCCGCCGACAGGGGGGGACAGAAGGTACTCGTGTACTGGTGTCCTGAGCCCGCTGGCGGGGGTGTCTGTCGTCCATACCCAGTTGCCAGTTCTTGTGACTGGGCCACCTGCTCTCTCTCTCAGATGCCTGCAGGCCTCTATCACTGCCCACGCTGACGGACCTCTGTGATGTCAGCGTGCTGGAAGTAGGTTTGGCCCAGCTTCCGGCGCACGATGGCATGGAGGGAGGCCTAGCGCATGCCAGCTCGGCATGGGACAGAGGGATAGGAGCCTGCAGGCAGATGGGGAGAGCTGGGGCCCGGCCGCGAGAGGTCCGGCAGCCGGGCCTAGCCAGATGTTGGGCCCAACTTGCAGTGCCGGCCGGATGGCCCCCCCGCAGTCCATCCACAAGGTAGGTCTGTTTTTTTTTAATATGTATTGGGGGTCTTGTTTATATGTATTAGTGGGTGGGGGGTCTTTTTAATATGTATTGGGGGTGGGGGTCTTTTTAAAATGTATTGGGGGTGGGGATCTTTTTCAAATGTATTGGGGGAGTGGGGGACTGTGAAAATGTAATGGGGGAGGGGGGGCTTTTTAAAATATATTGGGGAGTGGGGGGCTTTTTATAATGTATTGGGGGAGTGGGGGGCTTTTGTATTGGTATTGATTGGTTGAGGTTATATGTATTTTGTGGGGGGGGGGATTGAGTGAGAGTAGGGTAGTTGATGGAAGGTGAGGGCGAGTGAGGGGGAGGTGGGGAGAGGGAGGTGGTTAGTGAGGAAAAGAGGGAGTAAGAGTGAGACACAGGGGAGAGAAATACATGCGAGGCGGGAGGGGTGGTGAGTGAGAGGGGGTGAGTGAGGAAAAGGGAGTGAGATGGAGGGGAGAGAAATACATGAGAAGATGGTGGGAAATAGAGGGGATACGTGAGGTGTGAAATGGGAGGGGGGCTCGCAATACCACCAGGGCGGGGGGGGGGGAGAGGGGGCGGACGTAATTGTAGTCTTGGGCCCAGGGAAATCTGTCTGCGACCCTGCCAAGGTCTGATGCGTGTTTATAAGTATCTGTCCACTTGTTTTTTGGGAGGTACTCCTATTGGGTACCCCAGTAAATAGGAATGACTCTTGTCTCGCTCTCTCACCCTCCCTCTTCTCTCTCGTTCTCTCTCCCCCATACATGTCAATTTCGAACATATTGCTTTAACTTTTTTTTTTTTTTAAATGTAGGCAAAGTTAATCTTAGCAATTTTGCACATCTCTAGTAGAAACAACATTTGTATAACTTCTATTCATGTAGTTCATGTATCTGTATCATCTGCTTGGCAACTATTTCATAGATGGCAGAATAAGTAGTACCATATGCATTCATTTAATTTGCTCCAATGCCTTAATTTGTGATGCACCTGTGTATATAAATAGAAGCAATGCAAAAATTAAGCAAATTCTGTTAATTTATCATAGGCTCTCTCTTATGAGCTAGATTATGTTACTGACTGCATTTGTAATGAATTTATAATATTGATTTTTCAAAAAAAAAAAAAATATAGCATTTAATTGCATGAGCTACCTTAGAGGCTTATAAGCACAAAGCACCAGTTTGGTAATATCACTGTTTACTGCAAAACTCAAAATGGAGCCAAAATCTCAGCCAAAATCTCAAATCTAGAGCCATCTTGGCAACTGTTTGACCAGACAGGTATGTGGTTATAAATTACCAGAGCTTTAAATGTTCTGTGGCTTACAAAGCAATACTTTCTGACGGGGTTGTTTTTTTTAAAGCTTTATAAATGTTTTACTGTGATATGTTAGACATTAAAATACTCAGGACTATCAAAAAATAATGTGTACAGAAATAAAATGTAGAATGCATGCAGATTGCCAAAACACGATAATTGTGTTAGGGATAATGAGAATTATAATGCTTCAGGCAGCTCTGGCAAGTTTATTTTTCTACATGTGAATATTAGGTTACAATATTGGTGCATGCATTCAGTGTGCTTCCAAACAGACTTCAGAACTTGCTTCTTAGCATAAACACTGCCCTCCTATGTACACTGCTGGATAAACTGATGTCTGAAATAATGCATGTTCCACTTTGTACTGATTTTTTGACTTCTGAGCAGAAGAATGATGGCTTCCATTTGATGATAATTGATTATTTGGGGGTTATTTACTAAGGTGCGATATTGCCAGATCAATTTGTGATCCGCTTCTCTTCAAATCTAAACATTTGTAAAAAATTACCTTTATACACTACATCGTCCCCATTTGTTTCTTGTAGATTTTGGCTCCTATGGAATACACATCTCTACAAGATAATTGATGATCTACCAGGCTACACATTACTCTTTAACCTACATTAACCATAACACACATTTTTATGTTTATTTCCAACATATGAAATTAACTTTCAGTTGAATGATACAATCTGTTCTGATACAATACGAGTTACGGTATAATACTGTCAGTAGACATTTTTAAAGTATATGTAACAGTGTACTGTATATATTAGAAGGCCTACCATATCTAACCAAGTCTGCCAAATCAACAATAATCTGGATCACCACAAATTATTACTTTTAAATTTTTTCCAAAGCTATTGCCATACTTACGGCAAAATATAAATGCATACCACTTTACAATGTATCTTATGTTATATTACAGTTTGGCACTTTCTACACATGCAGGAGGTCCAAGTACTGTACCTCTCTAACACACTCTACACAGCCTGGATTATTAATAAAAAAATACAGATATATCCAAGTTATTGCATTCACTGGTACGTTATGGTGGGGTATATACAGTACTGTGACATTCTGCATAAGCACTGCAATAGAATCCTACAGATACTCAGTGATATTGTGTTATGAGCAGTTGCAATAACCTTTACCTCCTGTATGGAACATTTATTTGAGAGATTCATAGCAAATTGTGGCGAACAGCTAAAGTTTGTGTTCACTTGCATCATTTACACCTCAAACAATACCAATATTGCTTAGACCAGGGCTGGCCACTCCAGTCCTAAAGGGCCACCAACAGGTGAGATTTTAAGGATATCCCTGCTTCAGCACAGGTGGCTCAATCATAATGACTGATCCACTGATTGAGCCACCTATTGCCTCCCAGGAAAACTGTATGTTCTATCAACATAACCTATTGCAGCTGCAACTGTTCCATGGCATGATATAATTATCACAAATACATATTATACATTAAAACAAAACTGGAATGGGCGGATTGAGCTGTAAGTACATGTTTATGTAAGACTATTTCTACATGTTGCTCTATATTTTGAATGGGGAATAGTAATCTAGAAACATTCCTAGCTCTTCCTTAGATAATTAATGTTTTAAAATTGTAATCATATCATGACATTTAGGTGACGAACGTATGAAATGTATTTGCCAATTATTTTCAAGGTGAGAAAAGTTTCATAATACACAGGACTCGAGATCAAATAAAATGACTTTGCACTCCAGATGAGAGCTTTTTACACTCAATTAAATCACAGATAACATATTACACCTTAAAGAAACATAAAAATGCAGGAGCACGCTTATTCCTCATTAATAAATACAGGCTCAAGGACACTACAGCAGGTGACTCCACAGGGGGATACATTTTCTGTCCTCAAGATTCACAAAGTGCAGTTGGGAAGGGAAAATGTTGTAAATATCATTCATACTAAAATTATTTGATAGTTAAATACAAGGACTTACTATGCAAAGCAACTGATATCCCAAACACGTTCTCAGAAGGTACTACCCACGCTAGCTGGTAAGTTATTGCAATGACATTACCCTATTACTATCTTAATATTACATTTAGGATATGTCCTTTTTAATTAATCTTTTGTCACTCTTGCAAATTGCGGAGGAGTAGATACTAAACACCACAATAATTGTTCATTGAAATTAATTGGGAACACCATTCAGAGCAGGATATTCAGCAAAAGCCACAATTGCGTGAATCAGGCAAGGATTTACTGTATTTAAAGGAGCAATCCACATCATATCCTACATATGTGTTTATTTTTAAATAAATCAGGTCTGTCGTATTAGATAATACTTACTACTTTTTTTATTCAACTCAGTGTAATTTTTAATAAGTTTTAATATACTGATCATCTTTTTATGTCGATAGCAGGTTTTAGCACATGTCCCCAGCAGTGCAAGATCTTTGCAACACTTTCCTTTTTGTGATAATTTGTTGTCAATATTCCCAGCAGTTTGAATTGCAAACGGTAACATAGATACTGTTACCTTAGCAATATAAGAATACATTGTTGTAATATAAAGTGTAAAGTGAATACATTTCTTAAAAGTCCACTCACATGGTGAAATTCAAACAAATTGCAATCAGAAAAGTTGTCAGATTGTATCTGATCTACGTGGTGGGTTGAGAGATCAGGAACTCCCCAGGGTCATACAATAAAAAAGAAAACATATATTATAACAGTTTTATGTATATAAACAAGATGAGCAGTGAGCCCATACAAACTCACACGCTCCAAGATAAAAAAATGGGCGGTGGATGACATCACGGTATTGACGGAGCCAATGGGAGCCTTCGATTCAGCTACAGTTACTACAGTATGAGTGCTTTAAGTGCTGTGAGTGCCGTGCCTGCTGATCCGGGCACTACAGAAGCCGTAGCTGAATCGAAGGCTCCCATTGGCTCCATCGACGCCGTGACATAATCTGCCGGGAAAACCCAGAAGTGTGACTCGCCGCAAGACCGAGGACAGCCGAGGTATACCAGCCACCATTCTACAGCTGCGTGATAGCAGGACGCTGGCATAGTGGACCCAGAGTGGTCAAAACACACTTTATTCACTTGTGTTATATAACTTGTTCCAACCTATGAGGAGAGTTTGCGCTTTGGAAGTTTTTGCTGAGTTACACTGACTGAAGTATTGATTGAAACTAAAAAGCAGCCATTTAGTAAACCCTGGGAAGCAGGATCTTTGCTCACAGGAGAATGAATTAATCAGAAGCTTCGTTAATTCATTTTCAATAAAGGTAATTAAAGGCTGCATATATTAAAACAAAACAAAAAAAAAATATATATATATTTTTGTTTTTTGTAGAGTGCCGCTTGGACTGGCTCTTTAAGTGGTTCTTATTTAATAAGAACTATGATATATCTCTTGACGATAATAGTCAATTCATAAATAAAAATGACATTTGTTAAAAGTGCAGCCTCACACACTAAGTCACATCTACTGCAGTCAGAACTATAGTAATCTGTTGTTTCCCATCCACAGAACTCAATTCATGTAAATTCCCGCACAAAATTAGCCCCGTCTTTTACGATGGACAGATTTGAAACCCGAAATTTGTTTGGAAGTTCGAGTCAAACCTTTGATCAAGACCCAAGAAAGGCTTATCGACATATCTAAAAAAAAAAAATTAAGCAACTAACAGAACTTTAAAAAAAAACTTGCAAACTTTTTTAACAAGTTTGTAGCCAGAGTTATTACTGTAGTTAATGTGTGTATGAAGGAGAAATAACACAAAAAAATAAGGTTTGCGTTAAGGATATAATGCACAGATTACTATTTGTTTCAATGGAGCTGCTGCATTAAAACAAATAGAGTTCCAGCAAAACCGAAACACAGAATATGTTTAGAACCAAAACACCTTCGAAGGCCGTGCCTTTTCCTACCTTTTCCTACCTTCTCTGGTTTTCTTAATTAGCCTTTGTAGATAGGAAGATGTCCCTCCATCTGCAGATTATCCGAAACTCTATTACCCTCTATAGCCCTCTTTCTCCTGGTCAAAGGGCCACTACACTGTGTACTGTAGATGGTGGTACGAGGCAACCAGGTATCTCCGTGTGATGTTTTCACTCTACCGCAGATAGGTAAGGACTAGTAATCTTGAAGAGGCCTAAGAATGGATATTGGACGACAGGGATATTTTTTTTAACAGTCTTTAGATTAAGCAAAACAGTGAGTAATCCAACACAGGCAACTCCAATAACCAACTTTCCATCCTTTACTCCCTGAGCCACAAACCAGAGGGAGCATGTATTGCCGAATCCCTGGAAGATGCTGATAATCCTATAGATTTAGACCCACACTTGTTGTCCCTAAACTCTCTGTTAGTAATATCCAATAGTGCAGTCTCGGTGTCTAATTAATTCCTCCCATTTCTCTATGTAGCCAAACCCTAACTAAATCCGCCTCCAACGTGTAATTACTGCAGCATTTACTAACAAACATTTATTCATAACTTTACTAGCTGAAGAACTCAGGAAGAACTCTCAGCTCAGGTGAACTGAGCTCTTTTATAGAGGGACACACCTCCCACACCTTACATATCATATGGTACCAGAAGGGGGAGGAGGAGGAGGAGGAGGAGGAGGAGGATTACTGTTTCAGGACTTTCCATTGTCATCTTGATTATCAACATATGTTTTGGATGGAATTCTATCTAATTTTGGATGCATCACATCTCTTCTACCTGGTACCAGAAGGGGCATGATTAACAATGTCACTTTTAATCCATGATTACCCATCATTAATCCCTTGAAGCATGCAAAGGAGAGTTACACACTCCTCTCACTTGCACAAAGAGTATAATAATTGTGGATATCATTTTTAACCTATGATTATTTTCACAAGTCCAACCCCTAGGGTAATATTTAACCAATGACTGGTATCACGTGCCTAACCGTTAGTAACCCAGCGAGGAGTTAGGAGCAGGAGAGCTGCACTCTCTGCTATTGCTTTTATGTTCTCGCCTGCCTGGTCTCTGCATTTTCTTTTTTATCTTCCTGTTAGACGGCACTCTCATACTGTATAAGCTCCTATCACATTGTTTACGTCCTTTATTGCTGGTGCAAGATATGCTTCTAGTCCAGCTCACTTTAGGCCACCAGGCCACTACCCTGGAGTTTGATGGAAAATTATATATTTTGTGAAAACCTTTGGTCGGCAAAATCATATAATTTAGGTAACACTGTGCCATTACAAAATGGCATAAAATATATATTTTCTTGTAAAATCACAGCATCTAGAGAACTACTGTACATAATTTTTTTTATAAAGTAGCAGAGATGGTCCAATTTAATACTAATCAAATTAGAATCCCCTGCTTATCTTTGTATGTATGTTTTTATTTATATAGCACCATTAATGTACATAGCGCTTCATAGCAGTACTACGCGTAACAGTCATAAAAATAACAAATAATATAAATAACACATAAAGGGAAGAAGTGCTTCAGACATAAAAGTAACATTTAGGAAAAGGAGTCCCTGCCCGAAGAGCTTACAATCTAATTGGTTGGTAGGAAGAACGTAAAGAGACAGTAGGAGGGCATTCTGGTACTGTACGTGCATCTGCAAGGGGCAAAGGTTTATGTATGAGGTGTACATTTTTTCAAGTATATACACATATACACACACACTCACATACATGAAAAATATGCATGTGATTCTAATTTGATCAGTGTAACCTAACCTATTTAAGTTATGGTGGGTGAAGAGCATATGCGGTGGTATCTTATACCCTGGCTGTGTATGATACATTGTTTTGTATGAGTGGGATGGAAGCTGGAGTTGTGGAGGTAACTGCATCTGCCTGTTGGTTTCTTGTATACAGATGTGTTTAGTTTGCCATTTTTCAGTATTACTATTGTATCTAGAAAGTTTACTAGGTTTGCCGAATAATCCATTTTGAGTTTAATTGATGGATGGAATGAGTTCAGGGACTCATGGAATTGTTTTAGGTTTCCTTCATCCTCTGTCCATATTATAAACAGATCATCAATGTATCTGTAATATTCGTAGGGTTTGTGGGGGCATGTAGTTAGGAATCTCTGTTCAAGATTTGCCATGAAAAGATTGGCATATTTTTCAACCAAAAGTTTTTTTATTGAGTGCATGGTACAGGCATCATGTAATCTAACAACACATTGTCTTGTAAAACAGCATCCACCGCACTACATTATATGATTACATGAAACAACTAGACTGACAGGGGAGACATACTGACTCACCGTATAACAAAACCGCACAACAGACATGAAACGGAGGGAGGAGGGGGGGAGCAGTCTTCGAGATGGTTGTCCTCTGTGTGGCCCTCAGGATTTTAGGTCAGCTTCGGCTTGAGCCCTCAGATCATCACCAAGGTCAAATGTAATCCCTGTCCACCCTACCTGTCGGAGGTCTATCTACCGTCAGTACTAGCTCATCCAAGGAGAATGCATTTTGAGCTATCAGAGCAATATATTGGAGGCATCCACCCCTGGGATATCTGATTGGGCCAGCCATGGCGCCCATGTTTTAGGAAATTTGTGCCAGTGTCATTGACCAGACTCGTCAGCTGTTCCATCCGGCAAACATACCAAATTCTATTCTGAATTTTTGTGATATTGGGTACCTCTGGTAACTTCCACAAAGCGATTTCGCACCGTAGGGCCGTGGCAAAGTGTGCTATTAATTTGTGCTCTGATCTGTTTAGGCCCTTGCCTTGCCTCCCCAGCAGAAACAACCAAGGGTCCAAAGGTACCTCGTGACCGAGAACATTCTGCAGCTAGATTCTGATTTCTTCCCAGATCGGGGCCACCTTGGCGCAATTCCACAGCATGTGGATCAAGTCTGCCTGCTCCCCGCATTGTTTCAGGCACAAGGGAGGGTAACCTTTGACAAACTTAGCCAATCTTTTCAGGGTAAGATACCATCTCATCAGGACCTTATATGCATTCTCCTTTAATGTGGTGCATATTGAGCTCTTAGCTGCTGCTACTACTATAGTGTCCCAGTCCTCATCTTCTAAAGTCTCCCCTAAGTCCTTCTCCCATCTTACCCTGTAACTCAACTTATTGTCGTCGTCTTTTGCAGGACAGATCACCTCTCGGTATATACCAGAGATAAGTCCCCTGTTATCTGTCCCTCTTGAACAGAGCTACTCAAAATTTGTGCGCCGGGGGCATTTTGGGATTTTAGTGTAGAACGCTCGGATCTGGAGGTACCTAAAGAATTCTGAGGTTGGGATTTTTTTGTCAGATTGAATTTGCTCAAAGTATTTTATTGAAATTCTACCCTCCAGATACAGGAGCCTCGTGAGGCCCCTTTGTTTCCAGATTGTTAGGTCCTTACTCTGCAGGCCGGGAGCGAAATCAGGGTTGCCCACAAATGGAGTCATTAAGGAGTTTTGCCTTGTAAGGGCATATTTGTATCTGCTACCCTCCCAGACCGCCAACGAGCTGCAGAGAGCGGAAAGCGGTTCACTGATGGTTCTAAACACCTGTTTTGATAGCCAGATTAGGTCTCGTAACTCCACTGGAGCGCAGCATTCCTGCTCCAGTTCCACCCAACGCCTAAGGCTAGGGTGCGAATGCCATTGGGTAATTTGAGATAATTGGGCCGCTCTGAAGTATGCAAACAAGCAAGGCACCCCCAACCCCCCTCTCGTTGTGGGCCTAATTAATGTACTTGACTTTACGCATGTGGTTTTATTACCCCAGACGAATTTCACCATAGAGGATTGCAGACGGAGGATATCATCACGAGCCAATTGTACTGGGAGAGTGTGGAACAGAGATATAGTATCCTGGGGAGGAGATTCATTTTTAAGCTCTGGATTCTACCGATCTAGGATATTCCGTAACCTGACCAACGCCTGAGATCCTCTTTCAGGGTCCTTATTAGTCTGGGGTAATTCGCTTTGTATAGGGCACTATATTCTTTTGTTATATTAACCCCTAGGTATTTAATGTGGGAGGCTTGCCATTTGAAGTTGAAGTTGATCGCTATTAATTTTTCGGTGATTTTGGGGAGGTTTATATTTAGGGCTTCTGACTTTGATTGATTTTGAAACCAGATAACTTGTTAAATTCCCTCAACAAACTAAAGACATTCGGCAGAGAGGTAAGGGGCTGAGATAATGTTAGTATAACATCATCAGCGTACAGGGCCACTTTATGTGACTGCTCCCCAATTTGAATTCCTGAAATATCTGGGCTGAGGCGGATATGCACTGCTAGGGGCTCAATGCATAGTGCGAAAAGGAGCAGGGACAGGGGTCAACCCTGTCTGGTGCCACTCTTTATCGGGAATTCCTCCGACAGGAAACCCTTGTGCCTGACTTTTGCTGTCGGTTCCCTATAAAGAGCTAGAATTGCACTTATCATTCTCCCATCCAAGCCAAACTCTGCAAGCGTCTCTCTCACATAGGGCCAATCTATTCTATCAAACGCTTTCTCGGCATCCAGGCTGACTACCAAGGACGGGATCTTTTTTCTCTGTGCCAAATCAATTAAATCTACTATCCGCCTGGTATTGTCTGCCGCCTGTCTGCCGCATATGAACCCCACTTGATCCGGGTGGACCAGCTTTGGCATAACCCTGTTGAGGCGGTAAGCCATTAATTTGGAAAAAAAATTGGTACCCGAATTGATCAGCGAGATGGGTCTAAAGCTTTTGCAGTCTGCTGGGTCCTTCCCCTGTTTGTGGATCAATAAGATTGACGCCTTCAGCATCGAGCCTGGAATAGGGGCACCCTCCAGAAAGGAATTAAATAGTTTTAAGAGGTGCGGAGCTAGGAGGTTCCGAAATTTTTTATAGTAAACGTTGGAAAAGCCATCCGGGCCCGGGGCTTTAGATGCCTTTAGTGACTTCATTACCTCTAAGAGCTCCTCTAGTGAGAAGTCATCCTGTAGTGCGTCCCTTTCCTCTCTGCACAATCTAGGTAATCTCGCCCCCTCTAGGAATGTCTTCAGATGTAAACTAGTGTCCCCATCCGAGAGACTTTCACCCCATCGTAGAGGGACTCATAATAAGCTTTAAATTCCGCTACTATTAAATTTGGGTCAGAAGTGCAATCTCCCTTTCTAGTC
This sequence comes from Ascaphus truei, assembly GCF_040206685.1. Taxonomy (NCBI): domain Eukaryota; kingdom Metazoa; phylum Chordata; class Amphibia; order Anura; family Ascaphidae; genus Ascaphus; species Ascaphus truei. Next base: position 74,579,208 of record NC_134483.1, on the reverse strand, counting down.
CGAATGTTTTGTATTTGGAAGGTTTGATCTCTATTTCTAATTTTTTTTGGCAAGAAGGGTGTCTGGCTTGTTTGCTTTTTCAAAAAAATTCCGTTTAGACCACAACATCTCCTTCTCGGCTCGGGAGGCCAGCAGTAAATTTAGTTTTGTTTTGGTATCTAGCAGCCTCTTTAGTGTGGCCGCCTGTTTATTTTCCTTGTGTAAGGAAGAAAGAGTAGCCAATTCTGATTGCGTTTGCTTGATCTTTTGGTCTTTCTCCCTCTTACGTCTGCTTGCCAACCCTATGAGCACGCCTCTCAGTGTGGCCTTATAAGCTTCCCAAAGGGTGGATTGTGAATTCACACTGCCAACGTTCTCCTGAAAATATTCCCTGATTTTGAGTCCCACTTGTTCAAATTTGGGGATTTTTATCAATAACTCATTGAGTTTCCAGTTCGCTCCTGGTCTGTCTAGGGAAAGATTGGTGCACCGCAGCTCAACCGGTGCGTGATCTGACCATGAAATATCATGGATGCCTGTGTGGGTGATCTTAGAAACCATTCTGCTAGACACAAAGAGGTAATCTATCCTGCTGTATCTGTCGTGGGGGTGGGAGTAAAAGGTGAAACCCTTTTCTCCTTGGTGCTGCGCGCGCCAGATGTCCACTAAGTTGTTGGTCCTCAGTCCTCTAAGCCATGCGGCCTTGGCTGTCGGTCTTAGATGACCCCCCGGGGTACATCTGTCCAAAGTCTGATCTAGCATATGATTAAAGTCGCCGCCTACTATTATGCCACCCTGCGCTATCTTAGCGAGTAGGGAAAACACCTTGTCTAGAAAGGTTTCTTCTTGTTCGCTGGGGGCATAAATGTTAGCCAGAGTTATGGCTTGTCCTCTAACCTCTCCTACCAGAAATAAGAACTGGCCATTTTTGTCTCTTTTAATCTGCGTGATATTGAATGGTAACCGGTTATGTATCAAAATTTCGACTCCTTTTTTTTCCTTATTGGCTGCTGCAGGGAACCATTGCTTATACCTGCTATCTATATATGTGGGCGTGCTAGACGAGGAAAAATGGGTCTCTAGTAGCATGATGATGTCTGGGTCAGATCGTTTATAGTCCGGCATGGCCACTCTCCTTTTCTGGGGGCTATTAAATAGTGAAATCCCTACCCATTGTTGTTAACCGTAGCTCTTGCGACTGTGTGGGCTCCATCAGCGTGGCAGAATATCTTTGCCCAGGATGCTCTCAGGACTGCTTGGGATCGATGACTGCAGGGGGGAAGAACAAGGGCATACACAAAAGGGAAACATATAGACACTGACGACACTATAAATAAACATCCGGTGGTCAAACGGGGGCAACCCCCCAATGCCACGCTATTTGCTTCTCCTGGGTGTCCAGCTTGGGTGCTGTCCTGGCTGGTCCTCCTCCTTCCTCGGCAACCCAGACCCGCTGGCCCAGGGAGGGCTTTCATGGCCCCCCTGGGGTGAGGTCCCCAGGTGCCCATGTGGAGAATTATGGCGAAGGTGGGCACGACTCCTGGCCCCTCCCTTCCCTCTGCTTACAACATTGGCTTATAATATAAAGAACATCCACTAAGTTAACTTTTAACTCCCTCTCCCTTGATGAGTTCGCTGGCTGAAGCTTGCGCCCTATCTTTAAAACCCCTATTCTAGGGGGAGCCCTCCGGGAATGTTCTTGTACCTTTCCCCTCCTCGCGCAACCCATGCTGGCCAACTCTCTGCTTTTTTATACATCTATGTACCCCCTTTCATCCCTATCGCGGCTCCTCCCCTATCCCCTGACCCTCACCCCTCGATCTGTGTGCGTTCGCCCGGCCACTCTGGTCTGTGGCATCCGGGTACTCCGCATGTTCGGCACCTTCTGCTGACATCAGCTTGGACCGCAAGACTTGCCCCCTCCAAGATGGCCGACCAGTTATATCCGGTGACGTGTTTCCGGCTGCCGCCATTTTCCTGCTGGCTGCCCCCGAGGGTGGATGCTTTCCCGCTCCATCTTCCCGCCAAACCTCAGCGTCCACCTCTGCGTCAGCATGTCGGCATGGCCACCGAGACCTCCCTCGGTGCCATCTTGCAGATTCTGCGTGTCAATGTCATGCGTGAGGGCCCGGGCACCGATTTTGGGCCAGCAAATCAGGTAAGGATGCCGTTTCTTTCTTTCATCTTTTTAGGGTCGCATCTTGCTGCGGGTGATGGTGAGCCGATCCAGAGACCCTCTCAGGGCATTGTGCTCCTGTTCAGAGTTATTGTCCGTTTTAGCAAACCACATAGACGGGAGTTCGTTTCAACAATAACTTTTATTAACAGTTTAAGCCGCAACATCGGCAACTTGGAATTTATGTAGTATGGGCATATATCTTCTGGCTTTCAGGCACGTCCGTTTATCGGGCCAGGCTCAGGCATCCTCATCATCTGCAGCCTCCTGGTTTCTCCTAGGCCTACTGCCTCTGCCTCTGGTGGTTGCTCCTCGCGTGGGGCTGACATGGGGCCCTCCTTGACTCCCAATTTTTGGAGGAATTCTTTTCCTTTCTCCAGCTCCCTGATTGTGATGGCCCTCCCGTTTTTGATGACAAGGAGGCCAAATGGGAAGGTCCATCTGTACCGTATCACTATCTCTCATAGGAGCTTTGTGATCGGTCTTAGCTTTCTCCTCCTGACCAGCATAACGGGGGATAAATCTTGATATATCTGCAGGGAGATATCCTCAAATCGGCAGGACCCCTCTGCCCTGGTCTTGTGGAACACCGCTTCTCGAGATCTAAAGTGGTGCAGTCTGGCAATAACATCCCGGGGCTGTTCTGTGGCTAGGGGTTTGCTCCGAAAGGGCCCGGTGGCACCGGTCCATGTTTAGCTCAGCCTCTGGTAGATCTGGCAGCAGAGCTTTCAGCCATCGGGAGACGAAATGTTCAACGTCAGTAATCGCCTCAGGGATGCCGCGAATCCTGATGTTGTTGCGGCGATCCCTATTTTCTGCATCTTCTTGCCGGTCAGCGATTCGTATATTTGGGTCTGAAGGTGCGCCGAGTGCTTGTCATTCTTCTTTAAGGCCTTAGTTGTGGCCACCATTTATTCCTCGAGTGCCCCGGTCCTACCACCTACGTTTTGTACTTCTTTGCGAAGCTCCTGTATTTCGGCTTCGAAATCGCATCGGCGGGCCGGCAACTGTTCCGGTCCCTCCGCCACGGCCTCATCCCGATCAGAGTCAGAGGCGGCTGCTGAACTCGGCGCCATTTCTGTGTCAGCATTACGGGGGTTAGATTTGTTAAAATATTTCCGGAGATCACCCGTTGCCTTCTTCTTTGTACTCTGCGGAGCCATCCTGGCAGGTTTAGTTTATTGATTTTGGGGAGTGTGAGGGAAAAATAGGATTTTTAGGTGGATTTCTTTATGCTATTGTCTCAGCAGGGGACGGAGCTCTGGGTTCAGGCTACCATCCACCACACCATTGCGCATGTGCCTGAAAAATTGGCATATTGCGGTGCCATCTTGGTACCCATTGCAGTCCCCATTAGTTGTACTGTAGGTACATTTCCTTGTTGAAGCTGAAGTAGTTGTGTGTGGGGATGTATTCTATCAGTTTGGTAATTACTTCAGCGCTGTATTTCTGATCCAGGGGAAATGTTGTAAGGAATTGCAAGCATGCCTCAATACCATCCTTGTGAGGGTTGTTGCTGTAAAGGGATTCTACATCCATGGTGACTAGCAGTGTGTTGGATAGTAGTTGGTTGATGTCGTTAAGTTATTGAGAAAATCTGTGGTATGTTCTCTGAAGATGTTGGTGCTGGTGACTAAAGGTTTGAGGATATTCTCTACTTATTTGATATTTGTTCAGGTATGAGTGAGCCATACAGCTGCGGTCCCCTTTATCCTAATGCGGCTGTAGTGGCGTAACTCTGATAACCGCGGGCAGATGAAGTATATTTTCTTTTTTTCCAGAATATCTTCCGGTATTTTACTGTATTTTAGCGTTCGTATTATTAGTGCTGTCTGCAATACTGCAATACCGTCTAAAAACTCCGGTGGGCGTTCGCGAGCTGTTTCAAAGTGAAATTACTAAAGTCTAAGTCTAATACTGTCTTCAAAGTCTAATACAGTAGCAGTTCAACCTACGTCAGTACACAGTCTGTGTGTGCGCGCGCAGTAATTGTAAATTTGCATATTTATACATACATGTACAGTACTGTATGTCTCATTTGAACATTGTTGAAAAGCATAGGCGTGTACTATAAAGTATCACATTTTGGCGTACACAGCACTCTCCCCTCGCTTGCCCCCGCACAGACACAGGCTAATGTACTGCACTGCTGTATTTAAACTTCTTATCTTATCTACAGTACACCTCTCCCACACCATTCCTTTGAATGGAGGGCTTTCTGTCTTCAATCACATTCCTGTCATCACAATCCTGCGTGTATAACGTACAGTGCAGTGCAGTGCAGAGCCTGGTTTGATTAATTCTTCTGTGTTGATTATTAATGCTCATTGGGGGGAAAAAAGTTCAAGACTGACCAAAAAAAAAAAAATTTATTTTTATTTTCTCAACATGTGCCTGCCTAAACCATTTTGATATTACGATATTCAATCGGTGCTGTAGCTTTTGACTGCGACACTGTGTGTTTGACTGCACACGATTTGTGTGATTTTTATGTATTTGGGGGGTGTGGGAGTCAAATCATTATGATGACCTGTTGAAAATATGTCATGTGTTTGAACTACAGTACAGCAAATCCTTCATGCAGCTTTACCCACCTCCCCCCGCAGAGACACACAAGGCTCGCCCAAGGATTTCAACTTCTTATCGACACCTCTCGAAAACCATTCATTTTCAAAAGCTTGTCTTTGTGCTTTTAATCGTCCCTAGCCGAGCATCACCTCTCTGCGCCTGCATGTTATCCTCTTTGGGAAGGGAGCTACATAGCTGATGATTACTGCGCATGCGTCTATAACTTCACCACTGCTTGCTTGCGAAGTTCAAGAGTGAGTGACCCAAAAAAAATATATATTTTTTTCTCGTCATTTTTTATTTTTATTTTCTCCACAAGCCTGCCTAAACCATCTTGATATTACGATATTCAATCTGTGCTGTAGTTTTTGACTGCGACACTGTGCGTTTGACTGCCCATGGTTGATTTGTGTGGTTTTTATGTATTTGGGGGTGTGGGGATCAAATTATTATGATGACCTGCCTGTTGAAAATATGTCATGTCTTTGAACTACAGTACAGCTAATCCTTCATGCAGCTGTACCCTGTACCCCCCTCCCCCACGCACACACACACACAAGGCTCGCTCAAGGATTTAAACCTCTTATCGACACCTCTACAAAACCATTCGTTAATTTTCCAATTGTTGGCTTTGAGTCACCTCTCTGTAATCCTCTTTGGGAAGGGAGCTAGCTGATGATTACTGCGCATGACTCACCCATCTACCCCCCCCAACCCTTTGAGGCTTTGTTTACAGTAACGCTTGTGATAATCCCTTCTCGATTTGATATGTAAATCTGATTTGCACAGCACTGTGAAATTGAGAGTTAAAAAAACATAATCTGATTCATGTTTTTGATGCAGTAAATTACCACTTTTTGTCATTCTTTCCTTTTCTTTGGTGTAGGGGGGATGTCAATGATTATGATTATCATGAATGTAAAGAAATATTTATTTTATTTTATCAGGAACAAAAAATACAAATATACAAATAATCATGAATAATACAAAATGCAGTCTTTATTCAGTTCTTCTGTCAGTTGAAAATTGAGGGCCGGTGGATAATCATGAATAATGTACATTGATAATAATATGAATTAATAATATATAATAATATAATTTTTTCCGTCTTTATCTTCTTCCTCATTCTGTGTAGTTCATTGAGAGAGGGGAGATTTTTTGTAAATCATGACTGCACTTTAGATACACTTTACTGTACACACAGTTCACACAATGTACACATGATACCCCCCTCCCCATCTCCATCCTTTTTTTCTCTGAAAAGAAAATAATAAAATAGTGCAGTTAGGTGCATATTATGGCATTGTGTACAGTATAGCTACTCCATATTGGACTACGGTATGCAGTTAGTACTGTCAAACTAGTATATACTGGAACTACTGTATACTGTGACTACTGTTAAATACTTTGCCACCAGATGGCTAGTGCTGCTCTCTCAGGAAAGAAAAAATCTGTGCCATACTTACCTGTATCATACAGTACTGTACTTGGTGTGTCTGTACCTACCATACTACAGTACAGTACTATACCATACTACCTTCCTGATGCTTGAACATTACGCTCGATCACAATGGGCAACACAGTCGCAATATGGTCAATATATTTATTGCATCGTTCCCCGGTGTGTACATCGTTCCAAAAACTCATTATGCCTTGCGCCAACTAATCCTTTTTGAAGGGTGTGACAGGGTAAATAAAAGCCACCAGCTATATGCCTTGCAGACATATGTTTAGTCTGAGGTGCAGCAGTGACGAGGTTAACTTCAGTTGGGAACCTAAGGACAATTAGTTGGATCACAGCTGCCTAATCATGGTGTGTTAAAAACCCCAGGCTGTAGACACATGCAGCCTAGCTGGTCAGGAGACAGGAGTGGAATACTGAACTATATTACTGCTATAAGGTCTGCCTTTTTGTATGCTGTCTGAAGCAGGGAAATACCCTGAAACTCTGGAGAGAGAACAGCTTGATTTGAGGTCTGTTTTGCAAAGTACATGTGTTATGAACTGTTGTGTTTGTTATGCTGAAGAAAAGCTCTTTTGTTTGCCATGCTGAAGACAAGGAATTATGTTTTGTCTGCTGAAGAAAAGCTATTTTTATTTTGTGTGCTGTATATTTTTAAGGCTAAATAAATAAGCCTTGTCAAGAAACCTGCATGTGTAGTTGCATGTACCCTGCAACATATGGTGTCAGAAGTGACAGGATTTTGAAAGACCCCTGCAGTTAAAGGGCCACACACACAAGAATGAAAAAAAAATGGAAGAACTTTTGAAAGAGTTTCTGTGCGAGCAGACCAGACAGCAGGGACAGTTAATGCAGGAGTAGACCAGACAGCAGGGACAGGTAATGCAGGAGCAGACCAAACAGCAGGGACTGTTAATGCAGGAGCAGGCTCAACTACAAGCAGAGAGAGATGAAAGACTACAGGCAGCACAGGATGAGCGGATTGCCAAGCTTCTGACCCAATTCCAGGGGTCTGCCAGTTCAGAACTTGCAAACAAACCCCCGATACTCCTGAGGAAAATGGCTCCGAACGAGGATCCAGAGGCTTTTCTACTGACATTTGAAAGGGTTGCCGAAGCTCAGGGCTGGGCTGCAGATCGCTGGGCAACTGCTTTGGCCCCGCTCCTCATAGGAAAAGCCCAGGCCTCATATCAGGGCCTCCCTGCAGATCAGGCAATGGACTACTGACAAGTGAAAGCCGCCATACTGGATCGCTTATGTTTGACCTCAGAGACCTACCGGCAGCAGTTCTGGAACATGAAGTACACCGCTAAGATGAGACCCCGGGTCCTCGCTCAGCAGTTATTGGACTTGTGTACGCGCTGGATACAACCCGAGGAGTGCACTAAGGAGACAATTTTTGAGCAGGTGGTCTTGGAACAATTCCTACAAATAATACCCCCTTCCACACGCTAGTGGGTAAAACACCACGCGGCTGAAACCCTAGCTTTGGCGGTCCGACTCGTGGAGAATTTCCTTGGGGCTGAGGAACAGGCGAGTGTCCTGGACCCGACAGATCTGATTCCACTGGCACCTGGGACGCCCAAAGAGGGAGGTCGGATTAACGGGGAACCTATGGCCCGTCCACGTGCAACCGCCAAGTCCAACGGAAGGAGCAGTCGTTCCAGCAAGACGGAGTCCAAATGCTGGTCCCCGCCGAGACCCTCATCTCCTTCCTGATGTCGGCTCGTTGCAAAATGAGAGGAACTTCTGAGGACGTCGCCCACAAGACCCACAAGATGCCTGGTCTCCAGTATCTGGTCCAGCGGAGCGCTATCCACGACCCCCTCCTGCGAGGGAACCCTCTCCATGTCCCGCCTGCGGAGAACAAGGCCACCGGCAGGTAGACTGTCCACAGATGGATTGTTCATTCAGCAGGACCGTCGCCTCGGCCTTCACTGGAGAAAATTACAAGCCCTGGCTACTTCCAGCCCAGGTGGGGGAAAAACCGTCCAGGCCCTTGTAGATTCTGGCTCTGGGAAAACTCTGGTCCTCCAGGAACTGTTATCGCCTAACGTGTGTTCTTTTGACTCCCCATGGAGTATAGAATGTATACACGGCGATGTAAAATGGTATCCAACGGCCAAAATCTGGCTACAGGTAAAAGGTCAGGAGGCCTACCTTGAAGTAGGAGTAGCTCCTTGGCTCCCTGCCCCTGTTGTGCTCGACCGGGACTAGCCTTTCTTTTCGGACTTAATGGCTCCAGTCTCTCACGAGGAGCCTTGTTCTATGACTCAGGAGAACCCTGGCAAACTGTTCCCCTTCCCGGCAGACCTTTTTCCCAGTAGACAACGGGTTCAAAAGACTTGGAAGCAAAGACGCTCTGACAAACCGGACTGGTTGCAGAAATCTGGGTCTCAAGGTGACCATTCTAATAGCCAGAAGTCGCAAGTGATGACTGGGGATGGCCAGAGGGAGGGGGATATGGGCCCTGGAGATTTACCAGACCTATACCTCCCTGATTTTTGCCAGAGGCAAAGGGAAGACCCAGTCCTTGGTAGACAGTAAGACAAGGTGGTAAAAATTGATGAGCAAATTTTGAATGCACAGGGGGTGATAGTATTCCCCCATTTTGAGCTATCAAATGATATCCTGTATAGGGTGAATAGGCAGACACAAACAGGGGAGGTCACCAGACAGATATTGGTTCCCAAGGCGTTTGTTAAATCTGTGTTCACTCTAGCCCATACTGTCCCTTGGGGTGGTCACCTGGGCCGGGATAAAACATTGGACCGTATTTCATCCCGATTCTTTTGGCCAGGGATGAATAGTGATATTGCTAAGTTATGTGCGGCATGCCCGGAGTGCCAGCTAACTAGTCCAAAGGGACAAAAAACAGCCCCTTTGGTTCCTCTACCCTTGGTGTCAGTTCCCTTTGAGAGGATTGGGTTAGACTTGGTAGGACCTCTAGAACCTTCTGCGAAAGGACACAGGTTTATTCTTGTAATAGTTGATTATGCAACAAGATATCCTGAGGCGTTCCCCCTGAGAACAGCAACGGCGAAGCAAGTAGCCAACAAGTTGTTGGAACTGTTCTCACGGGTTGGACTTCCCCAGGTTATGTTGAAAGACCAAGGTACAAATTGTATGGCTAAACTGATGCAGGATGTCTTAAAGTTACTAGAGGTCAAGACTGTTCGGACATCGGTCTACCATCCACAGACTGACGGATTGGTGGAAAGATTTAACCGAACTCTAAAAGGGATGCTGAGGAAATTTGTAGATAGATTCAGAGAAGAGAGCCTGGGATGAACTTCTCCCTTTTCTGCTGTTTGCAGTGCGGGAAGTTCCCCATGCCTCCATGGGATTCTCTCCATTTGAACTGCTCTAAGGCCGCCAACACCGGGGTATCCTAGACCTCCTAAAGGATACCTAAGAATACCCTGCAATAGACCTTAGGAAGCGCCTAGATGTGGTCGGCCATTTTGCTAGGGAGAATCTGAGATCAGCCCAGGACAGTCAGGAGAGACATTACAATCAGAATGCTCGCATGAGAGTGTTTCACCCAGGAGACCAGGTGATGTTATTGTTACCCAGATGCGAGAGTAAACTCCTGGCCAAATGGCAGGGCCCATTCGAAGTACTCCGCCGCACGGGTGATGTGGATTACGAGATCGCTCAACCAGGGTCCAGGAAGGGTAAACAAATTTACCATGTGAACTTGCTGAAACCCTGGAAGATGCAGCGGTCTCTATTCATCCACCCGGTGGAGGAGGAAATGGACTTGGGTCCTCAGCCTCCACGGGAGAACATAGTGAGTGAAGATAAAATCCCAATGGGTAAACAGTTGTTCTCTGAACAAAAAGGGGACTTGTTAGCAATAATTACACAATTCCATGATGTTTTTTCTGATTTACCAGGGCAAACTAACTTAATTTCACATGTGATCGAGACAGCACCTGGGGTAAAAGTACATTCCCATCCTTATAAGTTGCCTGAAAGTCGTAGGGCCCTGGTAGAGAAGGAGGTACAAGAAATGTTACACTTAGGAGTGATTGAGGAATCATGCAGTGAGTGGTGTAGTCCACTAATTATGGTCCCTAAACCCGATGGGAAGGTAAGATTTTGGGTGGACATCCGAAAGGTCAATGCGGTATCCAAGTTTGACGCATATCTGATGCCAAGGGTGGATGAATTAATTGACGCCCTTGGTAACGCGGAATATATATCCACGCTGGACTTGACAAAAGGATACTGGCAAATACCCTTAGAGGAAAAGTCCAAGTGCAAAACAGCCTTTGCCACTCCCATGGGTTTATACCAGTTTGTGACAATGCCATTTGGACTGCATGGAGCCCCAGCCACATTTCAGAGACTCATGGATAAGGTACTGAGACCCCATAGGACTTATGCCGCAGCCTACTTAGATAACATTGTCATTTATAGTAAACACTGGCGGGCCCATCTAAATAGGCTGAATGCGGTCCTCAAATCTTTAAGAGAGGCAGGGCTCACAGCCAACCCTAAGAAATGTGCCTTGGGTAAGGCGGAAACCAAATACTTAGGATATGCAGTGGGAGGTGGAAAAGTAAGGCCACTAGCCGACAAGGTAGTTGCCCTGAAAGAAGTTCCGACCCCCAAACCAAAATGCAGGTACACTCTCTGCTGGGTTTAGCAGGGTACTACCGGCGGTTCATCCCCAACTATTCAGAAGTGGCAGCCCCTTTAACGGACCTCACAAAAAAGTGTGCCCCTACACAAGTGGTATGGTCAAGGGAGTGTCAGAGAGCCATTGAGGACATAAAAAGGTGTCTATCAGAGGGCCTGTCCTTAGAAGCCCAGACTTCCACAGCCCTTTTTTAGTGCAAACAGATGCATCAGAGATAGGGCTAGGGGCAGTGTTGTCACAACAGTTTGAGGGAGTTGAACACCCTATCCTTTTCCTGAGTAGGAAAAAAATTTCAGAGGGAAAAAAAACTACTCAGTGATTGAGAAGGAGTGCCTCGCAGTAAAGTGGGCAATCGAGGCTTTGAGGCATTATTTGGCAGGAGTCCATTTTACTTTGGTGACGGACCATGCTCCACTGAAATGGTTAATTAGTATGAAGGATTCCAATGCTAGATTTACTAGGTGGTATATGGCCCTCCAACCCTTCTCATTTGAGATTCAGCACAGGCCGGGAAAAGAGAACGCAAATGCTGACTTCTTTTCTAGAGAAGGGGTGGATGGTCAGGCCTCAGCCGTCCATAGCCCCAGCCACACACTAACAGGGGAGGAATGTGACAGGGTAAATAAAAGCCACCAGCTATATGCCTGGCAGACATATGTTTAGTCTGCAGTGCAGCAGTGACGAGGTTAACTTCAGCTGGGAACTTCAGGACAATTAGTTGGATCCCAGCTGCCTAATCAAGGTGTATTAAAAACCCCAGGCTGTAGACACATGCAGCATAGCTGGTCAGGAGACAGGAGTGGAATACTGAACTAGATTACTGCTATAAGGTCTGTCTTTTTGTATACTGTCTGAAGCAGGGAAATACCCTGAAACTCTGGAGAGAGAACAGCTTGATTTGAGGTCTGTTTTGCAAAGTACACGTGTTATGAACTGTTATGTTTGTTATGCTGAAGAAAAGCTCTTTTGTTTGCCATGCTGAAGACAAGGAATTTTGTTTTGTCTGCTGAAGAAAAGCTATTTTTGTTTTGTGTGCTGTATATTTTTAAGGCTAAATAAATAAGCCTTGTCAAGAAACCCGCGTGTGCAGTTGCATGTACCCTGCAACAGAGGGTTTCACGACTTTTCGGATATGATCCTTCAGCTGATGAAAGACCATTTCGATAGGATTGAAGTCTGGCGATCTGTCATTGAAGGGGGAAAAAAAGGACAATTAGTTAAAGAGATACACAGTAAAAAGAGTGGGGAAAAATGAGACATGATTACTGCACATACTCCGCTGGCGTCTTCATCCAGTTGATACCGCGCTCAAGAATATGCGCTGTTGACGCGGTATGCTTTGGATTGTTGTCCTGATAGAAACAGTGACCATCTGGGAACTCACGTGTGATGTTAGAAAGGGGGGGGGGGGGGGTGATAGACAGCACTCTGACACAATGACTCAGCATGGTTGCAGGGTGCACGGAACAGGAAGGGACCCTAAATCCCTTCAGAAGTACTAACAAACCAAAAGATAGTACCAGCACTCTCTGTCTCACAGCAACAGATATAAGCGAATACCAGTGTAGGGAATATGAATAATTTAATGACACTAATAATAAACTGAAAATATAGCAACAATAGCCAATACGCCAATGCAAGAATAAATATCACCATAGAGCAAATATAAAAGGGGGTGGAAGGGAAAGAAGGAGAAGGGGAAAAAACATGAAACAAAAGCAAAGTATTTAACAATAGTCACAGTATACAGTCGTTCCTTTTGTTTCATGTTTTTTCCCCTTCTCCTTCTTTCCCCTCCACCCCCTTTTATTTTTGCTCTATGGTGATATTTATTCTTGCATTGGCGTGTGAAGATATGCTTCATACTGTAGATATGCGACCTTTTTTGTAGAATGCAAAGGTGGCAAATCTCTCCAGCAAATCTCTCCAGCGATACAGTAGACTCGTCAGTGAAGATGCAATCCTGGAAAGTTCTCCACTGTCGATCCATGCCTGAGCCTGGACCACTCTTTTGATCTCGTTAACATCCCTTATCATAGGGTACGCTCTGTAATGGCAAGGAATAATTTTATAGGTACAGTACAGTTTCTTAAACAACACTTTAACCTCCTGTACTGTCCAGTACTAACCTCACACGTCCATATTTCCATCCAATTCTGCGTCTCATCTTCTTTATGCTGGTCTCGGATACAGTGAGATTGTGATTTTGCAGCAGAGTGTATTTGACCCTTAAGGCACTCTTCTCATCATTCTCTTCACTTAATTTGTCGACCAGAAGAGTTGTCTCCCTACAGTGTATAGAAAAAACAACAATCCAGTAAGTTACAGTGGCAGTAGGCCACAAGTACAGCACATCATTTACAGCAAACAATTATAGATGCAGCAATATAAACAATAATAGATATACTGTAGGTTATATACTGTAGTTATATAAATATACCTATATAAATATATCGAAATAACTATAAAATTAGATAGATCTATACTATATAGTTATATTAATATGCAGCAATATAAACAATAATAGATATACTGTATTATATACTGTAGTTATATAAATATACCGAAATAACTATAAAATTAGATAGATCTATCTACTATATATTCTCTGAAAGTGTCCTATGTGTCCGGGTCTGTATGTGTCTCCCTGTGCCCCTCCCCGTGTCCCTAGCGGCAATCTCATTGGACCTTGGGCCAGGCCAATGAGATTGCATCCTTGGGCCGCCCGCCCCCGCACACCTCTCATTGGCCTGAGGCGGAGTGAAGGGCACACACACACACACACACACACACACACACACACACACACACACACACACACACACACACACACACACACACACACACACACACACACACACACACACACTACACACACACACACACACACACCACTATACACATCACTATACACACACACACATCACTGTACACACACACACACACACACACATCACTATACACACACACACACACACACACATCACTATACACACGCACACACACATCACTATACACACACACACACACAGCACATCACTATACACACACACACATCACTATACACACACACACACACACACACACACACACACATCACTATACACACACACACACACACACATCACTATACACACACACACACACACACATCACTATACACACACACACACACATCACTATACACACACACACACACACATCACTATACACACACACACACACACATCACTAAACACACACAACCCCCCCACACACACACACCGGTCGTTACATACATTAGCGGGGCTCACAGTGTTTAGCAGCACATCTCCCGATCTCTTCCCCACCGGTCCCGGAGGCTCCGCCTCTTCCTCTCGCCTCTCCCTGTTTCCCGCGCTTTCACCCCCCCCCTCCACGTGGGAGCTGCCGGACGGGTGAGAGAGCTGCCGGACGGGTGAGTGAGCGGGCCTTCACCTCCCCTCACCCCCCTTCACCTTCCCTCACTCACTTCCCCTCCACCCCCCGCCCCCGGCGCCGCTACAGTCAGTCGGGGGAGCGTAGTGAGCGAGCGCGCAGCCAGGGACACAGCGGGGGAGCGGCCACGAACACGCTGCCTCCTGCCTCAGATCCATGTGGGAGCTGCCGGACGGGTGAGGGAACGGCCGGGACGGGTGAGTGAGCGGCCTTCACCCTCCCCCTCACCCACCCCTCACTCCACTTCCCCTCCCTTCCACCTCCCCCTCCCTCCACCCCCCCCTCCACTTCACCTCCCCTCCACCCCCCCCCTTAACCTCCCCGCCCACCCCCCTTAACCTCCCCTCCACCACCCCCCCCCCTTAACCTTCCCTCCACCCCCCCTTAACTTCCCCTCCTCCCCTCCACCCCCCCCCTTCACCTCCCCTCCACCCCCCCTTCACCTCCCCTCCACCCCCCCCCCCCGTTCACCTCCCCTCCACCCCCACCCCCTTTCACCTCCCCTCCACCCCCCTTCACCTCCCTCCACACCCCCCTTCACCTCCCCTCCACCCCCCCCTTCACCTCCCCTCCACCCCCCCTTCACCTCCCTCTCCACCCCCCCCTTCACCTCCCCTCCACCCCTCCCCTTCACCTCCCAACCACCCCTCCCTTCACCCTCCCCTCCACCCCCCCATTCACCTCCCCTCACCCCCCCCTTCACCTCCCCTCCACCCCCCCTTCACCTCCCCTCCACCTCCCCTCCACCTCCCCTCCTCCCCTCCCCCTCCCCCACAACCTCCCTCCACCCCTCCCCCCTTCACCTCCCTCCACCCCTCCCTTCACCCTCCCCTCACCTCCCCTCCACCCCCACCTTCACCTCCCCTCCCCTCCACCCCCCCTTCACCTCCCCTCCTCCACCCCCCCCTTCACCTCCCTCTCCACCCCCCCCCTTCACGTCTCCTCCACCACCCCCCTTCACCTCCCCTCCACCCCCGCTTCACCTCCCCTCCACCCCCGCTTCACCCCCCGCTTCACCTCCCCTCCACCCCCCGCTTCACCCCCCGGTTCACCTCCCCTCCACCCCCACTTCACCTCCCCTCCACCCCCTACCTTCACCTCCCCCCTCCACCCCACCTTCACCCCCCCCCCCTCCACCCCCACATTCACCGCCCCCCTCCACCCCCACATTCACTGCCCCCTTCACCCCCACCCCCCTTCACCCCCACCTTCACTCCCCTTTTACAACCTCCCACCTCCCCACCACCTCCCCCCCCCCTTCCCACCTTCCCACCACCTCCCCCTCTTCTCCCACCACCTCCCCCCCTTCCCACCTTCCCACCATCTCCCCCCCCTTCCCCCCTTCCCACCTTCCCACCACCTCCCCCCCTCCCCCCCAGCCCCCCACCTCCACCCTTCCCCACATACCCCCCTCCACCCCCCTTCACTTCCCCTCCGCCCCGCCTTCACCACCCCTCCGCCCCCCCTCCGCCCCCCCTTCACCTCCCCTCTTCCCCCCCTTCACCTCCTTCTGCCCCCCTTCACCTCCCCTCCACCCCCCCTTCACCTCCCCTCCACCCCCACTTCACCTCCCCTCCACCCCTACCTTCACCTCCCTCCACCCCCACCTTCACCCCCCCCCCCTCCACCCCCACATTCACCGCCCCCCCTCCACCCCCACATTCACCGCCCCCTTCACCCCCACCTCCACCCCCACCCCCCCTTCACCCCACCTTCACTCCCCCCTTACAACCTCCCCCACCTCCCCACCACCTCTCCCCACCTTCCCACCACCTCCCCCCCCCTTCCCACCACCTCCCCCCCTTCCCACCTTCCCACCACCCTCCCCCCCTTCCCCCCTTCCCAACTTCCCACCACCTCCCCCCCTTCCCACCACCACCACCCCCCTTACCACCCCCCCTTCACCTCCCCTCCACCCCCCCTTCACCTCCCCTCCGCCCCCCCTTCACCTCCCCTCGCCGCCCCCCTTCATCTCCCCTCCGCCCCCCTTTCACCTCCCCCTCACCATCCCCCCCTCACCACCCATCCTCCTCCCCTCCGCCCCCCTTTCACCTCCCCTCACCACCCCCCACCACCCCTCCGACCTCACTTCCCCTCCTTCAATGCCCTTTCGTCCGCCCTCCTGCCTCTGCCTTTCGCCCACCCGCACTTCTGCCTTTCACCCGCCCACCGCTCACACACCCTACGCCACACAGCCGCCGCATGCACTCAACAGACACCCGCCACTCGACACACACCCGCCGCCTCTCACCCACCCCACACACTCGACACACACCTGCCGCATCCTGCCCCTACGCAACAATATCACTGACCTGCTGTCACCCCGCACTCGCCACACACCCCGCCGCCTCACACCCTAGCAGGACCCCCGACCCACAGCCAGCACTCACTACCCATGCGCCACCCCGTACTGAACACCCACCTGCCGCCTCACACACGCTCACACCCTAGCAAGACACACGCCTCACATTTTCACATCACTTATGTCACCAAAATATACATTGTACTGTGGTGTGTTTACAATAAACCATTTTTATACAACATCGTATTACATTTTCTTCCATCTTTCTTTTCAACATTATTATCCAACCTTTCCAACAAATAGTCACCTATTGTTCCACCATTTATAAATAATACTACCTATTACGCATTTACATCCCGGGCAACGCCGGGTCTCTCAGCTAGTACTATATAGTTATATTAATATGCAGCAATATAAACAATAATAGATATACTGTATTATATACTGTAGTTATATAAATATACCGAAATAACTATAAAATTAGATAGATCTATACTATATAGTTATATTAATATGCAGCAATATAAACAATAATCGATATACTGTATTATATACTGTAGTTATATAAATATACCTATATAAATATACTGAAATAACTATAAAAATAGATGTATCTATACTTTATAGTTATATTAATATTCAGCAATATAAACAATAATAGATATACTGTATTATATAGTTATATAAATATACTTACGCGTTAGTTACCGTTGGTGTCCTCGTGTGTTGTTTGGTTTTTCCGTGTGCATTATAGCACACGGTGCTTGATGGCACAATGAGGCCAGAAGCAGCTAACCAGCGTTGGATATCTGCAATTCGTTGTCCGCTCGTATACATCTCCTTAATTCTCATGCTGAGATCCTTTGAAATCTTTTTTACAGGCATACCTGCGAGTAGAAAGAAATACAAGCACAAGAATGTATATTCGATGTTTAGTCGATGTGTATTCAATGTGCAGTGAATCCACAAAATGGATGGTGTATTTATACGTTAATGACTCACATTAGAGTACACCCACTTTTAACACCTGTACCTCGTCGCCATGCATAAAAGGTTACACACTTTGCATACCCCACCACTCGATGATCTGTATCTGAACTTGCCCTTGTCAAGATACTGCATTGTGCCATCTGCTTCCATGGATCAACCCCAATTCTATGGACGCAAGAAGCCACTCGCCTCTGCCGTGCCTATCACACAGAAAAAGCGAAAGGCGGCAGCAGTTTCCAAGCCAAGGTCAAAGCGACAGGCTAAGGCTAATAAAGAAAACCTTCTGCTGACCCCAAAGGCTAAGGCTTTTAATACACGTAAGCCTTATTATGTCAAGAAGAAATTTGGTGATGTACACTCAAGGCAAAACAAATGGCAGCCAACCCATTGAACCCGCAGGCCACTTCCTCGATTATGCTTCGACGTCTCTGCCGCTGCTCTCCTGGAAATCTACAGCCCATCTTCTCCACTAGTCGTCCACGACGCTGCCGCCGCTCTCCCGGAAACCCACAGCCCATCTTCTCCACTACTCTTCGACGACGCTGCCACTGGTCTCCCGGAAATCCACGTGTCACTTTGTCCATTACGCTTAGACGACTCTGCCGCTTCTCGCCCGGAAATCCACAGGTCACTTTCTCCATCCCTCTTCGACGACGCTGCCGCTTCTCTCCCGGAAATCCACAGGTCACCTCCTCCATCCCTCTTCGACGACGCTGCCGCTTCTCTCCAGAGAACCTGCATCTCATCATCCGTAGCACCCATCCACCAAGATGTCCACAGCACCCCATGCAAAAGAATCAGCTCGTTAGACCGCATGCTGAATGGGTTAAGTGTCGATATCCCCAGGAACTCTACTATGCTGGTAAAGATAGATCTTCTTTTAGAGACCATGCTAAATATGGATCAACGGATGGAGAAGATGGATCAATGGATGGAGAAGATGGATCAACGGATGGAGAAGATAGAAACTGACATAGCGGGGATACATAATTTGCTCAGTGTTCATGCCCCTGTATCCCCGACGCCGGAGCAGGAGGGTGGCATGGATGTGATGAATGGGACCTTCGACCATCTTCCAACACCAAGCGCACCCCCCTCCACCAGAAGAATTTGTGTACATGTATGCTGTTGACAAGGAGGATAACATGACAACCCCGTCGAGACCACGCCAGGAGACAACACGGCATCAATACAGGAGGAAAGCTTCCTCCGAGACAACCTACCCTTGCCCGCAGCCACAAGCACACCCGCTCCCAGAAGCACACCCGCTCCCAGAATCCAACCTACATACGCTTGCATCGATACGGTGCCCGACATCATCCTGCGGAGCTGCCACCAGCACTCAGGGAGAAGTATAGGGTGATGAGTGCTGGTTTACCCCAGAAGTATGGCATGTTAATTTTTAAGCACCACGTGTCCTACTTGGTGTACTGCGGGTGGGCCAAAAATGTAAACTACGAAGGAACTCACGAAAAAAGGGCGATTCCTGAAAATTTAAGAAGGACTATTGTAGAGGAATTGCGGTGCTATTTTTCAATTTCAGATCCTTTAATGAAAATCGTTCGAGACTCCATTAATGGCATTTTGCGTCATACAAGGTATCAGCCCTGGAAGGACAATCTGGTGGGGATCAAATTTGCGTGACTGTTCAACTGTTGTTTATTTTTTGACTTGTTGCTTTTTTTAACTTGTATTAATAAAGAAATGTTTTTACTTACACAAGACCTGCACAATTCCAGTCCTCGAGGGCCGCAAACAGGCCCGATTTTCAGGATAAAACCGGGCCTGTTTGCGGCCCTTGAGGACTGGAGTTGTGCAGGCCTGACTTACTGTACTGTACACCATCCTACTGTAAATATCTTGACTTTCTGGACTTTAATAAAAAAGATGTTGCGTGTTTAAAATTTTATTAATAAAGATTTTTTTTTACTAACACCAGACTGTTGTGCTGTAAATGTTTTGACTTTCCGTACTTTAATAAAGGAGATGTTGCATGTTTTAACTTGTATTAATAAAGAAATGTTTTTACTTACACAAGACCTGCACAATTCCGGTCCTCAAGGGCCGCAAACAGGCCCGGATTTCAGGATAAAACCGGGCCTGTTTGCGGCCATCGAGGACTGGAGTTTTGCAGGCCTGACTTGCTGTACTGTACACCATCCTACTGTAAATATTTTTACTTTCTGTACATAAATGTTTTCACTAGCAGTAAACCATATACCTGTTAATGTTTTGAATTGCTGTACACTTTAAATGTTTTTAAATTGTATTTGTAAATAAATGTTTTTGTACTCACTCCACCAATAAAAGAAAATGTTGATTTGTTTTAAATTGTTCCATTGTCTCCTTTTATACTGTAACAAAATACAGTGTTTCTAGAACATACAGTACTGTCCAGGCATACTGTATACTGTATACTGTAGGCATGCTAAGTACTGTACATCACAAGAGTATTAAAACAATACATGCTGTACGGGTATAGAATACACATATGAACTGGAATACATGTAGAATATATGCATACTTTTTATTTTTTGGGTTTATTATACAGTATATATAAAAAAAGTATTGTAAACAGTCTGAAAACAGCATACGGTTTCAGGTTTTCTATGAAGCTCTCAGTTACAGTATTCTATCCTAATCAATAACAACGGCCACTAAACTGTAGACTCCGGTAAGTTTTTTTTAAAATCTGATTCAGCAATGTGCAGGCATTGTTACACAAAGCGATATTATCCATCGAAATCCCTCCATTTACCGTTTTCCGCATGAGATGACAAAGTTTTCTTTTCTGAGAAAAAATAAAAGTACAAGTTTTACTGTAATGGTCAGTTAGTCCCCTAAAGAAGTTCCCACAGTCAGTCCCACCAATAATTTTCTCGGGGGGCGTCTCCTGTTAACATGCGCATGCGCCTACTGTCGATGTGATGACACGCATACAGTATGCGTTTCAAGAAGGTTCCAATGCGCATGCGCCTAGCTTTGAACCAATTGTTCAGTATCTACCTTAGAAGCTGCTCAGCCAATGATATTGCTTACAGGAGACTCGCTTGACTGTGCATTGATATTGATATTTCAAAAAAAGAATAAAATACGGCAACATTACTCACCATAGACTTTGCTAATCAGCTGGCGCTGAGCCACTGCCAGTCCCGTATTCTTGATTATACACGTAGTTGACAGGTGACAGCGGGACTACTACACCTGTAGTTGACAGCTGATGAGGCTGGAAATCGCTTTGGTACATGCAAGCTTGCTGGAATCTGTACGCGAAATCCGGCTCAGGTTGCAGGTATCCGGGCGGGGACAGACAGCAAGGGTTGCCGGTCACCAGGTTTTCACTGATGGTCGGACCGTTATTGGAAGCTGGCGCTG
Organism: Ascaphus truei; assembly: GCF_040206685.1. Lineage (NCBI taxonomy): Eukaryota > Metazoa > Chordata > Amphibia > Anura > Ascaphidae > Ascaphus > Ascaphus truei. Next base: position 74,558,252 of record NC_134483.1, on the reverse strand, counting down.
TCGCTGGCGCATTGCTTGCCTGCGACTGACATTTCTTAGTTGATTATAACATGACCTTTCGCCTTTTGAAGTCTCCATGATCAAAGATACGGTATAATCTGGTGCTACACACCAATACCCTCCTTTAACACCGTGTGCGGGATCAATACGAAAAAAACACGGATCAATACATAACTTTTTCCTTATTGCACGCTTCCACACGTGAGCATCTGGTGAAAATTTGTAAAAGTCATAGTTTTCGATAAAATACTGATAAATTTTACCAACTGTTGCCATTTTATCATCTGTTGCATTAATCGCGGCCCATATTAAATAAGCGTACGTTATGTCGGATTTTTGGAACATGGACTGCAGTGGTGCACTCATCTCGGAACTCTCAGGACAATAGAACACCAGACACTGCGCATTTAGTTTTTAATATGAAAAGCCTAAATTGATACATTGTAACTTCTTCAGTACCAAGGTCAATTTACAATGGACCACTGTGGTATTTTTTTAAACACCTGCAAGTCGACACATTACTGAAGCGCATGCGCATTACAATTCATGAATATCTGCCACCTGGCGGATACGCAAAAAATTGCAACCAATTAAATCCGAACCATTATCAATAAACACATCAACCGCGGGTGACGCCGGCATGAATGCAACATGAATGCGGCATGAACGCGGTGAAGTGCGTGGCATTCGGAAAAAATCCCCGAAAAAAATCGGAGATGTTGGAGAATAAAAGGGGCCGCGGCTGTACCTGTTATAATTGGTCTGCCCAGGTTTCCTGGTTTGTGGAGTTTGGGAAGCATGTAGAAGATCCCAACTCCTGGTTGTCAGGTATTAGTTGCTTCAATTGTGGTTGCAGGTGGTTAGTGAATGACTTGATGAGATTCATGAGTTGCTTTGTATATTCCTGGGTTGGCTCATGCGTGAGTTTCTTGTAGTAGGTGTTGTTTGTGAGTTGTCTATTGCCTTCGTCTATGTATTTATTTGTGTTCATAAGCACCACTGCACCTCCTTTATCTGCTGGTTTGACGATAATGTTCTGGTTGTTTCACAGTTCCTTGATTGCAGATATCGCCATGGGGGATAGGTTGGACATTGTTTTTTTCTGCTGTGCTGATGCTAGTGAGGAAACTCACGATCTGAAGCTCTGTATGTAGCCATCTAGTTTGACGTTGCGTCCTGTTGGTGGTGTGACGTAGGTGTTCTTCTTGTTGTTGTTGTTGTTGTACTCAGTCATTATGGGGGGCTCTCTTTTTTGTGGAAATATACTTTCAGTCGTAGCTCCTGCATGTCATTTCCCAGAATCCCTTGCTGCAGTGGAAGTGCTGTGTGCTGGGTGATAATGGTGAAAGGTAAAATGAATATTTTTCACTGACCAATTATTTTCATTAGATTGTGTGTGTGTGTGTGTGTGTGTGTGTGTATAATCTAATGAAAATAATTGGTCAGTGAAAAATATTCATTTTAATAGTCACATAGGTGTCATTCAAATAGATTTAAGGCTCTGCAATTTCAGTCTCATTTTGAAGTTCTTTTCATGTCTCAATCTCCTGGAAATGTCATTGCACATAAATTGTGCCTCAAGGCTCGCAGCACTTGGTCTGTCATTGGAAATGTTCCCAGCTATATAAAGGCTAACACAGGATTTAAAGATAACATTTGAATCTTAACATGACAAATCAGCCCAAGCAATATCATATGAGGCAGAAGGAGCTTTCAAGTAATAACTGGTTAGCTTATTATTTTTACCCTCAATGACATTCAGTCAGTTTGGAAATGAAACATTGCAAAGTCATTCCGCTATTGTTTACTCACATGCCACTTATGGTTATATGCTTCTCCCATTCAGATATTTCAACTGCAGTATGCATATTTGAAGCCAATATAGAAATAGTGGTTTCTTGAGGTGTGCAAAGTGACGCTATACTATATCCACAAATTTACAACATGTAATGTGTAAATATATTGAAAGTGAAATAATCTACTTTTCATTTGTAAATTAATTGGATACTGTTGGTTGTAGAACTTGACAACGTTAAATGCCAGTTTGTCAATTGTGTAGCCCAATAAGTTGCAGTTTCTCTAATAGAGGTTTTTGGCAGTTTAGAAAATGCAAGATCACATTTAAAACTTGTGCACGGTCATGCTATATGCCTGTGTGCAGTATGAACCACGCAAAGTGAATCATTCACAGGTTGTCTCTAACTCCCACATCCTGCCCATGCTATATACCAGGGGTGCCAACCTGACTGGGAGTTGGAGCCAGTGAAAACCAGTGTCATTGTCAAAAGGGCCACACAAAAACATCCAATTAATTGTGACTAATAGGCATATATAAGCACTAACATACTACAAACTTACTTCAATCAGAATTAGGGAAAGGGAAAAAAAATACATGGGTGAATAAAATGCATTTCACAACAATTTCCTTTATTTGTTTTTTTTTTAATTGTATTTGGGGCCAGTTTGTTATTTATCTGATTTCAGATGCAAAGCACAGACAAACTAACAGGCAGGGGAGGGAGGAGGAGTGTGGACATGCCAGCCTGCCGGGCCCCTGAACTGAGCTACAGTAGTAATTGCTGAAAGAGCCGCATGCAGCCCAGGGGGTCCGTAGGTTGTTGTCCCCTGGCCTATTTTGTTATAGCATTTTAGGTAGGGGCTGTACATGAAGCACTAAACGTTTGCAGGTGACCCAAGGGCTGGCCACGGCTAGACTAAAGATATGTAAAACTGGTGAATTTCAGACTTTTGACAGTCAAAAAAATGAAGCAAAGTTGTCAACATTTTCAAATATTTGCCAAGTTCGGCTTGGTAGAAAGTGATACATGCTTCATGTAATTGGTATGCTGAGTAAAGCATTAATTATCCCCTGTGTGACTGTCTATGTGTCTGTAATCATATATAAAAAGTGATTAACATCAAGTTAAAGGAAGTTAGGAAGTCCACTGGTTGGAGCAGGACAGGAGGATGCAGACATAGATGACATAAGTGATAATTACTTTTTGATACAGTTGCCTTCCCCCATCAGCAATCATCATGGGGCTGATGATGAACAAATATATTGACTGACAACACACTGACAATGGGAAGGAGTATCCACTAAAATGTGATTGGTCAAAGCTTGACTACTTCTACCAGGAAACTTAATGGCCACTCTGCTGTCCAGTGGAGGAGGAAGATGCTGAAAAACATGCTTTCACCCCCTTTTTGAGTATAGAAGGGCACTAAGTCAGGCTGACAGGACACCTCCAGCACCCTCTATTACCATGTCTCTGTAACGATGCGCTCACCACAAACAAGGCGTGACCGCGAGGCCGAGGTGGGGATTTGATAAACGCCAACCCACAGCCGCGAGGGCGCGTCTGGAGTGTAGATAGGTCGAGGTAGCCGGGTCGGGGTAGGAGAGGTCAGGATGGTCAGTGATACTTGCCAAGGTCAGGATTGGAGAGGTGCGGATCGTCATGGGTAAGCCGAGGTCAGGAGCAGAGAAGTGCGGAATCCAAAGAACAAGCAAGGTCAGGCAACACAGAACAAGACAGGCAAGGCTCAGATAGGAGGTAGGACTGCAGTGAACACAGCGCACATAAACAAGGTGATGCTCAGTCAATGTGCCAGAGGGCAGGCTGAGCATATATAGGAAGAAGAGACAATGAGGAGGAAGCATATTCCCTAGTATGCATGGCTGTGGTTGGCTGATGGAGACAAGACAGGTGAATCCTATTACATAGAGGAACGGAGGAGAATCTGCGTGCATGCGCATGTGCCGTGCATAGCGGGTGCGCGCTGCGTAACGGCGACGTCCCAGCGCGAGCGAAGCCTGGAGGCAGGACCAGCGGAGATGGCATTTAGTGCCGAGTGAGATCCGCGCGCCCTTAGAAGGTACGCTGGTAATGACTGGTCTGTTAGATGTGCTGCAGGAGGCAGCTGATCGCGTGTCTGGGTAAGCATGGAGCGCGCTGGGAGAGGCGCGGGTGACGGATCCTTACAGTCTCTGAGAGAACCATTAGATTCATCCTTGGCATTGCCAACAGTAATGGATACTAAAAAGCTGTAGAATATTTGGGGTTATATTTCTGTACGTTTGGTGCAAATTGCAAACTGTTGAAATGGTGTGTAGATCTCTGCAAACACTTTCACTAGTATGTATATTTCTTTCAGAAATCAAGAAAAGGTTTGCAAAGTGAACTATGAGACAGATCTTTCCCACCACAAATTCAATTTGTGTAGCTTAACATTTGCACGCCCCATATTATGGTTAACACTTGCATATGGTCTTCATTTGCTGTAAGCAATTATCCTGCTTCTGTCTTTCAAAGTCATCACCCCATAGATTAGTTTGCCCATAATGGCCCAAGCACCCATTCATTCACACATTTAGTCTGACAAATAAGGTTAACGCATGGAATTAAAATTATTTGGGCGAGATTACATTTTTGAACTTGGTTTGGCAAGATAGGATTAATTAAAACAGAAATTTAAGCAAGCCAAACTGGAATACCACTTTTTTTTCTGCAAATGTTCAATTTTATAATTTCCTGCCTTATTTTAATAGCCTTCTCAGCAGGTTTTTCTACAGTTTAATCAATTTAGCAATTAACTTTTGGTACTCACTGTTGTTGTGGATTGAGGACTTTTTTTAATGGAATGTCCTTGAACCGCGCATTACCGTATTACTGCATGACTTGGTGTAAAGGAGTGATTTGGAATATGTAAAAAAAAGCAAAGCATTTTTCATAAACAGAAATAAATATATATATATTTTTATTATTATTATTTTTTTTAAGTTATGGTGAGTGAAAAAGGCAACAAGAAATCTCCACCGTATTGCATATAGCAAATAAAAATATTACTTGTGAGCACATTCACATGTCTTAGGCAGGTCTGCAACCCTGCCTTTCACCATTATCTCCAGCATACAGTGCTTCCACTGCAGCAAGAAATTCTGGGAAATGACTTGCAAATGAGCACACAATGTGTCACCTTTTGTCTGAAAATCCATTGTTACATGAAGCCCATATAAGCTAATACTCGCTTTTAACACAGCTTTAAAGCACAGCATGGGAATCAGATGCAAAGCCAGAGAAACCATTCACAGACATGTTTCAACCTTATTGGTATCATCAGTGTGAAGTTGGTTGTACTGCTGGCTTTGCAATTTTCAAGGCTGTAGGGTTTACCATCACGTTTTAAGTTACGTTTTTCACTCACCATAACTTAAAACGTGATGGTAAACCCGATTTAGAGGCACGCCCTGAGGAACGCGGTGAGCGGAGGGAACCCGAAAGTGTGTGGAGTGAATCAAGAGGAGAGGTAACTGAGCATAATAAGGACTACACCAGCGAACTGCCACGCGGAGTCTTCCACGGAGGTTTGTGGTAGTGGGCGATGTGAGGAGAGGACGAGTTGGCTGGATGCTAAGGCGCTGTGTGTCAATTTGAACAGACATTCTATTTACTGGCAGCGTGAAGGTCCCCTACCCACCTTAACCCATTCAGACCCAACGAGTGATCATTTGCTGGACTTTATATCCATTACATACCTCTCTCAGTGATTTCCCACTATAACTCTCCGTTCAAGACATCTGTGATCATGTGATCAACTATCAATCTCTTATTACATTTAATTCTCTCTCAGCAATTGTGTCAAGATTTGTATGACACAAGGTTACAAATGGTGTCCTAACTGATCTATTGTATTCAATTTATTGCACATAAATAGAGATATCATTTCTCATTTTCTTAAAATGTATATATATATAGTCAATGAACCACTTGTGTGACAGATCTATGCAAATATTGTTTTATCTTCACATTGCACCGGATGCAATTGATAAAATATATATTCAAAAATGAATAGATGATACCGTTCTGTTGCTAACGAAATGCTTTTATTTGTGCAAGCTTTCGAGATACACTGATCTCTTCTTCCAGCGGTGGTACACTGAATAAAACACGCAAGGGTTTACATAAAAACAGTGTGTAGCCATGTTAAAAATGGTGTACATATCTTTCTCATGCTGGCAGTAATCCTGGTAAGTAGACACGGTTGCCAGTAACAATCATGGAGGTTTGCCCTCACACCCTGGTGAAGTGTCATATGTAACAAAGGAAGTGACAACATGCTTTGTGTCCACTGTTAGTGACACAGAGGTGGGTCTGTTTCTGGAGTCTATATAAGACACAGAACTGCCTAAAGTTAGTTGGTTATGTTCTTATGTTCCTTAGTGAAGTGTGTGCAGCATGGCCAGTCTGCCTGTCAGATACTTCAGAGCAAGCTGAGTACACACTGTGACCAGGGACCTGGCACAGCTGGTGGATCTCCCTTAGGGGAGAGGCGGAGAGCAACTCAATTAAGAGAGGAGGAACCTTCTGCATGGAGTACTCCAAAGAAATGAGCGGCTAAGGACGACCGCATGAGGGGCAGTCTGCCTATGGAGATGACATTAAAGATGCCCTGGTTCAAAAGATCCCTTCTGTGTGAGTGTGGATTCATTTACCAGGAGGATGCACCAAGAAGGAGTTCCCTATCAGATACTTCCCCCTGCTGCCACAGAGATCCTTATGGGGTGGAGGCGCTGTACCATATGTGAGTAGACTCAGACACTACCTCAGACGCCTGTCATGGTAATATTCCCCTATACCAACCAGCGGGAGACTCAGGAGTCCTGTTACCAGCAGGTGCACCACATCACACAGACATGTAGTGGGGGCAGATTAGACCACAGGGGCCAATATGAGATTGGGTGGGGGCCCTAGAACCGTTACAAGTGCATATAAGAATTTTATCTGTGACTGAAACCTAACACTCCCCTGTGTAGTATGTGAATTATGACTTGAGGTGTTAAATAGTCCCTGACTGTTAGTGATATAAGAGTGTTGTGTGTGTGTGTGTGTGTGTGTGTGTGTGTATAAATTTGTAAGAGCACACAGTGTACTGTATACATCGCTTTACAAAAGGTGTGTGTGTGGAGTGAGAGTGTAAATCAATGGTGTGGGTAGGTGTGGAAATGTAAGAGGCTCTAGCATTACTAAAAGTGTGTGTAGATACTATGTGGTCCCTATTAGTATATAGGGATGGAATTACATAGAGTATTTGTATGTGTAAGAGACAGCTGTGTGTGCATACATATAGTGCAGTATACAGAGGTTGTATTTACCTAATTTTAAGACCTGCTAAGGAACAGATGATTGTTATTATGTCCTGATATGTAAAACCATAGAATTCAAAGAGGGTGTACTTTCTTTTTCAGATAACTGTATACACACATATATAATCTCCATTCAGACAAGAAAGATGTTCACAAAACATTGTTTTTTCATAGTTTTGCGTTACAAGCACTGACTAGCTACCCATCTTTATGGAGGATTTAGGGATAGTTACTTAGTTATTCAGCATAGGGTGCATATATACTGTATTTATATTAACATTTTTTTATTCTGTATCTTTTGTATATGAAATATATGGTTTAAATCAGAAAAAAACATAATCACTAGTGTCTCAGTAGCAGAGATTTTTAAATTACAGTACAGTTTAATTTATTGATGGTCCATTTACCAGACAAGTCTGCCTTGAACCCAACAACCTGTTTATGAGATAATTTGATAATTCATTCTGCTGTTAACCGACTTCAAGACTTTATTCCACTTATTGCATTTCTGATAAATGCCTTAATATATTCTACAAATACAAACATCAAACTAAATAGTCACCTGCAATGGTTGTCAGAAATATTGATATGTATGGAAGATGTAATCTGCCCAGTGATAGTTGGACATTAATGTTGAACGTAGCATGGAAATGCATTAAAGTGCAAGGACTGTTCTCTTCTTGCCATTTGATCTTTTTCATCATTTAAATGGGCATTTTTAATTGTTATATCAATATTTAAAAATGTTGTATTCTGATCAAGACTTGATAGCTAGCATCATAATTACCACATTTGAGGTATTTAGTCATTTTGCTGCCAGCCCCGATCGGCCATGATAAAAAATGTGTTCGTTTTAGCGGTACGACATTGATGACTTAGTACTATGTACTTTTTTGCCTATAATATCGCATTATTGACCTATTGCTTTGACTCCAGGTCACTGATTTTTAGATTAATTCAACTGTATTATCTATGTATTGACAATAAAAGTACCAAAAAAGAACAGAACCCCAACTTAAAGCACTCTTCCTCCCAGAGCTGTATGATTGGTGAATTGATTAAAATAATATTTTTTTATTGATATTAATTATTAAAATACTGGTGGTTAAAATGTACAGACAACAGACACTATGTCGTGTGTACTGAAGATGAGAAGTAAATCCCAGGATGGTGCTTCCAATGTCCAGGATGACGATTGCAATATAGCTTTAAAAGTCCAGGAACTTATATATCCATTAAATAAATGATATGTGCAGCTTGAAAGGCATAGAGCTCACAATAAAGCCATAATTAAGGACTTCAATAATAGGATAAAACTCACTGTGGATGTAGGAATAAATTCCCAATGAAGAAAACCCACCCCACAGTCACTTAAGAGTAATAGTCCTCTGTCCCTAGGCTAGAGCGACAATAGCCTATCTGCATGCAAATTCATTTTGATAAATGTGAGTAACTCACTCTTTAGTTGTCCATAGAAATCTTGGTTGAAATGGCGTGTCTCCGTCCATAGAATGAGTATAGATATCCAAAAAAAGATGATGGAGCACTGCTGCAAAATGACAGGGCAGGAGACTAGCTAGTGAATATTAAAAATTCTTTATTCAAAGTTGCATAGTAGCCATCGCTACAAAGAGGGTCCTCTAGCGCGTTTAACGCCTGCGTGGCGCTTTGTCAAAGCATTTTTAATTTTCACTAGCTAGCCTCCAGCCCTTTCATTTTGCAGCAGTGCCCCATCATCTTTTTTCGGATATCTATGTCGAGTGTAGTAATCACTCTGGATCCACAGTGTATAAAAAGGGGTAACTGAGTTTGATTGAATCCTACAAATACTTAGCTGCAGCGGGGCACCCATATATGCTACCTAAAAAAAAGAGGCATTTCAGTTGCTTTAAGAGTTATTGGGAAATCTTTACCATCTAATCTTCCTTTGGCGCTGGCAATTACTTTGGTTATACCAACATTCAAAAACATTTCTTGTTAATATATCACTGTATCACCGTTTCCCTTCTTCCAAATGCCTTTGATTGTTCCCTTTGCATTTCAAGTGTAAATGATATATATTCACCGTATTCACAATATATTGTTATATTATTATTGTTCATTTGTAAAACACCAGCCTATTCTGTAAGTACAGTGGGGTACAGAGTGACATCAATTACATAAACAGAATAACATACAAGCAAGCACAGACAGGTCCAGAAGGTAATGAGAGAATACTGCACCTCTCAAATGAAAGTATTTTTTCCTATCAATAAATGTAAACATTAATCAAAGTGTCCAATGCCCTTTTTATTACTTTTGACATTATCTTTAACATTTCCTATAGATACCCTTCCCCCATCAATAAGCCCAATTTCAGAGCTTTCTCTCTTTCTTACACTTGCTCTTCTCAGCAACATCATTTAATCTGCCGGCTTCAATTACTGTCTGTATGCTGTTAATAATTAGATACGTCCAACTCTAATTCAATTTTCTTACCATTTCGGAGTTATATCTCACTTAAAATCTCTTGTAGCATTTACAGTAATTTCATATGAACACAGCAGATGTCATTATATTTTACTCCAAATTCTGTGCGCTAACATATTCCTTCCTGATATAGTTATTAACATTGCTTTTAAGTTTTCAAGTTCTTCTCCATTTTTTGTTTTTAATCTGTATTACCACATCACTTTCTATCAATTATACTCTGTCTTTTAGCATGTGTTGCTCTTTTTTCTAGAACAATTAGGCCTAGATATAGCAAATTCCATTAAAACTTGATATAATATTGATATCAAAAAATTATTGGGTCTTATTACCGCAATTTTATGACAGAAGTTATCAAGATAATAATTTAGCAAGTGCAATATTTTACACGTATTGCAATGCGGTTGTTAACGTGATGGTTAATAACACATTAATTCCTACATTACTAATATTTCTATCATAGGGTTCTGTAATACAGCGGTGTGCAAAGTGAGGGGCAGGAGATTGTGCTGGGGGGGCGCAGGCAGTTGCAGAGGCCCCGCACTCTTCCCCCAGGCATTTAAATTAAATGCTGGGGGATCGCGTAAGGCCCCTGCAACTGTTTACTTACCGGGATTCAGCAGTCTGTGTTGCATCACCATTGACGCTGTGGCACCATGTGACCTGACGTCACACGCCCACGCAGCGTCATCTGATGCGGATGAAGGTAGATGGGGGGGGGCGCAAGAGCCGGGGGTAGAGAGACAGGGGGGCGCAGCACAAAAAGTTTGCGCTCCTCTGCTGTAATATATGTTATATATGTATTTTCCAACAATATATGTATACATTGAACATTTTTATCATGCTTACCATAATTTTCATTTCCTGGATAGTCCATCCATAGCAGTGCGCACCAACGGGTTAAGTCCCACTCTCCAGCTCAGATTGCACAGAAAAACTTTTACCTGTGGGATGTTGTATAAATAAGCACACCCCTCCTTTCCAAGTAGGCTTGTAGTGTTAGCGCTGAAAAATATAATAATACAAAATTAATAGACTAGTCTGCTTGCGACACTTATGGGTATATCCAGAGATGGTGAAACCTCAATAATAAGTGTCCATAATAATAAAGCAGGACTAACGGGCAGAATGAGTGCCGGAGTGGGTATAAAGATAGACTGTGTTGTGTGAGTCACTAAACACTCGTCTCCTGAAGGTAACAAATAGGAGTGCTAAAAAGCACCCTAAAGTGACCTCATTAGAGACCTCACGGTGTGATAAATAGTACTCATCTATAAAAATCACAGTAATAAATGCAATAAATCTTACCCACTCCGTCTGTCCTTGAAGGTCCTGCTACGTATATCAAATGACGTGCAGTCTGCAGTAGGTAGTCCAGCGAGAGAAGAAAAAGGCAAAAACAGTGCACTGCCAGGGAGTCAGGTGGTAGCAGAATATAAAAGTATATTTATTTAGTAACACTCAGCAAACATAACCCCAGAAGGATGAAACAAAAAACTCCTACACGTTTCGGACCATAGGGGTCCTTTATCAAGGAGTATAGGGGGGTAGGGGCAAGGGATACCTTTATATACACAATCTCCATGAGAAATAACCAATTACAACTTTTAAAATTGGCGCCAAAAACGGCCGTGCGCTGGTCTCATGTCATGCGTGTCAGCCCTGCGTGTCACGTCCATAACACACTGGATCGCGCATGCTCGGGCAGGAACTCCTCGCAGACGCCAGATCACGCTTCACAGAATGTCCTGATGAGGATGGTGGCGATTGGATAGTGGGAGGAGGGAGTCTCCACCCCCAGGGGAGGGCCCAGATGCGCCGATGCGGCTAAGTGACAACATTACAGCCTATCAAAGACCAGGCTGCCATGCTCATCTCACTAGCCAAAACGGCAAAGCAACCCAGAAACCCACTCCACCACAGGGCGCTCCCCCCCCCCCCACATAACACCCACATACAAATCTCAACAATATTAAAGAAAAATGGCTGCTATATCTATGAAGCAATCTTAAAGGTGACATTTGTTCATACAGCAGAATATCCTCAATAAAGCATCATGTATGTTCCTAAACACCCTAGCCAAGGTCCCATGATCCCATCCCTCCAGAACAAAAAACACTCTATAACTCTAAATCACATAAACATACATACATTGGTCCATTTACTTCTCCTGACCCCTTAAAAAATACATTATATATTGATAAAAAATGGAGGGGGGGGGGGGAAAGAAGAAAAAATGGACCTTATGATAACACAAAAAAGTTAAAACATATGAAGTGGAAAGTATAACCCTATATACCTATTCCACTCGTAATCATAAATCACCCATATGGGGGAAAAAGCAGGACATTTAAAACGTATTATTTTTAGATTAATCTCAAATTCTATAGTAGTAACCTTAAAAAACCAGCAGGTGTTCAGAGCATATTATCATGAACATTTTACCCATTCATATAATTAAAGAGAAACATACAGTAGAGGCAGCGATTATTCTAACAAAAACCAGTGGCAATTCCCCAAAAGACCCAGGTACACCCAGGTACATTCTGAATACATTTCCTTAAACTAGCCCCAGCATTTTTGCATTGATTAATGGCCTATCAGATTAACAGCGGGGGTCCGTGGCAGTACCCTTCAAACTGAATTGGAATGCCAGGGATCCCTGCTGTGTTAATCCTATGGGTCGTTAGTCAATGCAGAAATGCCTTAAACGTGCCTCAAACTAGCCCAGAACATACCCAGCACATACCCAGCACATACCCAGAATGTAACCCGGCTAGTTTAAGGCAAATGTTAGAATAAGCGTTGCCTCTACTTTATTATGAATCAGCTTAAGAAAGGAGGGGGAGGGAGGGGGTAAGGGGTGGGCGGGTTGGAGGGGGGGAAAGGGGAGGGGTGGAGAGAGAGGGGGAGGGGGAGGAGAGAGAGGGGGGGATTGGGGGAGGGTGGCGCGGGAAGGAATAGGGAGAAAAACAAAACAAAAACAAAAACAACAAAATCCTTTTACGGATAATACCAGCTCATAGAACATTTAATCTGTATATAAATTGGGAACATTATTCTTCCCCTCCTTTACAACAAAAGCACTATTCTATGACCAAGGAGCTTATCACAGTATACATACAGAGAACCAATGATGATACCATAGAGGATCGAAGCTGAAAAGCTGAGAAAACAACTATATCCCATATATACTTATTATAAAAAACCTTTTATCAAGAGATTTATTGTCTCGAAAAACTTATTGTCTCAAAAAATGACTAAGATTCCATTCAACGTTGAAACCGCAGGGAGCACGTGTCTTAAGCATAAAAATCCAATAAGCTTCCCTGCGGTCCAACAGATTGAGCCTATCTCCTCCCCTCTCCTGTGAGGACACTCTCTCAATCCCTTTAACCGTCAATCCTTGTGTAACACATTTGTCTAACAAAGATAACTTAATCTAGCGCTAGACCAATTGTATCTATGTGCAGTGCATATAAACGTGTGCTGAAGCTGCCTGGTGATTCTACTAAGGGTGCAATCTACGGTGAACCCTAAAACGGAACTTGTGAGTATATTTCTGCAGCTAGCTAGGATGCGTCATTAAAGTTTTTTTACTGTATTGCGCAATCCTCTGTTATTTGTATATCCCCACGCTGGAGACACATACAGGAGAGCAGCACAGAAAGAGAAAACACTTTCCAGAGACGGAGTTTCTACAAGGATCCAGGAGAGACAGAATCAACACGTGGGGTTCGGGTTAACCTGTGAACGTCTGGATTTGAAGAAACAAAGATACAGATTCTCTCAACTGCATGAGACCCACTCTATATCTAGAACACACTTGCTGCAGGAGAGTGATTTTATTCTACCCAAATCAAGGACAGAGTCCATTTCACTTATTGACTTTGAAAAGACTTCACTTCACTGATATATCCTTTATAATATATTATATTGTATTGTTAATATTATCACTTTTTGTATGCGCCAGGTATTTATTCCACTATTGTAATATTACATTTGTCTAACGTATGGTCCATTTTTAAAAAGTCCCAATGCTTGTATATAATTTTTTGTACTTGTCTGCTACATTTATTATATTGTGTAATCAATAAAGGTGTATCATCTTGATTTGTCTTTGTCTGTCTATTGTCCTTACCCCAATAAGTGCAAAGTGGGTAAATCACCTTCCCTATCATCACCAAGTCATCAATATAACGTTTGTAAAATGTGATATGTTTTCTAAATGGATTCGTGCTACTGAAAATAAACTGTGAATCCCACCACCCCATAAATACATTAGCATACGTGGATGCAAAACTCGTGTCCATGGCTGTCCCCTGCCACTGTAAATAAAATTTGTGATCAAATAAAAAATAATTGTGCGTGAGTAAAAAATTAATCGAATCTAATATAAAAGTGGAATGAAACAAATTATTATCTGGACCTTCCAAAAAGTGGCGGACAGCTGCCAATCCCTGATCGTGTTTAATAACAGAATATAAAGAAGTAACGTCAAGGGTGACCCACAATGATTGTGGGCCCCACTTGACCTCTTTCAATTGAGAAATCAGATCCCGAGTCCAGCAGAAATGAGGGTAAACCCCTTACGAATGGTTGCAAATATTTATCAATATATTTGGAAAGTCCATCTCCCAAAGATCCAATATACGAGACAATTGGTCTCCCCGAAGGGTCGACCAATGTCTTATGGATCTTTGGGAGATGGTAGAACACTGCAATTCTCGGATGCGGGTTCCATAAGAACACAATTTCGTCCTTGCTAAGGACATTAGTGATTTGTCCTAACTCAATCAGATCTTTAAATGATTTTAGAAAGGTGTCAGTAGGGTCACCTGGTAGCTCAGAGTAGGTTGTAGCATCCCCTAGTTGGCGGTAGGCTTCCTTGAGGTAGTTAGCCCTACTCTGAACCACCACCGCCCCACCTTTATCCGCATTTTTTATTACAATCAGAGCGTTTTTATGTAATGAATACATAGCTTGTCTTTCACTCTGACTTAAATTATTCTCCACTTTCTGTGAAAAGGAGAACCCTTCTGCCAACATTCGCAGATCTCTAATCACCAAATTTTCAAAAGTCATTAAGTAAGGACTTTTAACAAACTGAGGGTAAAAGATTGAATCTCTTTTGAGGTTAGATTTCCAGGTACTGAATTCTGGGATATCAACCCCAGACGGCTGATCACCCAATTCCTCCAATAATTCATTGAGATAATTAATATCCTGAAAAAAACACGCCTCTCTAAAGGTCCCATCTTGACCCCTTTCATCAACTTCATTATTCTCCCCTATTCCTCAGAGGAACTGCTCTACTGAGGAGGGTTTTGTCCGTCAGTCTGGGGAGTTGGCCAGGCGGTTTCAGCAGAGAGGTTATTTTGGTCCTGAGTTACATCAAACATTAGAGGAAGTAAGAACACTGGACAGACAGTCCCTACTCCCTACGTTAGATTATACATCTTCAAAGGGACAATTGATAGGGAAGAAAAATGAGCGCCCAAAAATCAATACTAAAAATAAAACTTGGGGTAAGGACAATAGACAGACAAAGACAAATCAAGATGATACACCTTTATTGATTACACAATATAATAAATGTAGCAGACAAGTACAAAAAATTATATACAAGCATTGGGACATTTTAAAAATGGACAATACGTTAGACAAATGTGTTACACAAGAACCTCGTTTTATATATAGAAAGGCTAAAACCATTGCTTCTTATGTCTCCCCCAGTTATATAGCTTCCCCTTTGGTTAAAACATCAAATACATTTGTACTAAGGGTTCCTTTAGATGTGGAAGTTGTGGCATATGTCGCTATATGCTACCTTCTCCCCAATTCTCAGGTACCCATTCAACTAAGTCATATCCTATTACTTCTTTTATTAATTGCAACACGCAATATGTTATATATCTGTTAACATGTCGTTGTGGGGCTAATTATGTAGGAAGAACAATACGATCCTTGAAAGTAAGGATCATGGAACACCTCGGACTCATCAAAAAACAGGATTGTTCTCACCCGGTGTCCAAACACTTTACTGAGTGTAGGGTAGGGGGGACCAAAGGATTGACGGTTAAAGGGATTGAGAGAGTGTTCTCACAGGAGAGGGGAGGAGATAGGCTCAATCTGTTGGACCGCAGGGAAGCTTATTGGATTTTTATGCTTAAGACACGTGCTCCCTGCGGTTTCAACGTTGAATGGAATCTTAGTCATTTTTTGAGACAATAAGTTTTTCGAGACAATAAATCTCTTGATAAAAGGTTTTTTATAATAAGTATATAAGTGATATAGTTGTTTTCTCAGTTTTTCAGCTTCTATCCTCTATGGTTATCATCATTGGTTCTCTGTATGTATACTGTGATATGCTCCTTGGTCATAGAATAGTGCTTTTGTTGTAAAGGAGGGGAAGAATAGTGTTCCACAACCCAATTTATATACGAATTAAATGTTCTATGAGCTTGTATTATCCGTAAGAGGATTTTGTTGTTTTTTTTTTTTTTTCCTCCCTATTCCTTGCTGTGCCCCCTCCCTCTTCCCCCCCCTCTCTCTCCTCCCCCTCCCCCCATCCCTAACCCCTCCCCCCCTCCTTTCTCCTCTCGGGTTAAGCTGATTCATAATATGTTTCTCATTAATTATATGTATGGGTAAAATTTTCATGATAATATGTTCTGAACACCTGCTGGTTTTTTAAGGTTACTGCTATAGAATTTGAGATTAATCTAAAAATAATATGTTTAAATTTCCTGATTTTTCCCCCATATGGGTGATTTATGATTAAGAGTGGAATAGGTATATAGGGTTATACTTACCACTTCATATGTTTTAACTTTTTTGTGTTATCATAAGGTCCATTTTTTCTTCATTTTCCCCTCCATTTTTTATCAATATATAATGTATTTTTTAAGGGGTCAGGAGAAGTAAATGGACCAATGTATGTATGTTTATGTGATTTAGAGTTATAGTGTGTTTTTTGTTCTGGAGGGATGGGATCATGGGACCTTGGCTAAGGTGTTTAGGAACATACATGATGCTTTATTGAGGATATTCTGCTGTATGAACAAATGTCCCCTTTAAGATTGCTTCATAGATATAGCAGCCATTTTTCTTTAATATTGTTGAGATTTGTATGTGGGTGTTATGTGGGGGGGGGGAGCGCCCCGTGGTGGAGTGGGTTTCTGGGTTGCTTTGCCGTTTTGGCTAGTGAGATGAGCATGGCAGCCTGGTCTTTGATAGGCTGTTGTGTTGTCACTTAGCCGCATCGGCGCATCTGGGCCCTCCCCTGGGGGTGGAGACTCCCTCCTCCCACTATCCAATCGCCACCATCCTCATCAGGACATTCTGTGAAGCGCGATCTGGCGTCTGCGAGGAGTTCCTGCCCGAGCATGCGCGATCCAGTGTGTTATGGACGTGACACGCAGGGCTGACACGCATGACATGAGACCAGCGCACGGCCGTTTTTGGCGCCAATTTTAAAAGTTGTAATTGGTTATTTTTCATGGAGATTGTGTATATAAAGGTATCCCTTGCCCCTACCCCCCTATACTCCTTGATAAAGGACCCCTATGGTCCGAAACGCGTAGGAGTTTTTTGTTTCATCCTTCTGGGGTTATGTTTGCTGAGTGTTACTAAATAAATACACTTTTATATTCTGCTACCACCTGACTCCCTGGCAGTGCACTGTTTTTGCCTTTTTCTTCTCTTGCTTGCGACACCTGCCTCTGAACTGGGAAAACGTGGTCTCAATGCCCTGCTTAACTGTGCCCATCATTTAGGTAAAGAAATTTTCATGGGCTCCATCGGTTCTCTGGCCGCCTCCTCTAGGAAGTTCTGACAGAGTTTTTTTATTTTCAAGTGTCGGTCTAGCGCATGCTGAACAGTATTTGGTTTTTGAAGTAATTTTTACCTCAATACAGGTTCCACCAGTCTCAAAAACTCCTTCCAACTGGATACCCGGGGTACTGAACATAAGTATCATGAGGCTTAAAATGCTTTGGCCAAAGGGTTTAACTAAATGACCCTTTTTTCACGAGAAATATAGGTATTTAACTGTATATTTTTGTCATATTGGATGCAGCTTTGGGCTTCTTTGTTTTTTTGTTATATACATTTAGCCACGCCCAGTAGCATTCCAATTGACACTTATATACATGTATAAGTCTAAGTATAAGTATAAGTATATATGTATATATTATGTGGTAATTTTTTGGGGGGGTTTAGGCAGGATGGAGTGGCTGGAGAAGCAAGTGGATCCTCTTTCACGAAGGGGAGACGCCAGTGCGTCTTGTTCCCTAAAGGGAGCATTTTCTCCCATCATTTTACAGCTGCAGCCTATGTGGCATTGGCAGCATAGCCTGACTAGGCTTCTCCCGATCAGCAACATAAGAAGACATGCAGAGTTCGGTCCTCAGTAGGAGAGAGAGGCTGAGAACACCCGTTGATGAACTGCAAAAAAGCGGTTAGGTAAGCTCAACCCAGAATTAAACAAATAGAGAGAAAAAAATTGCTACGCTATTAGGACACAAAAAAGACTATGTGGAAATGAAGGATGACTATTTATAGGACCTTCTACAGGTAGAAGTTTTTCTGTCTTGTCAGCTGGAGGTTGGGACTTAACCTGTTGGTGCCCACTGCAATGGGATGACCAGAAAATAACATTAACTCCTTTGATGTCTGTGGGTACCAAGGTATACCACAGGCATCCAAGGGATTACTACACAAAAAAAATACTTTACTAACCGCTAAAGAAAAAAAAGTAGTTAACATCTACAAATGCCCCTCGCGGGGGGCCTAACCACCCTGCCTGGGACAACTGCCCCCATCACCCACACTCCTACCCTCCCTCTAGTTTAATGCCCAATATCAACTATTAGACAAATATGTTGCCATCACAGTGGTGACAGTGACACGCCAGAGCAGGCAGCATGCTGAACCAAGGAAGGCATAAGGCAACACAGTCAAATAAATATTGCGTATAAAAACAGACTTTAGAAGACTCAATTTGCCACCATGAGGTGCTGCAGCACATCATCTGCCTGGAAAAGAACTGTAGACCACATTTGATATACAAGAATCCTGTTTTAACCTTTTCATGTAATTTTTGGGATTCTCTTAAATCCAGGAATAATCTGACCACTCTCTTTTCCATGATGTACCCTCTATTCTCAAAATCTTCCTTTTCATCAAGTTACAATAAAAAATTACCAAATCTGTGGATACAACATGCAGTCACTAGGGTGAAAGATGTGATGGATTTGAACGCCATCAAGCCCTTTCCTAAATAACAATTAATATTCAAAATCCCAAATACTGAATTCTTTAGATACTTGCAATTTAGGCATCTCATTCAATATAAGTACCAAAAGAAAGTGCAGCTAAAGATGACTCAATTTGAATCTTGGTGGAACTCCCAATCTTTAACCAAGGGAGTCACCACTGTATTGTATCATGTAATACGCAGTATCTCAGGGGACCCTAAGATAGACAAATATATATTTGCATCTGAAAAAGACCTTAGTATCCCCATCCCCATAGATATAGAAATTTGGCAAGACATTAGTAAGGTAACAGGTACAAATTTCACTTGCGTGGTAATTGAAGGAAACATATACAAGATTCTATATCATTGTATTATACTCCTGTTAAACTGAATTTAATCTCTCCGAATGTCTCCCCTCTATGTTGGAGGGAATGTAGCAACCCGGCTCCATCCAACATATTTGGTGTGAATGTCTTAAAATTAAACCCTTATGGGATAAAATCCTTAGATTGGCAGAAGAAATACTGTATCTGACCTTTGAATCCCCAGAAACCCAATTTGTGTGATTTTGGTGGCGCCAATTCCCAACTCAAACAATCTGAAGTCCAAATTAATTACCCATATCTTTAATGTAACAAGATGCTCCATTGCCCGCTTTTGGAACAGTAAAACTCCACCTCCTTTCCAATGTGTCTGCAATAAAATATGGGATTTAGAGTATTTTGAGAGTTTATCAGCCTATCTTCACCACTTCACCAACAGATTTGTGGACACCTGGGTGCCCTGGTTCACACATTTCAATAAACAAATCGGATTTTAGGTTATATATGGATCTGTTGATGTCCCAAAACTGAAACCGCAATATCAAAATGCCCAAGAATCACTTACATTTTTTTAATACATTTTAATAATAGCATTGTATATTCTGTATTTATCTCACAACCCACCTCATCCCTCTCACCCTCCCCCCCGCCCCATCCTTTCCCTATATTATTTTACCCTCATTCGTTGTTCGTGAAAACGTGATATATGTTGTGTAACGGTCTTGAAAATGCTAAATTAAAAGTAAAAAAATTAATTAAAATAAACAGGCTTGAGGAGTACAATAATCAGAAATGATTCAGAGCTGTGATCAAAGTATGAGCAGAAAATAATGAAAGTGTACAGAGCAAGCAAAGGAGACTTCGATATGCATGCTATTTGAAGGCAGAGATTAGCTCTGATTAATCAGCCTGCTGCTGGGAGGCTCACTGAAAACCGGGACTGAAATTGCTAGTCCCCCCACATGACAAAAACAGGCTACAGCCTTCAAATGATCAACTTTGCTGTCTAGGGCCCATGTTCACTAAAGCTATCACAATATTTTGCAATCCAAATACTAATTTATCATAAAATAAGGTATTTGGCAAATATATATTAAAGTGAGATCACCTCAAATAAACTGAGTGGCATGTTAAAAGTATTTCTAATTTTTGTGACCTATGTACTGTACTTATGACTTTGTTAACTGGGAAGGATCTGAGCAAGTCACACAAGAAAAGGAGAAAAGAAGACGATGGTATGAATAAAATCTTTCAAACTACAGTATGTGATTGAAAGGAAAAATGCAGGAGAATGATAGGAAGATGGAAACTAAAATAAAAAAAAATAGCTAGTAAACAAGCAAATGACAGGAGGGGGAAGGGAGAAAAGGAAGCAAAAACCAGAGAGTGGAAGTGACAAACTGAGATTGAACAGAATGTGATTGCTTGAGAGATCTGTTCTTTTGTAGTGATCAAGGCAACATACAGTAAAGCTACTTTATAGTATCGGCCCTATTTGGATGTCAGGGATGTTTCATAAGTGTCAATTGAAAAGATATTACTCAAATGAATGAGAGTTGTGTAGTTATCACTGACATCTCTATGCTATTTTCTCCCCAAAAAATTCAGGCATAATTCTGAATAAACTGCATAAGGCTATGTGTTTACCACATTCAACCATCTCCTTGGGACACCTCAAAATCTATGACAATACATGAAAACTGTATAGATGTTTTATCCTCTGTGATTTTTTAAAATGTTTACCATTGTGAATCATTTAAAATCCGCTTTGTAATTCGGTCCTTTTCATTGCAACTTCAAAATTCCATAGTATTATTTATTTAGTTAAGGATTGGTAAAGAGCCAATACCTAACAAAAAAACAACATACAGAATGTTTCAAAGACCATATTTCTTTGTTGGAATGTCTTTTGGATTAACTTTCAGAAAGCTACTCATTATTCCCTGGATTATACACTAAGCATCAGCCATGATAAAGAATTATTACTTGGCTTGAGTGCTCTCAATTATCCATATTGCTAAGTGGCACTGCAACTTAAAACTTCAACCATCAGACACCACTTACTGCATTATCTACTGCCCTTGGTGTATCATCTCATACTGATTTGTTGTTTTGTGCTTGTCATGCATTCTCTGTAACTTGTACAGTCATTCATTTCTGACTTCCAATGTATTAGGTGCTTGGATGCAAGCTACAGCCGCTGCCCCTTTTATTCTAACACTTCACCGATTTTTTCCGGTGACTTTTTCCGAATGCCACGCACTTCGCCGCATTCGTGAGGCGTTCGTGCCGTATTCATGTCGCAATCATGCCGGCGTCACCCGCGCTTGATCTGTTTAATGAGAATGTTTCGGATTTAATTGGTTGCAATTCTTCGCGTATCTGCCAGGTGGCAGATATTCATGAATTGTAATGCGCATGTGCTTCAGTAATGTGTCGACTTGCAGGTGTTTAAAAAATACCACAGTGGTCCTTTGTGAATTGACCTTGGTACTGAAGAAGTTGTACAACATTGTATCTATTTACAGTAGGCGTTTCATATTAAAAACTAAATGCAAAGTGTCTGGTGTTCTATTCCATTGACCAGAAAGGTCCACAGATGAGTACACCACCGCAGTCCGTGTTCCTAAAGCCCAACATAACGTACGCTTATTTAATATGGTCAGCAATTAGTTCAGCAGATGATAAGATGGCCACAGTTGGTCAAATTTATCAATATTTTATCGAAAATTATGACTTTTACAAATTTTCACCAGATGCTCTGCGGTGGAAGCATGCGATAAGAAAAAAGTTATTATCGATCCACATTTTTTTCGTATTGCTCCTGCACCCGGAGTTACAGGAGGAGGGTATTGGTGTGTTGCCCCTGAATTTTCCAGTATCTTTGATTATGGAGAGTTCAAAAGGCGAAAGATCATGGTAAAACCAACTAAGAATCGTCAGTCCCAGGCAAGCAATGCACCAGTTCCGGCTCCCAATAACGGTCCGACCGTCTGTGAAAACCTGCTGACCGGCAACCCTTGCTATCAGCCCCCGCCTGGATACCTGCAGCCTGAGCAGGATTTCATGTACAGATACCAGCAAGTTGCATGTACCAAAGCAATTTCCAGCTTCATCAGCTGTCAACTACAGGTGTAGCAGGCCCGCTGTCACCTGTTAACTACGTATATAATCAAGACTACGGGACTGGCAGTGGCTCAGCGCCAACTGAATGGCAAAGTCTATGGTGGGTACAGCTGCCGTATGTAATTATTTTTTTTCCATATCAATATCAATGCACAGTAAAGCGATTCTCCTGTAATCAATCGCTTTGCTTATGGTTATTTCGTTCTTGTAGTCACAATTCGCCAAAATGTAGTCAGGCAATATCATTGGCTGAGCAGCTTCTACAGTTAGGGGCATGCGCATTGGAACCTTGTTGAAACGCATACAGTATGCGTCTCATCACATCTAGGCGCATGCGTGTACTGTATGTAAACAAGAGATGCCCCCCAAGAAAATAATTGTTGGGACTGACCGAGGGGACTGCGGGGACTGACTGTGGGAACTTCTTTAGGGGACTGACTAGTTTGAACTAACCATTACAGTAATACTTTTATTTTTCTTCCTCAGAAAATAAACTTTGTCATCGGGCTGAGAACGACAAATGGAGGGATTTCGATGGATAATATCGCTTTTTGTAACGATGCTTGCACACTGCTGAATCTGAATCAGTGCCATTTTTATTGATTAGGATAGAATAACTGAGCTTTTTTACATACTGTACTGTATAATAAACCCCAAAAATAAAAAGTATGCATTTATTCTGTACATGTATTACAGTACAGTATGTGTGTTCTACTGTAATAATAATACAAATACTGATAATGCGTTTTAATACTGTTTTGATGTACTGTAATGCGCACTAAGTAAAAAAACATTAATGTGTACTGTAATTAAAAACATACAGGTATATTTAAATAAAGCAGCAATTTATTTTATTGGTGGGTGCAGTAAGTACAAATACATTAATGGTGTCCAATACAGTAAAAACATTGACCGTATGAATACAAGCTACAACAATCAACATTATTTTTAGTGGTGGAGTACTGTAAGTAAAAAAACATTAATGGTGTACTGTAATTAAAAACATACAGGTATATTTAAAAAAAAAAAGCAGCAATTTATTTTATTGGTGGAGTACTGTAAGTAAAAAAACATTAATGGTGTACTGTAATTAAAAACATACTGTACAGGTATATTCAAAAAAACATATTAGAATACAATTTAAAACAATAAACAAGTCAGAAATGAATCAACATTTTAACAGACGACCAATCACGAAGCGAATTCGATCCCCAGCAGATTGTCCTTCCAGGGCCGATGCCTTGTATGCCGCAAAATGCCATTAATGGAGTCTCGCACGATTTTCATTAAAGGTTCGGTAATTGAAAAATAGCACCGCAATTCCTCCACAATAGTCTCTCTTAAATTTTCAGGAAGTGCCTTTTTCTCACGATTCCCTTCGTAGTTTACATTGTGGGCCCACCCTAAGTACACCGGGTATGGCACATGGTGCTTTAAAATTAACAAGGCATGCCTCTGCGGTATACGAGCACTTGCAAACCTATACTTCTCCCTGAGTGGCTGGGGCAGCTCACGCAGGATGATGTCGGGCACCATCTCAATGCAAGCGTATGTGGGTTGGATTCTGGGAGCGGGTGTTCTTCTGGGAGCGGGTGTGCTTGTGGTGGCGGACGAGGGTAGGTTGTCTGGGAGGATGCTTTCCTCCTCTCTTGGTCTGCTTGTCAGTGTTGCCTCCTGGCATGGTCTTGATGGGGTTGTCATGTCATCCTCGTCAACGGCATACATGAACATATATTCTTTTGATGGAGGGGGTGTGCTTGGTGATGGAAGGTTGAAGGTCCCATTCATCCCATCCATGCCACCCTCCAGCTCTGGCATCTGACATTCAGGGGCATGAACTCCGAGCAAATTATGTATCCCCGCTATGTCAGTCTCTATCTTCTCCATCCGTTGATCCATCTTCTCCATCCGTTGATCCATCTTCTCCATCCATTGATCCATTTTCTCCATACGTTGATCCATATTTAGCATGGTCTCTAAAAGAAGATCTATCTTTACCAGCATAGAGTTCCCAGGGATATCGACACTTAACCCATTCAGCATGCGGTCTAACGAGCTGGATCTTGTGCATGGGGTGCTGTGGACATCTGGGTGGATGGCTGCATAAGAGGATGAGATGGGGGTTCCCTGGAGATAAGCGGCAGCGTCGTCGAGGAGTGATGGAGGAGGTGTCCTGTGGATTTCCGGGAGAGAAGCGACAGAGTCGTCGAGGAGTGCTGGAGAAGGTGTCCTCTGGATTTCAGGGAGAAAAGCGGCAGCGGCGGCGAGGAGTGATGGAGAAGGTGTCTTCTGGGTTTCCGGGAGAGAAGCGGCAGCGGCGGCGAGGAGTGATGGAGAAGGTGTCCTCTGGGTTTCCGGGAGAGAAGCGGCAGCGGTGGCGAGGGCTGATGCAGAAGGTGACCATTTGTTTTGCTTTGAGTGTACATCACCGAATTTCTTCTTGACATAATAAGGCTTCTTTAAAGCCTTACCTGAAGCCTTTGGTGTCGTCAGAAGGTTTTCTTTATTAGCCTTTCGCTTTGGCCTTGGCTTGGAAATGGCTGCCACCTCTCGCTTTTTCTGCATGACAGGCACGGCAGAGGCGAGTGTGTTCCTGCGTCCGTAGAATCGGGGTTGATCCATGGAAGCAGATGGCACAATGCAGTATTTGGACAAGGGCAAGTTCAGATACAGATCATCGAGTGGGAGGCTATGCAATGTGTGTCACCTTTTATGCATGGCGACGAGGTGCAGGTGTTATAAGTGGGCGTATTCTAATGTGACTACAGAATACTGTGCGTATTCTAATGTATAAATACACCATCATTTTGTGGATTCACTGCACATTGAATACACAGACTAAACAACGAATATACATTCTTGTGCTTGTATTTCTTTCGACACACAGCGATGCCTGTTAAAAAGATTTCTAAGGATCTCAGCATGAGAATAAAGGAGATGTACACGAGAGGACAACGAATTGCAGATATTCAAAGCTGGCTAAAGAAAGTACTTCTGGCCTCGTTGTGCCAGCAGCAACCGTGAGCTATCATGCCCACGGTAAGACCAAAAAAGTAAAGAGGACACCAACGGTAACTACCGCGTAAGTACTGTACTGTACTGTATCTATCTATTGTTATCTTTATCGCTGTATATTTATATAACTCTATTCTATACAGTATCTATCTATTATTATTGTTATCGCTGTATATTTATACATAACTCTATTCTATACAGTATCTATCTATTATTATTGTTATCGCTGTATATTTATACATAACTCTATTCTATACAGTATCTATCAATTATTATTGTTATCGCTGTATATTTATACATAACTCTATTCTATACAGTATCTATCTATTATTATTGTTATTACTGTTTATTTATACAGTATAACTATTCTATTAAAGTAATATCTATATTTGGCCATACTGTAGGCCTGAGCACAAAAGTACCTGTACTTGTGGCTCACTGTAACGTATTGTTGTTTTTCCTTTAAACTGTAGGGAGATAACTATTCTGTTTTGACAGAATAAGTGAAGAGAATGATGAGAAGAGTGCCTTAAGGGTCAAAGACACTCTGCAGAAAAATCACAATCTAACCGTATCAGAGACCAGCATTAAGAAGATGAGTCGCAGAATTGGATGGAAATATGGACGTGTGAGGTTAGTACTGGACAGTACAGGAGGTGAAAAGTGTGGTTTAATAAACTGTACTGTACCTATAAAATTATTTCTTGTCATTACAGAGCGTACCCTATGATAAGGGATGTCAACAAGATAAAGAGAGTGGTCCAGGCACAGGCATGGATCGACAGTGGCAAAACTTTTCAGGATTGCATCTTTACTGACGAGTCTACTGTATCTCTGGAGAGATTTGCCACCTTTGCATTCCACAAAAAAGGACGCATATCTATGAAGCCGCGTCCAAAACACCCAGTGAAGATGCATGTGTGGGGTACCATCTCTAGGCGTGGACCAAGATGCATCGTCATCGTTGATGGTACAGTATAATAATGCACAAAGTCACATGCTGTAGCCTTAAGCACTGTACTGTACTACTGTAGTGTGCATTATTTTGAGCACTTTTCTTTTCTTATTACAGGAATCATGAATAAAGCTTTTTTCCAAAAGAAAATAGTGCCTGAGATTGTTGAATACATCACACGTGAATTGCCAGATGGTCACCATTTCTACCAGGACAACGATCCGAAGCACACCGCGTCAACTGCACATACTGTATTCTTGAATGCGGTATCAACTGGGTGAAGACGCGAGTGGAGTAAGTGCGGTAACCGTGTCTCGTTTTTTCACACTGTTTACTGTGTATCTCTAACTAATTCTCCTTTTTCCTCCCTCCAATGACAGAGCGCCAGACTTCAATCCTATCGAAATGGTCTGGCATCAGCTGATGGACCATATCCAAAAAGTGGTGAAACCCTCAAAAAAGGATGAGATGGCGAAAGGCATAATGAGTTTTTGTAACGATGTGCTCACCATGGAACGATGTAATAAATATATCGAACATATTGCGACTGTGTTGCCCATTGTGATAGAGCATAATGGGCAAGCATCAGGACGGTAGTATAGTACTGTACTGTAGTATGGTAAGTACAGGCACACCACGTACAGCATGATACAGGTACGTATGGCACAGATTGTTTTACAGTATACAGCATGCACTTTACTGCACTAATTTTAAATTTTTAGAGAGAGCTGCACTACCAATCTTGTTACAAAGTATTTTACAGTACAGTAGTTCCAGTATACAGTACAGTAGTTTGAAAGTAGTAACTGCATAGTCCAATATGGAGTAGTTATACTGTACTGTACACAATGCAATTATCTGCACTTATCTGCACTAGTTTTTAATTTTTAGAGAGAGCAGCACTACCAATCTTGTTACAAAGTATTTTACAGTATAGTAGTTCCAGTATACAGTAGTTTGACAGTAGTAACTGCATTCAGTAGTCCAATATGGAGTAGTTTTATTGTACACCATGCCATTATATGCACTTAACTGCACTAATTTTTTCTTTCCTTTTCAGAGACAGCTGGCTGCACTACAAAAGGATGGGTGTGTGGGGGGTATCATGTGTAAATTGTGTGAACTGTGTGTATAGTGTATCTATAGTCATGATTTACACAACCCCCCCCTCTCTCAATGAACTACAGAATGCAATGTGGCCATGACGAACAAGATAAAGACTAAAAATGTGTATTACTGTTTTTATTATTATAAATGGGCATTATTCATGATTATTTGTATTTTTCATTCTTCCATGATTATGCACCGGCCCTCAAATTTCAACTGACAGAAGAACTACAGTACACTACTGTACACTACTGTACGTGTACAAAGAAGATAAACACTGAAAACGATTATTTGTATTTTTTTATTCCTGATAAAATAAAATAAATATTTTATTACATTCACATTTTTTTTCTTTGAACTTTAAATTCACTGTGAATGTGTGAGGAAAGGGATTCTTCAAGAAGGCTTACATTTTTATTCATTGGTTACATTTTTATTCATTGGTTACATAATCAGATTAACATATTCAATTCGAGAAGGGTTTATCACAAGTGCACATGCGTTACCGTAAACAAAGCCTCAAAGGGTTGCGGGGGGGGGGGGAAGTCATCATAATGGATTAGCATAAGGGATTAGCCAAGCATTTGAAAATGATTGTGAAGTTATAAACGCATGCGCATTAATCATCAACCATGTCCCTTCCTAAAGAGGATTACACGCAAGCACAGAGATGTGACGCTCGGCTCGGGAGCACAAAGCAAAGCTTTTGAAAATGAATGGTTTTCGAGAGGTGTCGATAAGAAGTTGAAATCCTTGAGCCTTGTGTATGTCTGCGGGGGAGAGGAGGGTAAAGCTGCATGAAGGATTAGCAGTACTGTAGTTCAAAGACATATTTTCAACAGGTCATCATAATGTTTTGATCCCCACACCCCCAAATCAATTAAAATTACATAAAGCATGTGAATGACCAGTGTCACATTAAAAAGCTACAGTACCGATAGATTATCAGAATAACAAGAATTTTTATGCAGGCACACATGTCTGGAAACGAAGCATAAAAAAAATAAAACATTTTTTTTCCAGACTTGAACTTCCACATGATTGTGAAGTTATACACGCATGTGCATTAATCATCAACTAGGTCCCTTCCCAAAGAGGATTACACGCAGGCGCAGAGATGTGATGCTTGGCTCGGGATGATTAAAAGCAGAAAGCCAAGCTTTTGAAAATGAATGGTTTTCGAGAGGTGTCGATAAGAAGTTGAAATCCTTGAGCCTTGTGTGTGTCTGCGGGGGAGGGGGGTAAATCTGCATGAAGGATTAGCAGTACTGTTGTTCAAAGACCTATTTTCAACAGGTCATCATAATGTTTTGATCCCCACACCCCCAAATCAATAAAAATTACATAAAGCATGTGAATGACCAGTGTAACATTAAAAAGCTACAGTACCGATAGAATATCAGAATAACAAGAATTTTTATGCAGGCACATGTCTGGAAACGAAGCATAAAAAAAAGAAATATTTTTTTTTCCAAACTTGAACTTCCACATGATTGTGAAGTTATACACGCATGCGCATTAATCATCAACTAGGTCCCTTCCCAAAGAGGATTACACACAGGTGCTGAAATGTGACACCAGGCTCTGTACGTTATACACGCAGGAATGTGATGACAGGTTCAGGATGATTGAAGCCAGAAAGCCATCTGGCTGGGAGAGTTGTACTGAACTGTAGATATGAAGTTGAAATAGTACTTTAGCCGTGTGTGCAGGGGCAAGAGGGAGAGCGCTGTGTGTGCCGAAATGTGATACTGTAACACGCCTATGCGTTTCAACAATGTTCAAATGAGACATACTTTACAGTACTGTACGGTACACGCATAATATAAAAAGAGTATGAAAACAAGTAAAAGTAAAAGTACTGATTACAAAATACTGTATTACAGTACATACAGTACTGTATACAAATGTGATAATTTTATATTCGAAGAAGACGCGACGCTATATTTTTGTAATACTGTATACTGTAAATCCTCCATTTTACAAATACTGCGCGTGCACACACAGACATAATGCATTAGACATGCATTAGACTTATTAGACTTTTAAGACAACAGCTCGCGAACGCCCATCTGTATTTTTAAACGGTATTGCAGTATAGCGGACAGCGCTAAAAATCCGAGCGCTAACATACCGGAAAGCGTTACGGAAAAACAGAAAATATACCGCATCTGGCCACGGTTAGCAGAGCGCCGCGGATCCGGCCGCATTAGGATAAAGGCGGCCGCAGCTGTAGTGGAGTGGTCTACCATTGTCATCATGCTCCTGTTATGCTTCACTAAGCACTGGTTCCATCACCACTTGTTCTCAAGGGTATAGTCCAGCATCAAAATAAAGCATAGGAAATAGGCATGCCCAGTATTTCTAGAAAATCTGAGGTAGACAAATTTAAATGATTGACACTTTGTCAAATAAAAAATAAAAACTCAGCTATGCAGCCAACAGCAAATCAACATTTCTCAATGTGTGGAGCATGAGTACACTTACAGTATATTCTCATACAAATAGCTGTTTGTTGACTAGGTTGATTCTTTTCTCCTATCATGCAGCTTATGCCAATGCTACAGCTAACTATGACAGACCATGCCTAGACTTTTTTTTAAAGGTATTCTCTGAAATGTGACAGTAAAATGTTCTGTACTTTTACAAACAGTTCACACATTACATAACATAACATTTGTTTTGTTTTTTACCTTCATACTAGTTCAGTGTTACGTCGGTGCTGCCCGCAGACCAGACCCGTCCCCTGAGCTGAAGGGGGAAGTGGTAATACACGCACCCGCAGCAAAGGGAGCGTGTCCGGAGTGTGGTATAAAGTGTTGCCAGGCCAGGTGTAGTAAGGTAGACAATACTTGCCGGTACCGGTTGTAGAGATAGAGTGAAGAATGCCTTGCCGAGGTCAGGGAGTGGAGAGCGGAGATAGGTCGTTGTCCAAGCCGTGTTCAAGGGGATACCAGAGTGAGCGTTGTCCAAGGAGTGCCGAGATTGAGAGCCAGAGGGGGTAGTCGTACAAGCCGCATCAGAACCTGTGAATACACTGAGAGAATCCAGAAGTACTTCCATACAGAGACTATGTCGAGCAAAGACTGAGAGCAGAGAGGAGCTAGATAAAGCAGGAAGGTCCAATTAGGAACAGAGGCGGGACAGGAAGAGCTACAGGGAGACACTCCAGATTGGTGCAGGCATAACAGGCCAGGTGAGTCTTGTTGGTAACCTGAGTATGCCCGTGTGGTGTGCGGGGGCGGAGCCTGAGGTCCGGGGGACAGGAAGAAGAGTGTGCAGACTTAGCGTGCTCCGTAACGCGTGTACACGCGTGGACCAAGCCAGTGGATGTGCAGGTGTGCGCGCAGGAGGGCGTGGGCACGCCCGGCGCTGAGCAGAGGAATCGCCGAAGGGAGTGATCCCGCGACGGTGGCAGGGGTGGGGAGCTGTGGAGACCGGTAAGGCAGGATTGTTTTGTGTGTCCAGGGACTCCCTCCGGGGAGAGAGTGCGGAGAACGCCAATTCCTGACAGTACCCCCCTCTTCAGGAACGGCCTCAGGACGGTCCATGAACGGTTTCTCTGGAAACTTTTTCCTGAAGGACTTAAGAAGGGCCGGGGCATGAATGTCCTTTAAAGGTACCCAGGATCTCTCTTCAGGGCCAAAGCCCTTCCACTGCACCAAGAACTGGAGCTGGCCCCTGGATAGGCGAGAATCCAAAATAGAGTGAACTTCATATTCCTCGTTATTTTGGAAAGTAATGGGGTCCGGTTTACGAGTCTGATCCAGAAAGAAGTGACTGGAGATAAATGGTTTTAAGAGGGATACATGAAAGACATTGGGAATCTTCATACTGGGTGGTAGTTGGAGCCGGAATGCCACGGGATTGATTTGTTCACAAATAGGGAAGGGACACAGGAAATTAGGTGCCAGTTTAGAATATTGTACACTGGTGACACACTTTATTCGAGCTCGGCTAGTCCCACGAATTCGGGTATACCCGGGTGTATTGAGGTTTGTGACTGTTTTCTGCCCGAGTGCATTGAGTTATTTTCCAGGCAGGGATTTAAGCATTTTATTCCCGCTGGCTGCAATACTGCAAAGTATATATATATATACTGCATTACAATTCATGAATTTATGCCATCTGGTAGACACGCGAAGCATTGCAGCCTATTAAATCCTAATCATTATCATTTAACAGATCAGCCGCCCATCAGCCAGGCATGAACCCAGGCTGGGAAGGCAAATGCAACGGGGCTTGTCAGAGGTGAGGAGCGGCGCATTCCAGGTATCTGCCAGGTACATACCAGGTATTTGCTCGAATAAAGTGTGTCGGTGCAGTACCTTGAGGTGGATATTCTTAGAGGAGAGCCATACCAAATCCCCTGGTTTGTAACTGCGTGTCGAACGACGACGACGATCGGCCTGTAGTTTCGTTCTGCGGGAGGAGTCGAGAAGGGTAGACTGAATCCTGGACCATGCGGTTTGGAGGGAAGAAATGCATTCATCTACAGCTGGTACTCCAGAAGGGATGTTGGGGATGGGAAGACAGGGAGGGTGGAACCCCTAATTTATAAAGAAGGGCGACTCCTGGGTGGCCTCGTTTTTGGCAGAATTGACGGCATACTCTGCCCAAGAAAGGAGTTGAGCCCAATCATCCTGGAAATCGGATACGAAACATCTCAGGTACAGTACTTCTCCAGGGATTGATTGATTCTCTCTGTTTGTCCATTGGACTGAGGATGATAGGCGGAGAGAAAGAAGAAGAGATGCCCGATCTCTTCGTGAAAGCTCTCCAAAATTTGGATACGAACTGAGAACCTCTGTCAGAAACAATGGACGAAGGGATCCCATGAATCCGAAAAATCTGCTCCTAAAGATATCACCAAGGGCGGGGGAGGTGGGTAATCCTTTAAGTGGAATGAAATGGGACATCTTCGATAACCTGTCCACGACCACCAAGATAGTGTTCATTCCTCTGGACCTGGGCAACTCCACGATGAAGTCCATCGAAATGTGGGACCAGGGGCGGTCGGGAACTGAAAGAGGTAACAGAAAACCCTGAGGCTTTTGACGGGGAGTCTTGCTTTGAGCGCACGTGGTGCAGGCGCGGGTAAACTCCAGAATATCTTGAGACATCCTTGGCCACCAGAAATTCCAACGAATGAGATCAGTAGTCAGTAGTAGAGTGACCCCAAGATAGGACCTCTGGAACAAATTTGGAAGGTACGAAGAGTTTGTTTTCAGGAACGACCAAATCCTTGGGAATGCGTCTCTGGGAGTGCAAAATCTTGTCAAGACTCTTGAAAGAAGACGTGGCGAGAATCCTCTCTTGTGGAAGGATAGTCTCCAAAGGTTCCTCTGGTCTCTCTTCAGAAGAATGTATTCGGGAGAGTGCGTCTGCCTTTACGTTCTTGATCCCGGGGATATAGGAAAGGTGAAAATCGAATCGAGGAAAAAAAAGAGCCCAACGAGCCTGTCGTGGACCAAGGCGTCGAGCGTTTTCTATGTAAAGAAGGTGCTTGTGGTCCGTGAGAATAGTAAACGGCTCTTTCGACCCCTCCAGCAGGTGTCTCCACTCTTGAAGAGCCATCTTCATGACCAGAAGTTCCCTGTTATCCACGTCATAGTTCCTCTCGGCAAATGAGAATGTTTTGGAAAAATATGCACAGGGATGTAACTTATCTTGAGGTGTGGGTCTCTGAGAAAGAACGGCACCCGCGCCACAATCAGAAGCGTCGACCTCCAGGACGAAGGGAAGTTCAATGTTGGGATGACGGAGAATAAGTGCGGATATAAAAGCTTCCTTGAGTGTCTCGAAGGCGGAGATGGCCTCGGATGACCAAGCAGAAGGATCAGCTCCTTTTTTGGTGAGCGCAGTGAGGGGTGCCACAATGGTAGAAAAATTACGTATAAACTTACGATAGTAATTAGCGAACCCTAAAAAATGTTGTATGGCCTTGAGAGAATTGGGTCTTGGCCATTCATTGACTGCTTGAAGTTTACCGGAGTCCATCATAAACCCCTCATCAGAAATGATGTACAGTACCCCAGGAATGGAGTAGAGGTCTGATGAAAGGTGCACTTCTCCAGTTTGGCATACAAATGGTGTTCACGGAGACGGGAAAGGGCGTAGGAGGTGTGGCGTATATGGTCCTGGAGATCTTTGGAAAAAATCAGGATATCATCAAAGTATACAGTAACAAAAATATTGAGTACCTTACGAAAGACGTCGTTGATGAAATCCTGGAAGACAGCGGGTGCATTACATAAGCCGAAAGGCATTACAAGATACTCGTAGTGTCCACTACGCATGTTGAAGGCCGTTTTCCATTCATCCCCCTTCCTGATGCGCACCAGGTTATAGGCACCACGTAGATCCAACATGGAAAAAATCTTGGCCCCCTGTAATTTATCGAACAGTTCGGTAATAAGGGGAAGGGGGTAACAATTTTTGATAGTTATGTGGTTCAAACCCCTGTAGTCGATGCAAGGCCTCAACGACCCGTCCTTTTTCTTGACGAAGAAAAACCCAGCCCCTGCTGGGGAATTGGAGTGACGAATAAAGCCTTTCTTGAGATTCTCCTGGATATATTCATCCATAGCGTGAGATTCTGGTAACGATAAGGAGTAGGTCTTGGACCTGGGTAGGGAGTAACCTGGAACCAGATCGATCGGACAATCGTAAGTCCTGTGTGGCGGCAAAAGGTCTGACTGTACCTTATTGAAAACGTCCCGGAATTGGTGGTAAACAGAAGGTAGAATAACTTCGGGAACAGAGGTATTGGCCAGCAGTTGATGAGTCTCGCCTGACCTCGGCCTCCAGGAGATGGGAGCAGAGGAAGCCCAGTCAATGAGAGGATTGTTAAGCTGTAGCCAAGGAAGACCAAGGGTGATGGGTATCCCAGGAGCGTGAATGGCATCGAGAACTAAGATATCATTGTGCAGATGTGAGGACAGAAGCAAGGGGGCCGTGTCTAAGGAGATGTGGGCCGGGGTAAGAGGACGTCCATCGATACCGACGAGTGAGATGGGAACCTTCTTCCTCACGAGCGGTATGTGGTTTAACCTGGCGAATTCAAGGTCCACGAAGTTTCCTCAGCTCCTGAGTCAATGAAAGCGGCGGTAGAAGTCTGGAACTTATCACCTGAAAGGGAGACTGGAAATGTAAGTTTCTTAGGGAGTTCATCTTTATGAAGGGGACGTGGAGACATTACACCCAGAGAGAGCCCCTCTGTACTCACAGGGTTTTCCCGTTTCCCAGACGCAGGGGACACTCCCGAACCAGATGTTCCATGGATCCGCAGTAGAAACACAATCCCCCGGCGTGGCGGAACTGCCGTATCGGTGTGCGGATGCGTTGTACCCCCAATTGCATTGGCTCTGGCAACTCCAGTGCAGGACGAAGAGATGTAGTAGCACTTGAGGGAGCAGGAGTGCTGCTGGGAGTACTGGAGAACGGAACTAGAAAGTTATGGAAGCGAGTGCGCTGACGCTCTGAGCGGCGTACCTGGATACGTTGATCCACTCGGACGGCCAAATCAATGAGGACCTCCAATTGATCCGGCCTGGATTGGCTAGAGAGTTCATCCTTGATGGGATCTGCCAGGCCTTGCCAGAATACGGAGACGAGAGCCTCTTGTCCCCAGTTAGTCTCGGCTGCTAGAGTCCGGAATTCCACAGCATACTGTGTCACCATTCGCCGTCCCTGAGTATTCTGGAGGAGAGAAACAGATGCCATCTCCCGACGAGCGGGGGAATCGAATACTCGTTGGAACTCGGCTTTAAATGCCGGGTAATCTTGGGTAAGGTCAGAACGTCGCTCCCAAATGGGGAAGCCCAAGCCAGGGCGCTGCCAGTGAGGAGGTTATAAATGTACGCTACCTTCTTGCGATCAGTATTGTAGAGATGGGGGACATTTCAAACTGCACCTCACACTGGTTTAGGAAACCCCTACAATCTTGCGGTTCACCTGCATAAGGCTTGGGGGGAGGAATCCTTACATCGGAGCTGCTAACTGCGCTTGCGGAGTGGGGGCTAACATCTGGCGAGGTCGCGCTTGGTACTCGGTCTGAGAGTACTGCGACCTGGCGTGTAAGGGCCACAATTTTATCTGCCATGGCCTGGTTTTGCTGAAGCAGATTGGAGAGAAACTGTTGAAGTTCGGTCTGGTCTGCGTCTTGTGGGCTCGACATAATGTTACGCCGGTGCTGCCCGCAGACCAGACCCATCCCCAGAGCTGAAGCGAGAAGTGGTAATACACGCACCCGCAGCAAAGGGAGCGTGTCCGGAGTGTGGTATAAAGTGTTGCCAGGCCAGGTGTAGTAAGGTAGACAATACTTGCCGGTACCGGTTGTAGAGATAGAGTGAAGAATGCCTTGCCGAGGTCAGGGAGTGGAGAGCGGAGATAGGTCGTTTCCAAGCCGTGTTCAAGGGGTTACCAGAGTGAGCTTTTTCCAAGGAGTGCCGAGATCGAGAGCCAGAGGTGGTAGTCGTACAAGCCGCGTCAGAACCTGTGAAAACACTGAGAGAATCCAGAAGTACTTCCATACAGAGACTATGTCGAGCAAAGACTGAGAGCAGAGAGGAGCTAGATAAAGCAGGAAGGTCCAATTAGGAACGGAGGCGGGACAGGAAGAGCTACAGGGAGACACTGCAGATTGGTGCAGGCATAACAGGCCAGGTGAGTCTTGTTGGTAACCTGAGTATGCCCGTGTGGTGTGTGGGGGCGGAGCCTGAGGTCCGGGGGACAGGAAGAAGAGTGTGCAGACTGAGCGTGCTCCGTAACGCGTGTACGCGCGTGGACCAAGCCAGTGGATGGTGCAGGTGTGCGCGCAGGAGGGCGTGGGCGTGCCCAGTGCTGAGCAGAGGAATCGCCGAGGGGAGTGATCCCGCGATGGTGGCAGGGGCGGGGAGCCGTGGAGGCCGGTAAGGCAGGATTGTTTTGTGTGTCCAGGGACTCCCTGCGGGGAGAGAGTGCTCTGTGTGGGGAGTGCGGAGAACGCCAATTCCTGAGAGTACCCCTCTCTTCAGGAACGGCCTCAGGACGGTCCATGAACGGTTTATTTGGAAACTGTTTCCTGAAGGACTTAAGAAGGGCCGGGGCATGAATGTCCTTTAAAGGTACCCAGGATCTCTCTTCAGGGCCAAAGCCCTTCCACTGCACCAAGAACTGGAGCTGGCCCCTGGATAGGCGAGAATCCAAAAGAGAGTGAACTTCGTATTCCTCGTTATTTTGGACAGTAATGGGGTCTGGTTTACGAGTCTGATCCAGAAAGAAGTGACTGGAGATAAATGGTTTTAAGAGGGACACATGAAAGACATTGGGAAT
Organism: Ascaphus truei; assembly: GCF_040206685.1. Lineage (NCBI taxonomy): Eukaryota > Metazoa > Chordata > Amphibia > Anura > Ascaphidae > Ascaphus > Ascaphus truei. The sequence goes on along the minus strand of NC_134483.1, from coordinate 74,521,533 downwards.
CTTCATACTGGGTGCTCTGTGTGGGGAGTGCTCTGTGTGGGGAGTGCTCTGTGTGGGGAGTGCGGAGAATGCTGATTCCTGACATTCAGCCATGGAGTTGCTGGCACTTTTGCCCTCATAATAACATGATAGGCCTAATTTTGATACTACAGCCACTTTAAGAAAATATTTTACTAGCACCATCAATATCTACTATTCCTATTCAATAACTTCGGTTCTGAGAGTGTCCAGGCCTTATTTAGGAAGGTCTGGGCCATCGCAGAAGACGTGTCATTGGGTCACATGCTAGAAATTGATGTAACATGTTTCTGGCACATTTAGATTTTGCCAAGCACAAAATCACTGATGCCATCTACAGTAAAAGTGCGAAAAAACCCATCGTGCATCAATTTCCACCATGAGACCCCATACAGGTCTTCTGCGACGGCCCAGGCCTTCCTATATAGTGTTAAGAAATAAAGTGTGCAACTAATAAACCATTTAACCACAACCCACTTAAAGTGATATAGTATTAATAGTGAAAAGTATAGTTACAACCCTTATTTCTTAGGGTGTAAATACATACAAATTCTGTAAATACAGTGGCAGCTGCAGCAGTTAGATGGTCAGGGTGGCTCAGCACTCCGACAGCACTACAGACAATAAACACAAAAAAGCAGCGCAAACTGCATAGTGAAGTATATCAAATATTATTATTCCATAAATAAGGGTAATTATTAGGCGTACATTAAGTAGATAGAACAAGCGCATTGAGTGCTAGAAGCACGATGAGTTACCACTCAGCAACAGGCGTTAGGCAGCTCTGGATATCACAGCAACAAAGATTCCTGAGGTCATCAACGCGTCCTCGGTACACGATCCTGGAGAAAACGACTTAATCCGGTGGGGCTGTCTCTTTCGGAGGTGAATTCCTTCCAGCGGTGTCGGCAAGCGTGTTCCCGTCGGACTTCCGGGTCGCGTCTGGATGACGTCACAGCGACATGCGTAAAAGTCCTCGTGGTACACGTAGATCGTGTAAGGAGTCCGGTATGTACCAGAGTCCCGATACACCCAATCAATGGGGATAGAAGGTCGTAGCACCAACAGTTCGATAAGCCACCAGGCAGTATAACAAAATGGCAGTATAGAACCAATAGGAATAATTAAAATAGAACAATAAAATGAACTAATCCTGGATGCACATGCGCGGCAGGTTGGTGATGGAAGTGTAACTAAACAGCTCCGCCAACCGCCGGCAGATAACAGCAAATAAACAATAATAAAACCAAACCTGGACACTTTAAAACTAGCGCTAGCAACTCCTAACACACCCCAGATCACAATCTGAAACCGGAGGAGGGATGGCAGCGACTAGGCAAAAGACCCGGCGCAAATCCGATGTGCAGGCCTACTTCACCGGCCAGAGCAAGGCCGGAGCAGCAGAGCTATCGGCAATGTCGGACTCTGATTCGGCACAAGATATGGAGGGAGCCGCGGCTGCGGCGGGTCAGTCCAGAATTATAAAAAAAGAAATTGCCCGCTTACTTGTGGACTTAAAAACGTTCTTCAGGGGAGAAGTGGAGGGACTCCGGAAAGACATCCTCCAAATTGGCACACGAACGAATGAACTGGAGGAGCGGATGGAAGAAAGCTCCAAACAGCACCAGGAGACACACTCGCGGGTACAGGCCCTGGAGGACAGAATAGCAGACATGGAGTCCCGCCAAGAGGATAGTGAGAACATGGACAGGAGGAACAATCTGAGGGTCCGGGGAATCCCTGAGGAAATTCTGGACCCGGAAGCCCTGTTGACCCGGTGGATGGCAGCTATCCTCCCAGGCAAGTTAGAGTCAGACCTGAGGATGGATCGGTGCCATAGGGCTCTGAGATCAAGACCGTTGCCATCAAACCCCCCTAGAGACGTTATCCTGAGGCTCCACTATTTCTCAATAAAGGAGGAGGTGAGCAGGATTGCCCGGGCCACCCCACACATCACATTCGAAGGCATCACACTCACAGTGTACCAGGATATATCCCCCCTCACCCTGGTCAGGTGGAGAGCAGTGAGTCACATAACAAAAGAACTCAGGGATCGGGAGATCCAATACCAGTGGGCCTTTCCCTTTGCCCTAGTGGCTATAAAAAATGGCCGACCACATGTATTAAAGCACCCGTCGGAGGGGATGAGCTTCTTAAAGAAGCTGGGAGTCAGGGGGACCTTGGCCTCCGCTTCTGGTGGAGCTCAGGAGGAAAATACAGTGGATGTCCCACCAAGAAGATCGGGATCCTCCTCCCCAAAAGAAAAAAGACAAGAGAAGGAGGTGGGGGGTGGCAAGAGCCCATGAACGTTCAAAGTTGCCAAAGTTAATAAAATTCAAGAAGTTCTGGGGCGCTTCGGGCAACGCAAAGTTTTTCCAGTTTTAACCCCCTGAAGCAGTCACTCAGTATTACCACCTAGGGACAACATCGGATGATATTAGGGCAAGACAAGGAGGTACAGAAGGTTGGAACTAGTCCAAAGATCTTTCGCCACGTTTTTGACACCAAAATGGCTACCCCAAGCTTACCTGCAGTAGACGAAGAAGCAAGGGCGCGAGGACTCCAATGGCGGACGGGGTTTTGGCGGGAACGAATGCTCAGTGAGTGAGACCCGCCCAGGGACCCGCCTATGGATCCACCTTCTTCCCGCGAGGAGCTGCCTCTGAATGCGACTGCCTCGCCCAGTCCGACGACGTCTCTGATCCGGATCTCGTGAGAGCGGGAGTTGGGACGCGCAGACCGGAAACAGGAAGTGGGGTGGAAAGCCCGGATGTCTCGAGGACCTGGAAGTGGAGCGGTCCTCCCTGGCGGGGGTACGCGAATTCCGCCGCCAGGGAGAGATACAGATGGTGGCAGCAGTTGGGAGTGGGCTGAGAACGTTGCTCATGGACGGCAGAGCGGTAGATATGGGCACAAGGGGAGGCAGGCCATGGGGGGAGGGAAAAGCAAAGTCAGCCGGCGGGGGGATAAAAATGGAGAAAAGGTTTTAGAGCTCATACAAAGGGGAGGTGTTTCGGGCTAAGGGACTCATATATCTTAATGAGGAGGGAGGGGTAGAGACTGTAAGGGGCACTTAGATTAGGATTAATAGGGGTAGTTTGGGGGGGGGAGGGAGGGAAGATGGAGATAGTCAAAGATAAAGTTGGGGATAGATAAAGTTGGGGATAGATTAAAAGATAACAGTTAGGTTTTGGTTACCTTTAAATGCCGGCGGGGGGGGGGGGGCGGGTTGCCACTCTACCTGCAGGCATGTGCGTCGATACCAGGGAGGTGGGCTTTGCCTGTTTCCTTGGCAAAGACCCGGATATTCATGGCCGGGATGTTGGGCCATGGAACTGGATCGGGAGGGAGGGGGGTCCAGAGAGAGAGAATCTCTTCCGGGCAATGAACCCGAGGTCCAGCGGGACCAACACGGTTCTTTTTGTTTATATGTGTTCCATGTATCTGTGTTCTTTCCTTATGATTTACCCCTTCCCCACGTCATCCCCTCAAGGCGAGAGTCAGAAGAAGATCTACAGGAGCAAGCACAGCAGCTCACGAGCCCCTCAAGAGATGCCAGGCCTGGGTAAGCACAAGATTTCTGGTTATCTGCAGTTCACACACCACTGTATAAGATGGCGGTAACTTTTATATCACAAAATACTAAGGGACTTAATAGCTCAAACAAGAGGAGGGTGGTCTTCTCAGAGTTTAAAAGGAGGAGGGCAGACGTAGTCTTCCTTCAAGAGACTCATTTCAGCTCACGGAACAACCCAAAATTCTTAGACACACACTATAGACAGGTATACCTAGCTTCAGGGGAAGAAAAAAAAAGAGGGGTAGCTATACTGATTCATAACAAAACCCCCTTCCAAGTTGAGAAGATAAAGCGAGATCCTAAGGGACGGTTCATTGTATTAATAGGTCTTCTAAAGCAAAATAGGATAACTTTGGCCTGTGTATATGCACCTAGTGAAGGGCAACCTCTCTTCTTTGATACATTCTTTAGGAAATTACAGCAGTGGTCAGAGGGACACATAGTGTTAGGAGGAGATTTCAATACAGTCATGGACCCAAGAGTCGACCGCTCCACCTCTCAGCAAACCCTGAGGAGAGAGGGAAACTCTCCCCTGTTGAAAGGACTAAAACAACTGGGTCTTGTAGACATATGGAGGGAGCAACATTACGGAGACCGTAGTTATTCTTTTTACTTCCATCCCCACGACAGTTATAGTCGAATTGACCACTTCTTTGTATCCGGTAGAATGGTCCCACAGATATCCGACACAAGCATACATGACATTACTTGGTCGGACCACGCATCAGTAGAGCTGAGATGCAATCAAATTGGGTCTGTTAATCCGGGAGCAAACTGGAAACGAAATGAATCTATAATTAAAATACCAGATATCCAGAAACAAGTTAAAGCTGCAATCTCAAACTATTTTCAGTTTAATGAGGGCAGTGTGGAGTTCCAGTCCATGTTATGGGAGGCACACAAGGCCACGATAAGGGGGTACTAATTGGCATAGCTGCTGGTAGAAAAAAGAGAAGGGAGGCCAAATTAACCCAGCTCTACCAAAGGTTACACAAGCTTTCTACGCTACATAACCGGACAGGTAGAGATGATACATTAAGGGAGCTGAAGGATATTAGGATTGAGCTAAACCTCCTCCTCACCTCCAGGGCCGAGAAAGACCTGAGTTGGACACAGAGGAAATTCTATGAGAAAGCTAATAAACCGGACACGATGCTAGCCACCAGACTCCGCAATCGGAAACCAAATTTTAATATACATTCTATTAAGACAGCAGAGGGGCGGATCTCCTCTAATCCTGAAGTCATTGTGGAGGAGTTTGCAAAGTTTTATGCTCAGTTGTACAATGGGGAGAAGGTGGTTCATAACACCAAGACAAGCAGTAAGCTGCGGAAATTCTTGGCAGATGCAGCCCTACCACAACTAACCAGGTTGGAGCGAGAGGCAATGCAATGCGACTTTACGGAAGAGGAATTGACAGCAGTAGTGAAAAATTTAAAGTCATCAAAAGCCCCCGGCCCAGATGGATTCTCCAATCTGTATTATAAAAAATTTATTGGAGTGTTAGCTCCGCACATGCTCCGGCTGTTTAATGGAGTTTTAGCAGGAGAATCCTTCACGGAACAGATGCTCCAGGCGTCAATCTCGGTAATTCATAAGGAGGATAAGGACCCCACAAATTGTCAAAGTTACCGGCCAATATCATTGATAAATACAGATGTTAAAATCTATTCCAAATTACTGGCCAACCGATTAAGTGTCATCCTGCCAAGGTTAATCCATCCGGATCAAGATGGCTTTGTTAGAAATAGACAAGCGGCCGACAATACTAGACGCATTATTGATATAATAGATTTCATAGGAGCCAACGAGATCCGAAGTATAGTCTTAAGCTTAGATGCGGAAAAAGCCTTTGACAGGATTGACTGGCCATACTTAGAATCCACGCTTGGAGCATTTGGGTTCGGCGGCATATTCCGACGGGCAATAAAAGCATTATATACAGCACCAGCAGCTAAGGTGGTTCACCAAGGGTTCCCCTCTGAGCTGTTCCTTTGCCTTATGCATCGAGCCACTTGCAGCACAAATTCGGAGCAACGCTGATATCTCTGGAGTACAAATCCACTCCCAAGAACACAAAGTGGCTTTGTACGCAGATGACATTATTCTAACTCTTACTAAGCCGCTCATCTCGCTACCTAATCTGTTTGAGCTTCTAGAGCATTTTGCCCAGATCTCTGGGTTTAAGATAAATCAGACAAAATCAGAGGCACTAAGCCTCAATATTCCAAGAGAGATGGAGAAGCTGATAGAACTCAACTTTGAGTTTAAGTGTTAAGTGGCGTCCCACATCCATGAAATACTTAGGAGTGCATATTACAAAAAAGGTAGGATATCTATATCAGGCTAATTACCCCAGTCTTTTGAAAACTCTCAAAAAGGAGTTGAAAGACTGAACGGCATATGGTATTTCATGGTTGGGGAGAATATATAGCGTCAAGATGAACATCCTTCCCCGTATTCTATATCTGTTTCAAACTCTTCCGCTAGCCGTGGTGCGGGCAGATATTACAGGGCTTCAACAATCAATCTCAAAATTTATTTGGAATGGAAAAAAGCCACGGATCAAAGTTAAAATGATGCACAAGCCTAAAGAGGCTGGGGGTCTAGCAGTTCCAAGCGTCATATCCTACTACAAAGCGGCACAGTTGTGCCAAATCACGCAATGGCATGGAGACCCGGAGCTCAGGCGATGGGTGGCGCTGGAGAAGGAGTTGTGTGCCCCGCTTGAGCTCAGGGACCTAATCTGGTACCCGAGGACACGGGTGAAGGATATACTCATTCCACTGACCTCTGTTCTCAACTCACTCTCGGTCTGGAAGGCATCTAAAAGTAACCGCTCGATAACCTCCAAACACACACTTATGGCTCCCCTGTACGGTAATCCAGACTTTGCTCCTGGTTTAGCAAACAAGAGTTTCCCGCTATGGCGCAAACTGGGGATTAGACGGTTGAAGAACCTGGAGGGTAGTGGTAAGATTAAGTCCTTTGAGCTATTAAAGTCTGAAATGGACATACCTAACACAGAATTTATTAGGTACCTCCAGGTTCGGGCATATTACAACGCACACCCGGTGAGACCACCGTTAAAGAATTTCGAACAGCTCTGCGTGAGAGGTTCAGGCACGCGGGGACTGATTTCTGCCTTGTACAGAGGGGTGGTCAATACACATACTGATCAGACAGACAAACCCCGTTTTATAGTGCAGTGGGAAACAGACCTACAGGACACATTAGAGGACGAGGACTGGTCAGCGATATTTAAGGCCGCAGCTAGCAGCTCCATTTGCATGACAATAAAGGAGAACTCATATAAGGTACTGTTACGCTGGTATCTCACCCCAGTTAGATTGGCAAAATTCATCCCAGGCTCTTCTCCGCTCTGCCCCAGGCAGTGTGGGGAACAGGGGGATTTGGTTCACATGCTGTGGTCTTGCCCGAAAATAGTGCCTGTCTGGACCCAGATCCGAGATTGGCTGCAAAGGATCTTTTTGGGCCTACACATTCAGCTGGACCCGTGGTTGTTCTTATTAGGCAAACCTACTAATGATGTATCAAGATCGGGTAACAAGCTGATAGCACACTTTGCTACGGCTATGAGGTGTGAGACCGCAGCACTGTGGAATCAGAACGCAATCCCTTCTATAGATAAAATCAGAAACAGAATTTGGTTCATATGCCGAATGGAAAAGTTAACAAGTTTAGTTAACGATTCAGGTGATAAATTCCAAAAGGTCTGGTCACTATGGCTGGCCCAGACTGATATCCAAGGGGTGAACGATGCCACAATCTGGCTTTGATTAAAGTAAGTGAGTTCTCCTTTGATGGGTATGTGGGAGCCAGAAACAACGGGCTGACGATAGGGTTTCCCCCAGGGCTAAATAGCACACAAAGCGAACAAAATCAAAAAAAGCTGAAGTAATACTTTCTAGGCATCCTGTGTGAGGTGGTTCGGAGCTAAAGGCTGGTAGCCGAGGAAGGCAGCTCCAGCATATATGACAACGGAGGCTGATCTGGATCTTCGCTGGTCCTCCTCTTCCCCCCCCCTACGCCACCCTCCCCCCCCTCTACCCGTTGTCGTCTGTGGTTTGTGGTTGTCCTGTCCTGTTGTCTCCCCATCATGTCTTTGTTTTGTGTGGTATGTTTCAGACAGTTCTGTGTATGCTATGGACAATTATCATCATTATTTTATCCTATGTTTGTATGCACAAAATACTAATAAAAACAAAGTTGGAAAAAAAATGAACTAATCCTACGTGTTTCGTAGCTCACGCTACTTCATCAGGGAATAGTTTGGCAATGAATTCAGTCTGCATTAAGTATACCTCCCTCTGTCCGTATTGGACAGTGATTAATTAGTAGCTCCCAATCAGAATAATAATAGGAAGGGGGTGGAAAAGAGGCGGGATAACCCAAGCAGTTCAACAACTCACTGGCAATCAAAACACATTACACATTATTTTATTGACATAAAAAAATCCCAAATCTAAAATAAGAACCTAAGAATGAAAAGAAAACAGTATTAATGACAAAATCTTAATCCATAAAATGGCAGACAAATTTACACATCAAATAATGTATAAAAGATAGTAAAAATACCAAAACTATGGTCAAACTAGAGAGAGAGAGAGACAAACTCCTAGTAAATCAATACAAAGCCCAGACATCTATGTCTTCGTTCAATCCCTTAGGGGACATTGTATTTAGCTTAAATATTCTAAACGTTTCTTGAGTGGAGAGTTTCTTAACTCTATCACCTTTCCTCCTTTCACAAGGTATATGTTGAATACCCTTAAATCTCAGACCTGAAGAGTCCTTCCTATGGTGTAACAAAAAGTGTCTGGAAACACTGTGTTTCTCATATCCACTTCTGATGTTTCTGATGTGTTCCTGGATGCGGATTTTTAGGCAGCACTTAGTCCTGCCTACATACTGTAAACCGCATCCACATTCAATTACATATACCACAAACATTGGCGTACAGAGTATAAAGTCATCCACTGAAAATATTTCATTGTTACTTTTCGAAATTATCTGTTTTCTATCTGGGTGCATATATTTACAAATAGAACACTTCCCACAAATATGGTTGCCACTGGGTTTACTACTTAACCAATTACTAGGGATTGTATTACTAACACTCCTGCCAATGTCACTGGGGACCAAAATATTTTTTACATTTCTAGCCCTTCTATAAATAAATTTAGGTGATTTCACGAGATGAGGGCCCAGTACCACATCATTGCACAAAATACCCCAATATTTGCCAATAATGCATTCAATCTCTTTTTGAGCTACGTTATAATTTGTAATAAAAGGCACGCTAATCTCACTATTCGTGTTGATTTCTTTCCTCTTTTTAGGTAACAGCATGGAATCACGATTCATATTCCTAACTTTTAAAAGTTCTTTCTTTAAGATGTGTGCTGAATAACCCCTCTCAATGAACTTATTCATGAGTTTCCGTGCTTGTTGATCAAAGACATCAATATTATTACAATTTCTCCTCAGCCTTGTGAATTGTCCCCCTGGTATATTACGTATCCAGGAGGCTTTGTGGCTACTATTCGCCATTAAAAGGTTATTCATATCCACTTTCTTGAAATGTGTTTCGGTATTGACCGTGTTGTTATCGGAGATCGTAAGTTTAAGATCCAGGAAATCGACGGTTTTTGTATCAGTAACACAAGTAAATTTAAGGTTATGTTTATTTTGATTCCGGTGTGTTAGAAATAATTCCGTAGATTCAAGATCTCCATTCCAAACACAAATTATGTCATCTATATACAGACGCCATATAATAACCTTCTCTGAAAATGGATTATTAGTCCAAATCACATGGTCCTCCCAATCTCCCACATACAGGTTTGCGAAACTAGGAGCAAACCGTGTGCCCATCGCTGTTCCGCAAACCTGTATGTAGAAGTCGGAGAGGAACATGAAATAGTTGTGTTCAAGTATGAACTGAATTGAGTCAGTGATGAACAACCCATTGAGATGATGCAAATGTGGATCTTTTGAAAGAACCCTAGAAATAATTTCAATGCCTTTCTTATGAGGGATATGTGTATACAATGCTTGAATGTCCCAGGTTATCCATCTGAAAGTGCTCTTCCATTTGAAGTCACTAAACAGAGTAAGAACGGCTGTGGAATCTTTTAAATATGAAGGGATATTTAGTACATAGGGTTGGAGATAGTAATCAATTAGTTGTGACAAATTGGCAGTAAGTGATTGAATTCCCGATACAATTGGTCTACCGGGGGGATTTATAACAGATTTATGCATTTTTGGTAGGTGATAGAAAACTGGACTGAACGGCCGTAGGGCGTGGCAAACGCTCCGTCGCAAGTCCTGAACACCGTTTTCCTGTCATCAGACAAATCTATTCGCTCAACGCGGCGGCCATGGCAGCTAGTGGGCCCAGCCCCATTGAGGGGCAGTTCTTGTCATAACATAGCTGAACCTTTCATTTCCAAACCAGATACAAAACAAAAACCCTTAAGGTTTTTGGAACCAATGCCCCTAAATTATTTAGAACCAAAACAAGAACACCAGGCCAACTGCCCATCTGTACAATAGAGTTGAACAATTATGGTGTTTCCTTCAACCCGTTTTCAATCCAGATGCAAATATTATTACAGAGTCCAATTTGCTTTATTTTGTACACTAACCTCTTGTGTGGAACCGTATCAAAAGCCTTTGCAAAATCTAAGTAGACCACATCAACTGTATTACCCTGGTCAAAATTCCTACTTACCGCCTCAAAGAAACTAATAAGGTTAGTTTGGCACGACCTAGCCTTCATAAATCCATACTGACTTACACTAATCATTTCAGTTTTCCATTAGGTATTCCTGAATATTATGCCGTACAAAACCATCAAGTAGCTTCCCTGCTATTGATGTCAGGCTTACAAGTCTGTAATTCCCCGGTTGTGTTCTAGCTCCTTTTTTAAATATAGTCACTATGTCTACTTTACACCAGTCTTGTGGTACTGAGCCTGTGGAAATTGAGTTTTGAATATCACATGCAAGGTTTGGCTATTACTGAACTCAATGTAGTTCCTTAAGAACTCTTGGGTGTATGCCATCGGGGACAGGTGCTTTATTTACTTTCATTTTATCAAGCCGCCTATGCACTTCTTCCGCAGTTAACCAATTGTTTGTTAATATAGAGGTTGTGGCTTCCTCCTTTGGCACTGTTTTTGCAATTGATTTCTCCCTGGTAAACACAGAGACAAAGAATGTGTTTACTGTTGCTGCCTTATCACACTGCACGGTCCTACTGTAGATTCTCTTTTCTAATCTTTTTGTTATTAAGGCACTTAAAGAACTTTTTATGGTTAATCTTACATTCTATTGCAATCCTTTTTCTCATTTTCAATTGTTGATGATTTGATTTGATACTAAAAAACACAAACCATTTTTTTTATAGCCAATGTTAACTTTGCACTTTGCACACAAGCATGCTAGTGGCTTTCGCTGGAACTCTGGCTATATTTTGATGACATTGCTTCCAGGATTTACTGTTAGCTCTGATAAACACCACCTGTACTCTGATTTTACAGCCTGTAGACAGGCAAAGGATACAGTAGTTCAAAGAGAGTTGGGAATCCTGACAAACATGATAATGCTGCAGGCAGAGGAAGGAAAGACGGAATATTGGACCATGGAGTCACTATTACGGCTTTAGCAGGTCCGGTTAGTGACTTTAAAGCAATACTATAACACAATACATTTTGAGTTTTTTGTAAAGACAGCGTCATTCTTGAAACTGCCTTACATCAAAATTACCCTCAAAATACAGTAGAGGCAACTCTTATTCGAACAAAACCAGTGGCAATTCCCCAAAAAACCCAGGAAACACCCAGGTACATTCTGAATACATGCCTTAAACTTTCCTTAAACTAGCCCCAGCATTTCTGCATTGATTAATGGCCTATCAGATTAACAGCGGGGGTCCCTGGCAATCCCATTCAAACTGAATTGGACTGCCAGGGATCCCTGCTGTGTTAATCCTATGGGTCGTTAGTCAATGCAGAAATGCCTTAAACGTGCCTCAAACTAGCCCAGAACATACCCAGCACATACCCAGCACATACCCAGAATGTAACCCGGCTAGTTTACGGCAAATGTTAGAATAAACGTTGCCTCTACTGTAACTGCTAAAGAGTAATCATGTCAGCAGTCAGATTAGTGGGTATGAGTGAGGATTGAATTGCTTTAATGGTCTACTGTGCATGCTGCTTATGCATTAAGACTTTTTATCTTTCTTTTGATCTAATAATCTCTTATAGTTTTATTGATTTTGTTTCTCATGTGCTTGTCAATGAAACTTGAAAGATGAGAATACAATTCTTTCTCTTGTTAATATTGGTTAAAGGTCAAAATCTCTATCTAATTAGAGAAGTTCAGAGATTTTTTACACATACAGTACTGCATATGTTTATCATCTGTAACCCTCCTTGACTGGCTCTAAAGGTGTTTATACCGGGTTGGAGATATATACATGGCCGTCTCTCATACCTTTTCAGGGTGCTGGATCAGTGCAGGCTGGGCATGAATATGCAGATAGAATAACGATGGGCGCTGGAAACTTTTATAGTGAAAACAAACGTTTTATTAACGTCCATTGATAATGCTCACCATACAAAACAGACTTCACTACAGACATTAACGGTAGCAAATGATATGGTTACTTATTGCTTCTTCCCCTGATAGCGCTCACTCCTACGCTCGGGAGGTACTTATGCTTGTTTCCCTTAGTAATAGTTAGATTGGCAATCTCCTGCATAATGTCAATAGTCTATCTACCTCGTCCATACATATTGATTGGGATCGAAGAAGAAACAGGTGCGCAAATCACATCAGGACATGGAAAAGAAGTAGAGACACCAAATAGTGCAATATTGTCAACCCCAACAAATGAAATCAATGTTGATAGCTCTATAGAATTTGCACACACCTGTACAACGTGTTAGTAAGGCGTTATGGTTATTAGAAGTTACCAACTTTAGTTTCCAGATAGTTATTCTTTTTAAGAAATGTCTTTTTACTGTTAACTTTCTTAAGAATTTTTTTGCATCAATAAATGCATTAAAGGAGCTAAAATGAGCAGTCGGGGCAAATTTTAAACCTTTTGCCAAAACTGATTGTTCATCTTTAGATAGAACAATTTTACTCAAATTAAAAATACCCTGTGTATTATCTATTTTGCTCTCTTTGACTGTATTAGTCCCTCCTCTTGTTCCTCTTCTACAGATTCTTCCAGTTTTCTCCTTTCCCTGGGTGTTTGAGGCCTGTAATCGTCCCTCTGTGGGGAGAATCTGTTCTGGTGTGACCATGATGTTAGTGGTCTCTCCCAGTTCTGGCTTCTCCCCTCTCGTGGGGATAATGGTCTAGCTCTAAAAAATGAGCCAAGGCAGAAGTGGTAGGGACCTCACCATCATCCTCTATTGATTGATACTTAACAGAGGGTTTATAATCCCTCTTTTCATATCTCTCATAACTTCTTTCCCTCCTTGGGGTGAATCATTGACTACAGAGTGGCACTTTGTTGGTGACATCCAGAGTGGAGGACTACTACATCAGCCCAGTGTATGCTGTGACGGCCGCGGAGCAAATGCTGTTGCTGTGAAGATAACTGTCTGTCCATATAACCCAGGGTGGTCTGAATGCTCACCACAAAGACACTTATGTAAGTGGAATACTTTGTGTTTTTAATATTAAAAGCAGTATTATACTTTTTTGCTTTTCCCTTTTTTGTATATGGATTTCCCTTCCTTTTCTATGGATCTGGAGTACCTATCTGGAAACTAAAGTTGGTAACTTCTAATAACCACAACGCCTTACTATCACGTTGTACACGTGAGTGCAAATTCTATAGAGCTATCAACATTGATTTCATTTGTTGGGGTTGACAATATTTCACTATTTGGTGTCTCTACTTCTTTTCCATGTCCTGATGTGATTTGCGCACCTGTTTCTTCTTCGATTGCTGGTTGGATTTGGTTTGAATCCTGTGTCGGGAGCTGCATTCTCTAAGGACAGTATATTATTTAATGTTATTGGTTTTAAGTGGTGTTATTTGCGCTTGATTATTTCTTCAATATTGGATTGGGAGTCTACTGAAAGGAACCTTTTTCCTCTCCAAGAGCTGGAGGCATTGTGACTGGATATATCCATCTGCACCCTGCAGCAGACTCCCCGGGTCTACTTAGGACCTTCCGGTGGAGCTGATCTGGTCACGGTCTGGTGCTACTATTTCGAGAACTCCTATAAAGCGATACTCACTTCTCTTCCCCAATGAGAACAATCTTGGGCCGTTACTATAGGCGGTAACTACATAGGACACATTCCTTAAGTGAAAACAATAAATGGTGACAGGACATCCTTAATACACATAACTATACATGTAAGGCATGTCCTGATCTGTGTGTTTGAATTACTGTTGATTTAAAGTGCTGTTTGTATTAAGCATGGAGTTAGAACCAGAAGGGAAGTGTTGTACTGTGTATACTAGCAGGGGTGGCTGAACTTGGTGAGTGCACAGTGGGTTCAGTTAGTTTTAATTGTGTGGAAATTGAAAGTCTGTAACTAACCTTGTTTTTGCAGGTTGAGTCTGCAGTGGGTGTTGTTAGTTGATTTCTTACCTAACACCTGGTTGGTGTGTGCGTCCCTCTTTAAAACAGAGGCTTGTAAAGAATCCCGCGCTTGCGTGTCCTGATCAGTGTGATTGAATTCCTGTTTGATTTCAAGTGCTGTTTGTATTAAGTGTGGAACTAGAATCAGATATATATATTTAAAACCTTTTAACTGATTGGCTGGCAAAGCCAGCCAATCAGTGAATTATGACATCTGGTTGGTCACACACCAACCAGAAAAGAAAAGGTTTTAAAATTGAGACAAAATAAAACTGAAGCCAGTGCACTGTAACTAAAAAATAAATAAAGTGTATTAAACCAGAAAGAGTTGGAACAAGGAAGTTGTGGAACAAGCTATACAGAACTGCAGTAAACTTCCCCTCCCCTTATACACTCTCTGTGATGTCATGATCCCATGAAAACACAGGGTGGGGACTGGTAACACTAACCATACTAGTAACCCTTTGGGGGGAGGGGGTTACACATGGAACCATTTATTTCAGTAAAGGTAGATTGGTGAGACTGCAGCTCTTAAAAAGATTGAAACCTCACCAGCGATTGAAAAAATAAAAAGTGTTTATTGAACTACATAAAAATGGCATGTACAAACAAAAACAACTCTGCTTCCTCCTTGAGAAAGCACCATTGGGGTCGTGAAATGCGTAGGAGGAGAGTTGTTTTTGTTTGTGCCATTTTTATGTCAATTTTTATGCTATTACAATCTTTTTAAGAGCTGCAGTCTCATCAATCTACCCTTTACTTTTCTACTGCATATGATTGAAGAAGACACATCTGGGGGTCACGGAGGATCTCTGTAACAGCAGACCGACACAAGCACCCTATCAGCTGGAGGTGCAAGACGGTGAAATCTTGTGAATAACTGAGTACTCCACACCGGGCATGCCAGAGATACGGGGTTAAGATACAAGCATTGGACATTTACTGAGAACCACATTCAGTCCTCCTGTGCGTGTTCTACTTGTTTTAATTCTAATTTCCCCACATTTGTGTCTCCTCCTATCCTCCTATCCACTTGTACTGCCACATGGCTAGATAATATCCTCCAATCAACCTGATTTTCACTCCGTTTGATTTATATCTACTTGCTATATTTTGAACTGTGTTTTCCTTGAGCTCATATTCGTTTTTTACATATATAGACCGTATTTCACCCTGAAATCTTTCTAATTTTCCCAAGAAAAAGAGAATTACATTTATCACAAACAATCAAACAGAACCACTATCTGCACTAATAGGTTCCTGGATGTCACCCAACCTTGACCCAAGTAATCCAAGATTTCAGCATCGAAATTTTGAGCCATGTGACATTTCTAATAAGAAAACACATTGTAAATAAACCAATGCTAGTTCAGTTTACCCGACATTCCCCTAAAGTACTACTATATCGTTATTCAATTACAGTCTTAATTCAGTCATTTATATTTTAGATCAAATATTGTGCTTGACTCAATGATACATTCAATACATCAGAGCAAAAGTAAGTGAACAATCACTGTAATAAGTCCTGCAATAATTGTTAACGTAGTCGTAAAACAGCATACAGTATGTTTAATTCCAAAAATGGAGAAACTAAAATCAGTCACACATCTTTCACATAAGCTTTGCTCAAATGACCTTGTCTTTTACTGAGGGTAGTAATTGGGATATCTAATGGTTTAATTAGTTTCCTCGATTCCTTACTTTCTAAATTGACATGTCCATTTGTCACATACTGTAGTTAACCTCATCAGAGTTGTACGCGGCTCTAGGCTCTAAAATCAAGCTTACTACTATCTATTGTCTAGCGGAACATCTCTGCTCATAATGAGGATGACCTGCCACTGCACACCAAGATTGATTCCAGTTGCTTGTTACTACTGTACATGCTCTTGCCCAGGTATAAGCTGAAAAATCATACAGTACACTGTATATCTCCTTAGTTCATTCATATAAGACAGTTATAAGAGGATCAGATCTTCTTCCTTCTACCAATTGTCATGTAAAAAGCTATTCTACATTAAAACATACACTGGAATGATGAATGGGATTTTGTGTCCTTCTTGCAATTATCCTAGATGTGTTATTTTATAAGGTCTAATTTGATTAGTGAAGGCCACTGGCATTAGTATTAACAATAGGATCAATAACTGATGCTTCACCCCATATTACATAGTTACATAGTTACATAGAAGATGAGGTTGAAAAAAGATATACGTCCATCAAGTTCAACCTACAGTATGCTAAATTTAGACGACAGGAAGGCAAACATAAAACCCCAGTGAAATATCCTCTAATAATATCTCATAAGGGGAAAAAATAAATTCTTCCCGACTCCATTGGCAATCAGATTACTCCCTGGATCAACATCCTTCCCATGTTTACTTGTTAGGTATATCCCTGTATACCTTTCCTTTATAAAAAAAGATGTCCTACCTTTTTTTAAGATATCTATTGCATCTGCCATCACACTCTCCATGGGTAATAAATTCCAAATTTTAACTGCCCTTACTGTAAGAACCCTTTCCTTTGTTGCTGGTGAAATCTCCTTTCCTCCAACCTTAAAGGATGACCCTGTATGCTATGTACTACCCTTGGGATGAATAGTTAATTTGAAAGCTCCTTGTATTGTCCCCGAATATATTTGTATATAGTTATCATATCCCCTCTTAGACGCCTCTTTTCTAATGTAATCAAATCTAATTTAGCTAGTCTCTCCTCATAAATCAGATTATCCATCCCATTTATTAATTTGCTGACTCTTCTCTACACTTTCTCTAGTTCCATAATGTCCTTTCTAAAGAGTGGTGCCAAAAATTGTACTCCATATTCAAGGAGTGGTCTTAGTAATGTTTTATTAAGGGGCATAATTATGTTTACTTCCCTTCCATCAGTTGCTCATTTAATGCAAGATAAGATCTTGTCTGCCTTTGCAGCTACTGCATGACTTTGGGCACTATTGCTAAGCCTGCTGTCTACAAGCACTCCTAAATCCTTCTCCATCAATGATTCTCTTAATTTATCCCATTGAATTTGTAAATTGCCTGCTTATTCTTGTTTCCAAAATGCATAACAATACATATATCTGTATTAAACTTCATCTGCCATGTACCTGCCGATGTTTCCAGTCTATCCAAGTCCTTCTGGAGAGAAAGTATATCCTGCTCTGATTTTACTACCTTGCACAATTTAGTGTCATCAGCAAAGATGGAGACTTTGCTCTCTACGTCAAACTCATATGGACACAGAGAATGCGTATTGAGTAATTTAGTAGTTGATCCATTCACCTACTAAAGGTAATTTAATTGTATTTAATTGTATTCTATTTGGCCATACATTTACTAATAATCTCAAATTATTTCATTTTATATAATTGGAACCAGAGGGTCCCCCACAGCTGAACTGTGCTATTTTCATCTCCATTGACCCCTGGTTCCCAAGATATTTATTGGTGTACTCAACACTAGCACTAACGGTTTGCTTCTTATTGGTTGAAAGCAACAGCCATGTTAGATTCTCCAGGAAGTGCACAGGCATGAAAAATGGTAACTATCTCGGGATCTATGGTTCAGCTGCAGAGTATCACTGCTTCCAAATATATAACATATTGATTGGAAGTCTTGACAGAATGGCTGCCATCCCACCAAATTCCTCTTTTATGATTCCACTTCCTGTTCCCAATAAGGTTATATTTGTTCACTCAGCTGTCACATTACAGCGGTCGTGATTATTATTAGCTTATAAATTTGAATTTGTGTCTTCATGTAAGTGTACCCATGTTCCCTTTGTTCCCATCTCAAAGCAGGATACATTCTCACTCATGCATCTATCCAGATTTGCATTTACACAGTCAACCTCTCCCATTACCATATCACGTATCTCAAACCCCTCTTTTCCACTAGTAAAATGTGAAACTTTTCTCTAACATTTGTAAGTGTTGCCTAGCATTTTCACTCTCACTGTCGTTTGGCACTGATACAGTATTTGTGCCATTAAAATAACTGTCCATACAGTATAACTATAAGAGCCCCAAAGACTACAACTTTGTGTTGGTCATACTTCAGTACAATCACACAAACACATATTTAACCAGTTCCAGAGCAACACTCAAGATCAAACTGCACACCATTCAGAATGAACAATCCTGCCCATGGCATTATACTACAAAGAATTTAACTAAATTGCCCTTGCTTATGAAAAAATAAACAGATACGTATTTAACTATGTAACGGTATTTCTGGCCCGGCCTGACCCACCCAATCTCACATTGGCCCCTGTGGTCTAACCGGACCCCATTACAGTGTGAATATGCCTGATGGTGCACCTGCTGGCTACAGGACTCCTGAGTCTCCCGCATGATGGTGTGTGGGGAGAACCCGTCAGACAGGCAGCTGAGGTAGTGTGCTGAGTCTCACCTAGTTCCAGTGCAGCGCCTCCACCTCACCAGGGTCCCTGCGTCCGCAAGGGGATGATCTTGGCGAGGAACTCCTCCGTGGTGCTCCTCTCTGTACACTCATTCCAGATAGATACACGAGAGGGTTTCTGGCTGAACTCATCTTTATTGACACGGCAGGGCAACTGCCCTCCACAAGGAGTATCTTCAGCCACTCATCTCGCCAGTGCTCCCTTTAGTTAGGTATGTCACCTAGATCAGGGATTCACTTTTCCCGCAGGAATCACTGTCCTGTGCCAGGTCCCTGGACACAGCCTCCCATGGAGTTACTATAACATAACTGACACTCTGATAGAACTTGAACTCCTTCCTCAGCTCTGACAAGAGCTGGAACTCCTTTCTCAGCAGAACAACTAACAACAACTTTTAGAACACAGTGCTGTGCCTTATGTAAGCTTCTGAGGCTGACACACCTCTGACATCACTAACCATGGAGTCAGAGCATGTGACCAGTCCCAGCCATACACAGAGCACCCCACCAGGGTGTGAGGGGAAACCTCCATAATTACTGCTGGCATGCCCACACTTACCAGGCCTTACTGCCAACAGGAGAGATGACTGTAGGCATTTTACATGACCGCTACATTCTCCCCCTGGTGAATCCCATCGTCTTCGCTGGGACCTAAATTTGTATACCTCTTTCCAGGAAGCACTGTAACGGAAAACATAATGAACATCACACAAATTTCCTCATAATGCAGTACACATGAATACAGTCATCCGCCAAGCCCGCCCCGACCAGCAGCCACGAACCCGCGTAATGTCTCAGTACCCCCTTAATAATAGTGATCTGGGTCAGGTTTCCTCACTTCCCGGTTACCCATATCCAGGACCGTAACATAATAATGCCTAGGTGATCCTCTCTCTGGCACATAGGTCACCCTATGTTTGTGAACATTTCTCCCTATGCTCCACACTCGCATCAGGGTGTCTATCCTTTCTTCCGCCTTCTTACCTACAATGTCGCTCCCCCTATTGGCTAAATACAGCTCTATAGTTTCTTGGAGCCACGTTTCCCTATTGTCCTCAATTTCATCCATCAGGGGCTCCGGAACATAGGGATACTCCAACCCATGGGATTTTTTATATTTGGCTATTATAGCCCTCTCCGCCCTACTGACCCTGGTCAGATCAGCATTACCTGCCCTCCCAGGTAACACCCATGATAGGGGCTCATCAGAATCTACTGGGTCTGACAGAGTGTCAGGACCCATGGGCGCTATGTCTCTACACTCCAGCTGGAACCACCTCTTCTGTAGTTCCCTGTCCCTCTGCTCGGGTGTAAACTCTCCCTCTTTCCACCAGAAATCTACCACGTCCTCCCGCCGGATGAGGAACCGAGTACGGTCCATCCATGCGGAGTACCCCTCAAATAGTGGAGCCCACCACCGGGTCTCCTTAAAGGGATTAGGCCCTGGTTCCCGGTCGTCATCAATTGAAAACACCCCTGACGACCTTGTGGATCGCGAGTTGAACCACCTCGAGGACCCCGGAGCCTTTACTGCCGGTTGGGGTGCTGTATCCGCCACCCTCAATTCCCCTCCTCCCCGTGAATCACCTTCCGTAGCTCCACTGAGCTGCCTCTCCCCAGTCCGTTTTTCCTCCCCCCCCAAAGGTATGTCCACAAGTTCCAAGCTGGGCGGTGAACCGTGTGATAGGGGTAGGGGCATTAGCTAGGGCATGGGGTTGGGTATAGGGGCATGGGACGGGACCCCACGGGGTTACGACCCGCTCCTGGCTGTCCGTAGACTGGTCCAAGGATGATGTCTCACCCTCCTCAGTCCTGAGATCGTCTCTCCGATTTCTGGGCAATACGAGTGGTCGGGGACCTTCCCCCAATCGCCGAAGCGTCGCTGCTTCCCCTTCCTGGGTTCCGCCGTCGCCACCGGAAGTGACGTCCTCCCCGGAAGCGTCGCCATCTCGCGTTGGACCCCCATGCGGGATCTCTTCTTCCACGACGACATCCGGTTGCTCCGCCGTCGCCACCGGAAGTGATGCCATCCCTCCACGTGCGCGTTGGGCCTGGCGCGGCCCTTCCAGCGCTTCGCCGTCTGTTGTGACCAGGTAAGAGATAGGGCTTTTTGGCTTACCCATCCGCAGGGGTGTAGGCGTCTCTCTCCCATCTCCGCCAGGTCCTGGGATGGCGGGACTCCGTCGGTCGGATCGCCGATCTGCGGGGGACGTCCGGTCACTCACCCCACGGGGCGTCGTTCTCCCCGTCTGTCTTTTCCGCTCCGTTCTTGCTACCGCCAGCTCACGGAGATCCTCATCAGAGTAGTCCCCTCGCCCCGACCTAGGGGTCTCGGGGCGGGGTGAAAGTCTCTTTGCCCCTGTCGCAGGGTTTAATCCAGCCGCCTCAATGGCCAGTGACCCAGCCGACTTGACCGGCTCCAGTCCCCTGTCTCCGGGACTCGCGCGGTTGATCCACAGCGCGCCCGGGGACTCAGCAGAGCACCGTGTCACATCCACCGGGGGGTCAGCAGGCTGTATTGGGACGAACGTGGGCATAGGCCACAGATACAAAGTCCCGCAATGAGGGCAACGTGCCATCGTATTCACAGTACCTCCGGGCAGCCCGCATTGTAGGCAGAGCCCGACTACCGTCTCTGTATTGGCCACCCTCACCACCAGCACCCCGCCGGGCACTGAGTAGGGCTGGGTGGAGACCATAGTGCCCACAGTGGAGGAGCAAGCCATTCTTTGTACAGGAGTCACTTCCTGTACAGGTCTCTCCTTCTCTGTGGTTCCTCGCAACTGACTGGTGGAAGTTGCTGGATCCGCCACTCCCTGCTTCGGCTCCTCCCTTCTCTGACAGAGTTGGAACCCGCCCCCAGGGGTTGCAATAATGGGCGGGTCCCACAGGGGAATATCATGCCCCTTAATTAAGGCCGCACCTCTCTCAGTCCTGGTGGGCGCGGTCTGCGTTTTCACGCCAATTTCCTCCCCAGAGCTGGAGTCCTTTCCCGCGGCTAGTTCCCGCCTTCTCCTTGCAGCAGCTTTTTGCACAAGGTACCTTTGCTTGCAAATCACCTCCACGGCCGGAACTACTTTTTGTAGTGGCGCCGTCTGGATATCAGTCCCTGGGCCCAGTGGGTGCATTCCCACAGGCCATAATTGAAAGTCACTCCCCCTGGTAGAAATCAGGGGAGGGTCGCAAAGACTAAGCGGTTGACTCAGCACAGGGGCTGAATTAGTCACTGTCCATCCCGGCGCAGCCATAGCTTTCGCGCCATGCCCCCCATCAGGGCGGGGCTCTGCTGTTCGCGCCATTCCCGGCCAGCTCTGTGCAAGTCCTGCAGCAGCCATTTTTACTGCGCCTGGCCCATGCGGTTTCCCTAGCAAGCAGGAACCGCCATTTTGGTTGGTTTTTGCGCCCAAAAAGTCCATTCGTTCGCTCTCCTCACGGGGTTCTCCCCCAATTATTGCAATGTCCTCACACTCTTCAAGGGTGGCCCCTCGCTGTCCCAGGCAGGATAAAAACGGGGCAGCCACGGCCTTTGCTCCGCTCCAGAGCAAACTCGTTAAGGACAATTCAGCGACAGTCTGCTCTTCAGTGGGTTGCACGCCACGGGTGCCCTCCCCATCAGCCTCTGTCCGCCATTTTACGTTCTCCGCACCACGCGGATCCTCCACTCTCTCATAACAGTTGTCGTACATGAGGCTCCACTCTGCGGGGCAGCCACCACACCGGTACAATAAAGATTAGCTCAGATGCACCACCACAAGTGTACCTTTTCTAGGTGTGACCCAGTGTTGCACTACCTCAGGCTAGGCTCACTCTCTCAGTGTCTGCTGTGACTCCTTCCTCCCAGTCTGTGCTCCCTACGGTGAGTGTCTGGAATGGCTAGGTACTCTGGCTGGCTCTGCCATGCAGTACTTGGGGCGTCTACCTGTCTTGGTCAGCCTAGCGCAGACCCTCTCCAGGACTCCTGACCAAGTTAACAGGCTGTCCCTTCTGGCATCCTACCAACTAGCACTGCCTCAAGGTGACTCGGTCAGCTATAGCCCGCTCCAGACCCCTCACTCCCTTCAGGCCCCTAGGTTGTCCCTGCGAACTGACAATATCCCGTCAGCCCCCTGACCACCCCTAGGTCCGTCCCTACGCAGCACAAAGTGGCAGCAGACACTCTCCCTGTTTCCCAGTGACCTAGCTAAAAGCCTGTCCTGTTGACGGATCTGATCTCAGCAGCGCCTCCAAATGTAACGGTATTTCTGGCCCGGCCTGACCCACCCAATCTCACATTGGCCCCTGTGGTCTAACCGGACCCCATTACAGTGTGAATATGCCTGATGGTGCACCTGCTGGCTACAGGACTCCTGAGTCTCCCGCATGATGGTGTGTGGGGAGAACCCGTCAGACAGGCAGCTGAGGTAGTGTGCTGAGTCTCACCTAGTTCCAGTGCAGCGCCTCCACCTCACCAGGGTCCCTGCGTCCGCAAGGGGATGATCCTGGCGAGGAACTCCTCCGTGGTGCTCCTCTCTGTACACTCATTCCAGATAGATACACGAGAGGGTTTCTGGCTGAACTCATCTTTATTGACACGGCAGGGCAACTGCCCTCCACAAGGAGTATCTTCAGCCACTCATCTCGCCAGTGCTCCCTTTAGTTAGGTATGTCACCTAGATCAGGGATTCACTTTTCCCGCAGGAATCACTGTCCTGTGCCAGGTCCCTGGACACAGCCTCCCATGGAGTTACTATAACATAACTGACACTCTGATAGAACTTGAACTCCTTCCTCAGCTCTGACAAGAGCTGGAACTCCTTTCTCAGCAGAACAACTAACAACAACTTTTAGAACACAGTGCTGTGCCTTATGTAAGCTTCTGAGGCTGACACACCTCTGACATCACTAACCATGGAGTCAGAGCATGTGACCAGTCCCAGCCATACACAGAGCACCCCACCAGGGTGTGAGGGGAAACCTCCATAATTACTGCTGGCATGCCCACACTTACCAGGCCTTACTGCCAACAGGAGAGATGACTGTAGGCATTTTACATGACCGCTACAACTATATCATATGTAAAGTGAGACGTAGCACTAGGCCTTTTTGTCTTCTGTTCTATACATGAGGTCGCAATCCAAGTAGCACTCGTTTTGACACAATATATACGACGTGGTGAATTTGAGTTCTGTACTTATTGGGGCTGTGAATGTTTAATGAAAATGAGTCACTGGATACCCCTGCATGTGACTCACTGACTGTGACTACGATACTTGATGTATCACCAAGTTATATGTGGTTCTTTCAAACGTAGTTGTAACTGGAGCAACATTTTTTATGATTTCTGAATAATTGTTGAACTTTGTTTATCCTTCCCCAAAGGGAAACATGTTGTTTCTCAAAATGTATTTATTCAGTTTGTTGGATTCAATGACTTTCAGGAAAAATAGACGACAACAGTGTCACATAGACACTTACCCATGTACAGCTGTGTGTGTGTGTGAAAGCACTTAACAACAACTGGTCATCTAGTTGTCCCACTGACTGCCCGCATAGCACTATAAATGAGCATTCACCCCCCCCCCAAAATGCCCACATTATACCACAGAATAAGGTTAAGGGCTTAAACCTAAGGTCTCCTCAGTCCCCCTTTCTAATAGGAATATATACAAATTAATCACAAACCCAATTAAGCAAACATGTCCAAAAAATTAGGACATTCTCTTCAAAAGTAATAGGTTCATTTAGAGTTCAAATACGTATGTAACGTGTTTCCCCCACCCGATGGGAGATCCTCCTGTTACCAGGTGTATGGTGCATTCTACCTGTTGGCTCACAGAATTCTGAGTTGACCGCTGATGGTTGTAGGACTGCAGAACAGGCACCTGGGTATATACCCGACATTTACTCCATGGTACACAGCACCTCCATCTGCCGTAAGCTCCAGATGTATAGAGGCAATTTCCTATGGTAGAAACGGTTACCTCTCCCCCCGTAAGATCACACACCAGGCAGGAGGTATATTCAACTGGAACAGATTTATTCCTGTACACTCACAGCACACGGCAGTTCTCTGCCCAATACAGTCTCTGTTCTGGTCTCCAAACTTAGGATGGTCCCTGGACCTTCACCATGGGTCAAGGTCCACTGCAGCAGACCCTGCTCTTCCCCAGCCCTCCTACAGGACCAGGGGAAAAGTTAATCACTCACTCCTCCACTGAGGGAAGAGGACCAGGGCCTGCCACTGCACAACAGCCTACGTGATACCTTGTCTCTCTCAACGGTAGAGACAGTACTGAATTTGGGGTTGCACCTCCCTTAAGTACAGTAGGGGGAAGGTTCTAGGTCTGAACACAGGATTGAGCAGAACACAGACCTAGTCACACCTCCTTCCCTGTCACTTAAAGGACTGCCTGTGTAGGGAAACCCCATAATTGGTACTGGCACTGCCTGCTCTTTCCAAGACTTGCATCCTAGTGAGGGCAGAATGGTAGCCAGAAACCAGGCATGGCTACACATACATAAGTTATTATATTTTAAAAATACAAATGTAACAAAAAGCTTAGAGCAGGGCTCTTCAACTGGCGGCCAACGGGCTGAAGGGACTTGGTGTGACCTTTGGATTGTTTGTCCATGCTGATTTCATATTTCTGTAGTTGCTTAGGCATCTAAGTAACAATTTTCATACAAAAATTCACTTATAGGTTAAGGTAATGTAAATATATATAGGGTACAGATGTTATAATTGATGTCAAATGTTGAACTATAATAGTAATAAGTTTAGATTGACCTCAAATGAAATTACAATAAACTTCTACTTCTAAATGTTTTCTGACCTGACCTTTTGGAGAACAATTTGAACAGCCCTGGTGTAAAGTGCTTATTACAGAAAAAAGGATGATCAAATTACGTACAGTACATAGGGTCAGACAGTGAAACAGAAAACCTATACATAATCAGTGATAAGAATACAGTATATACAAGGTTCCCAAAGGGGTCATGAGGTAGAATATGAGACTCACATATACAAAAGTGAACCCCTGGTTAGATCTCCCAGTGTAGGACTCAGACAAGAGAGAAGGGAGAAGGGATAAGGGATAAGGGAGAAGGGAGAAGGGAGAAGGGAGAAGAGAGAAGAGGGAGAAGGGAGAAGAGAGAGGAGAGAGGAGAGAGGAGAGAGGAGAGAGGAGAGAGGAGAGAGGAGAGAGGAGAGAGGAGAGAGGAGAGAAGGGAGAAGGGAGAAGGGAGAAGGGAGAAGGGGGAGAAAAGAGAAGAGGGAAAAAAAGAGAAGAGAGAAGAGGGAGAAAAGAGAAGAGGGAGAAAAGAGAAGAGAGAAGAGGGAGAAAAGAGAAGAGAGAAGAGGGAGAAAAGAGAAGAGAGAAGAGGGAGAAAAGAGGAGAAAAGAGGGAGAAAAGAGAAGAGAGAAGAGGGAAAAAAGAGAAGTTTGAGAAAAGAGAAGAGGGAGAAAAGAGAAGAGGGAAGAGTGAGAAAAGAGACAAAAGAAGAGAGAAGAGGGAGAAGAGAGAAGAGGGAGAGGAGAGAAGAGAGAAGAGGGAGAGGAGAGAAGAGAGAAGAGGGAGAGGAGAGAAGAGAGAAGAGAGAAGAGGGAGAGGAGAGAAGAGAGAAGAGGGTGAGGAGACAAAAGGGAGAGGAGAAAGAAGAGAGACTTCTAAAAGGTCAGGTCCAAGGAGGAATCGCAGGTGAGGGATCTCACTGTAAATTGTGTACATAGTCAAGATGGACAATTTGTTTTGTGGATATGGACCTGCCTCGGGTATATTTTCTATCACTAACAATCCACATGGCGGATTAAAAATCAATGGTCAGATATTTAACAATCCGACAACGGATTGTGGAATCCGCAGATTGGATTATTAAAAATCCATCCGGGTAGTATCCAATGGTGGTTTTGGATTAATCAGTAGGGATTGAAACTGGAGCAAT
Organism: Ascaphus truei; assembly: GCF_040206685.1. Classification (NCBI taxonomy): domain Eukaryota; kingdom Metazoa; phylum Chordata; class Amphibia; order Anura; family Ascaphidae; genus Ascaphus; species Ascaphus truei. The sequence continues at coordinate 74,494,952 of NC_134483.1, read as the reverse complement.
CCGTTAACACGGAATGGATTTTGAATGGTAAGCTTGGGATATTCCGGGAAAAGGATTTTTACAGTTCCGCCCATCTCTAATATATAGGTTTATAATATAGATATGTTTAATATATGATAAGGATAAGGATTCCCTCTATTGTTTTCTTGTTGTGTCCTGTTTTGATAGCGTCCCGAGGAATGACTCCACACTACCCTAAACATTCACAGAGAGGCAGCCTATCCCCAGAGGGGGCTACGCAAACTGCAGCCGCAAGGCATTGTTGGATCAGCCGCATCAGAGGTTCAATAGCTGACTCTCACCAATAAGACCACGTGGTGGCATTCAGTACCCAAGCCGGGGATACTGACAACAGACAGAGATTGAAAGGAGATGGGGCACTATCGACGGTACACAGCAGTGGGATCCTCTAGGTAACAGGAGTTAGCCAAGCCACAGCACGTTCACCTTCCTAGCAGATCGAGATAGGGAGCAGCTAGGGAAGAGGATACAGATAGCACATATAGAGAACTGTAGTGATACTATACTGTACATGAAGGGATATTTAGCATGTAAATGAGACTTCCAATGGTGATTAATAAAGATGCTGTTTGTATGAATAAAGGTCCTGGCACCTATCATTGCATTACCAACGCCCAGCATGCATGAATCCAGCACCCTGACAAGGTAATCAACATTGAGCAAGCCAAGTTGAGACATTTGATGTAAACTCCCTAGAAGCCAGGCAGGGAGGGTTACACTTAATTGTTTGATTACTACTTAAGCCATGTGACCATAACTTTTATGATACTGAGTCACACTTACAGAGAAAAGCAGAATAAAAAGTAAATTTAGTAAGAGAGTTATTAACCTTTTGGCTGCCATACTGCACACAAACTGTAACGGTTACATGGCTTTATCATTACAAGCACATTGTATTTTCATTTGCAACTTAAAATAAAATAAAATAAAATCAACAATATGATCAATTTTTCTAATTATAAAAAAAATATTGTTTCCCTTTAATCCCAACAAATGTGAATGGCGAAAGATATACAGTAACATTTAACACGTAATATTTTATTGGAAAAGTATTTAAACTCTTATCTTTTCCTATTCAGTAAGACAAAGTAAAACCTGTCCAACTCATTGACATTTACAACATGGAGTCAGCAAACTCACATTTGCTTGCATTTTCTTACCTTTTCCATGTTTTGTTCTCCTAAAAAGCTAATGTAAACTGATACTCTGTATTCTAACATACTGCTTTGTGGGCAAAGGGCTCTCCTAAGAAGACCGATAGTCTCACCACAGAGCTGGGAGTCTCTCAGAAGGAGATCTACAGTCTCAGCACAGTGCAGGAAGTCTCCCAGAAAGTTGTTTGCGCTCTCAGCACAGAGCAGGAAGTCTCTCAGAAAGGTTCGCACTCTCAGCACAGAGCTGTGCAAATTAAAGGATGCTAATGAAAAGACCCTGAGTATTTTAGAGACTGTGAAAAAAGAAAACAAGTCTGAAACATTTGACTGACCAGGTCAGCAAAATAAATGAGAAACTTCACTTAGTAGAAAGGGTGAAGAAGCAAATGGAATAAGAAAAGTCAGAGCTGTTGTTAGTACTGGAAAAGTCAGAGGCTGCGTTGAAGCATGAAGATAACAAATCCTTGTTTTCATTTAGAACTTTCTCAGATCAGAGCGGACTCTGAAAGAATTAAGAAAAGCGTTCTGACCCTTCAGAAATACTACAGAGCTTGTGTACAAAGAAGAAAGGAGCGAGAAAGCTATGTGCGTATATGCTCCACAACTGTCATCATACAAGCTGCCTCCAGAGGGCTGAAAGCTCGTCCGCTTTATCGCCAGAGTCCACCAGTCTATGTTCTTCATTCAGTTTTGAGAATGCATTCCACTCAACTGTCAGGAAGTGTCAGCAACAATGAGGCTATGGAAACATGAAGAAAGCTGCAGGTGTGATTCAGTCCAGATATAGGTCCTACAGTATGTCATAACCAATCAAGCTGTGCGTTCCTATACTGTAGGTCCATCCGCAATGTCGTTACACTGCTACATAACATACTATTGAAGAAAAGGAAGAAATGGTTGCAATTAAGATGAATAGATGAAAAAGAGGAGTGCCCAATAAGGGATTACAAACTTTAGAAAAGGCTAATTTACCAGTACTTTGTAAAAATGTTGCAGGGAAACGAAAACAGTTAAAGAATAGAAAGAAAACAGTGAAGTCATAGAATACACATTTTACTGTTGATAGATTAAACTTCTCTCTTCCTCAGGGGGATTCTAAATTGCCCAGGAATTATATATTTCAGCCATTTATATTCAGATACTATGTCTGATTCTCAAGGGTAGAAAGTGGCACACTGCTGTTACGCAAAGTATTCTGCACATGTTGAGACTATTTGTGACCTTTTTGATTTTACATTCTCTTGGTGACTAATACAGTAAATTGTTTAGTCTCACAAAATAATTAAGAGATATTGAATTAAACTAATCAATACGACTGAAAATCTGGAGCACTCATGGTTTGTAGGTGATCTCCTGTGCTGAAAATATTAGCTGCTATCATACTGTAAGTAAGCTTTTGTAAACACGTCTGCGGTAAAATGAATATCTCCTGTGCTGCAAATATTAGCAATACCAGCTGTTTTGACAGGTATGAGAACTGTCTGATTACAATCAACATAAACATTTGCCATCTGTGCCTCTCCTCCAAACTGGTTTATTCTAACAGGGACAGATCTCAATTGCTTCTACTTCTACTAAAGATGGGGCTTTACAGTCCCTCTGCCCACACTATAGCCAAGATATTTTGCTTCTGCCAACCCGAATGAACATTTGGTTGGGTTGGCTGTAAGACCCGCCCACAAAAGATTTTTTTAATACTCCCTCTATCTTTTGTAGATGTGAGTCCCAAACTTAACTATGAATCTAAATACTGCATCGTCTAAATATGCCGGGGCGTATTTAGAGTGAGTACGTAACAATTTATTAGTTAACATTTGGAAAGTTTCAAGAGCTCCATGAAGGCCAAAGGGTAAGATACTGTACTGAAAGAGGCCATGCGGGGTAAAAAAAAGCAGTTTTCTCATTTGCAGACTCCGTTAGCAGAATTTGTCAACTTCCCTTTGTGAGATCTAAAGTGGTTAGGAATCGAGCTCTCGCCAACCTCTCATTTAACTCGTCCACCCCATACGCATCAAACTTTGAGATTTCATTGACTTTTTTTTTAAGTCATTACAGAACTGTATCGAGCAATCTGGTTTGGGTACCAAGACAATAGGACTTCACCATTGACTATGAGACTCCTCAATTACACCTAGATGTTGCAATTCCCTTCTGGCTTCTGGGATTCTATAGGTATAGCAAGCTGTGAAAAATGGAGCACTAATCCAGCCAAAAAGCACTCGGTTGCCACCGAGTGATTTTTGCCTGGATTAGTGCTCTGTTTTTCACAGCTTGCTATTTCTTGACTTCTCTCACGGACTGCACCCGGGGACTGGCTGGGATCATTAGAGGACTACAGGCATGCACCAAGGAAGCTTAAAGGTACTGGCATTTGTATTTACACATGTGATATTAGTCCTTTATATTGCCTTATAGAGTACCACTGTATAGTACAATAGCCATATTTGTGAGTACTGATGCTTGTCTCACTAGGCTGATATCATATTATCACACTGAGTAATACAGGAGCCTTTTCAACCCCATTGTATGGCGTCCCAGTGGCAACTGTTTAATTACTATAGAGAAGGGTCTTATTTCTTGAGCACCATTCCCGTTTTTCTGAACTATGCTTTGGGATTCTATAGGGTCTTATCTTAACCACTATTCCTGGTTAGTTGAAATGACAAATCACACTAGTTTTCCAAGGCATGTGTCAAAATACATCTTTGTTTCTTATCATTTCTGCATCTTCCCGCTGTTGTTCAGGAGTAATCGCTGTTGAAATTCTAACTGTTGGGTTCTCTACATTTCCCAATAGGTGACCTACCACTGTCATACATGTCTCGCTATCCCTCCAGGATTTTAGCAAATGTATATGGTAGATCTGCTCTACCTACCTCCGATCTGGCTGTCTAATTTTATAAGTCATCGGACCTACCTAACTTCATATGACCCATGGTAATGAGATACAAGCTTGCTTTCAACCCTAGTTGAAAACGGCGGACGACTTTTGCCTGCCTGTTGTAAAGGTTCTGTCGTGCCCTCTATGCATCTTCTAAGTGTTAGTGACTACTGGAGTAACATGGACAATGCGTTCTTTCAAGTTCTCGACATATTCGATAATGTTCTTCCCTGGAACAGCTTGTTCCTCCCACTCTTCTTTGGCAATATCTAGAATTCCCTTTGGGTGTCTCCCATATAAGAGTTCAAAAGGGGAAAACATGGTAGAGGCCTGCGGGACCTCTCAGATGGCAAATATGAGAAAAGGCAACAAAGTGTCCCAGTTCTTTCCATCTCTACTAATTACTTTCTTCAACACATCTTAAAAGTCCTGTTAAACCTCTCTACTAGACCATCTGTTTGCGGGTGGTAAACAGAGGTTCAATATGAAAATATCATGTTAAAAATTATATTATTTCAAAGATGTGATAAAGTGCAGAAACATCAAACAAATAGTATCACATTTAATTGAAGAAAATTCAAGAATAGTTCAATCATAAATAAAAAACAGATCTAAAACAGACTCCTGATAGCTATAGTCCTGGCCTTTTCTTATATTCTTATAATATTCTTCCTTAGATGTATTTTGAACCAGGATCTCCGCCAGGTGCATACTGTATGCAGCTCTGAAACGGAGGGATTCCAATCCTCGCTAGATAGAAGCAATGTAAATGCAAGAAAAGAGAGAGAGCGCAAAACGCCCATAGCAGATGTAGCCTTGTCCCCTCTGGCTCCCCGGTTCTCCGTTTCCCCCTTCCTCACCTCCATTGCTATAGGGGCTGTTGTGGGGGCAACGGGCTGGCCAGCAGCTCCTGTTGCAGGGTGCGGCCATGTTTAAGGTGCGCGCGCATGCGCAGAAGGGTTGCGGCAGCCATCACAGGGATCGCAGACTGGCATATGTGGTGCTCCATAGCTCAGGGGCTCCGCAAGGGACTACAACACCCAGCAGCCACTGGGGCTGCTAACCACATGATGCCAGGGAGCCAATCATGCGGCAGAGATCTCCTGCTGAGAGAGATTCGTTTGGCGGGCTCAGGGCTTGAGAGGCAGTCGGTGCTAGGACCAGGACAGGGTAGGTGGTAGGTGCAGGGGTCTGTGACCCTCTGCACTAGGCCAGATTCCCCCTAGGCCCCATCACACTACCATAGATTGTGGTTGCTCCAGGGACAGGCCAATAGGTAGGACCCTGCCCCTTTACAGTAGCTGTTAGTAAGTACAGGGATACAGCTGCAAAGCTGCACAGCCCTGATAGGTGTGTTCTGGGACAAGACCACCACAAGAGAGAAAGAGAGATTACCTGCGTGTGGGACCGCTCTGCAGGATACCACCTCATGCGGAGGTGGACGTGTCGCGGAGAACTTCACTGGATCAGTGGATCCTCCCCTCTATCTCCTCAGTGCGCCCGGGTGCTGGAACACCCGGCAGGTACCTTTATCCTAGAGTGCACCAACAGTATACACACCATAGTGGCAGCGCTGACCACATATAAGTGTGGGGCAGTTATCCTTGTGGACACTGGGGTGGTTGGGTGCCCGAGGGCCACTAAGGTATGGTGGACATAGTGTGGGTGACATGGTGGTGGGATAAGACCCTGCGTGGCGGTTGTATAGCTGTAACCAGTAGTGTTACCATTATCATTGTTGCTGTTATCTGCTTATACAATATACATATATTCTTTGTAAAAGGTTATAGATATATGCCTTGTGTATTATTGTGTGTTCCTGTGCGGGGTTATCCCATATAGTTAGGATCCTGCGCAGATGGAGGCGCTGTCATCTATTGAATAAGATACACCCCAGGCTCCCAGCGGCAGAGGCTCAGACCTCCTATGAGCCACAGGTACAGCACCATATACACCGTAGACACCTTATCTCCCAGAGGGTGGGGGCAGGAGGTCTACACATATAACAGTTTAATAGTAAAAAATCATTACAAACACATGGGCATATTTCCCATTATGTCCGATAGGCTCAGGCCTAGGATGGGAAAATTTGAGGGCGCTATACAGAGACCCCGCTTTCTTCCCCACTGATTGCCAGGGAGAGTGTGGGGCCTCTGTGAAGGTCTCTTACCTCCTCCTTCACGCTGCCATCCTCCTCCTGCAGAATTGCGGCGTCAAATGACGCTGCACCGTCACATGGCGATGTGTTGCCATGACAACATGACTTCACATGGTGTCGCATAGTCATGAAACGCGTCTTCACTGGGCTTTTCAACGTCATTTGATGTCGCAACACTGCAGGAGGAGGACGGAGCTGCAGGAGGCTGCAGCCTGGGGGAAGTGCCTATGGGCGGAACAATTTTAAATCCACCCATGTTGTTTTACCAACTGAAATTAACAAACACACACACAGTCCCTGTAAGCTCAGAACCCAAATCCACCACATCATATTAAAAGGATACCTCAACATGGCCGCCAAGGCAGGACATCTGCCTCTACCAACATGGCCGCCGTGGCAGGAAGTTAGCCTCATTCTGGCATCTCCCAACATGGCCGCCGAGACAAGAAGTCAGTCTCATTATAGATTTATTGCCTACACCTGCCTGCTCCCTTTATAAGGCTTTATTCCCCTCTCTACCTTGCCTGTTCAAGGTTCTGTATATCTTGTTCCCTGCTGGAAGCCGTGTCCTTCCTGCCTGCCTATTCCTTACCCGTGCCGACTTCCTCGCCTTGACGATTCTGCCTTCTCCAGCCCTGACCGAAGAACTGTAACCCCTACTATTCTACCTTCTCCAGCCCTGACCCCTGAAGATGTATTAGTCAGCACTCCAAAGTGGAGTTAGGTATTTTTTTTATTTTTGTGTCCTCATATGACCCTATTAAATAAACCCCTGTTCAACGAACTCCACATTTCCTGCCTTTGATCTGAGAGAAAAGACCCTGCAGTGTGACAGAGACATCATAATATATATGCATCGAGCTGTATAAAGAGATAATAAACATAAATCTGAAGAGAAAGAAAGAAAATTGAAAAAAAATATTAACAATAATTTAAAAAAAGGGGGAATTAAAACGGCCGAAGTGGAAAATATAGAAGTATATACATACCCAAAAAACTGCTCATGGAGTCTGAGCATGTACTGTATATACATCTCAATTGATGTACCTATTACAATGTACACTGTTGTTTATTACTGTGGTTACCAAATTAATTTTCATTTTTAATATTTTATTTCTCTGAAATGGTGCGACCAAATTGTCTGAATATTTAGTACACTTTTCAAAATTATCCATTTAATGTTTTGTATCAAGAATCCGGTCGATCTTTTTTATCACTTTAAAAAAAAAATAATAATAATAATTTCAAGGTGGGGCTGCACTGATTTGGTTGAAACTTCCGACAGATCTAAGTTAGGATGGAAAAAAGGTAACCTTAAAATGTCATCAGAATCAAGGCGTTTTGCCTGTGGAGAGAGAACACACAAGCAAAAACACAAACACACAACCAAAGAGGTTTCCAAGTCCAGTCTTCACTTCTCCCATTCACACATCTAACAAATAATAAGTATTTTTCTTTGTCTCTATCAGAGAAACAAGAAAGAACAAGTGTGTTTGACATTATGTAATAGGTTGTACTGGTGGTATAAATCTACGGTGAACTTTGTACATTTGTACCAGTTAGAGACAATAGAAAGCAATGTCAACGTGTTCTGTTAATACATGCTACTGCTTGCCAATGTATGAAAGATGATGAAAATTTCAAAACTAAATCTACTGATCATAAGAATAAGAAATCTATATGCAAATGCATCTGGTGGTGTATATATTTTTGTAGAACATGAATTTGAGAAAAGTAAAACCTAAAAGAAATTCATGTTAAAACTAATTATGCCGCTCACTCCACCTAACTGTGCAATGCTTACTGACATGTAATGCAGTTGATGTGGTCTACTTAGATTTTGCAAAGGCTTTTGATACGGTTTCATACAAGAGGTTTGTTCTGAAAGCCAGGGGTCATGTGTAAGATGATTTAGCCCAGATAGTGTCAACTCGGCCCTCTTTTCCAAGCACAACAAGCTCTGTTTCTTTTCTTTACTTTATTTGGGGAAAGTAGCATAAAATACAGTCACTTGTGAAGAGATGTTGATGTATAAATAGTGTCTCTCTGTGGGTGCCTTGGTAGTTAAGAGCAGGTGAAAAAGATAATCCTACAGTACCAGTACAGGGGTTTACAGCAAGGTACTCACTCATCCAGAGGTATGGTGGAAAAGGAAGTGAGGGGCAATGTGGGTAAAGGGAATAGCCTTGGGACAGACTATCTAGACCAAACAGGAGGGGGGGCAGACTAGCCCATTCTGGTGAGGATCACAGGGGCTGCAGTAGCAGCTCACTGCTTTCATGCCCAGAGGCAAGAAATGCAACATTGTTGCAAGTTACACAGGCATAGTATGTGTGTGCAAACTCCATGCAGCTGAGAATAAGATCTGACAGGCAGAAGCTGCAAAGGAGAGGGGGGGGTTAGTCAGAAATGTAGTTCTTGGTCCATGATACTCCCCATCTGGTATCTGGAGATACCACTATATAACAGACTATGTGGAACATATGTGCAATGCATAACAAAGATAACATCACATTCTCAAACAATGCAAGAGTCCATGTCCACATAGCGATGTGACACCGGCCGGTATCACTGGTATCAAGGTCCCTTGGTCAAAGTTCTTTGGCAAAGGATGCAGGGTAGATGCACAGCTTCAGGTTTGCTGGTTGCACCACAATGTCTTTGTGTAAAGGTCTCTGGCACTGTTTCCTTTTAGCCTTGTGAGAGAACAGTCTTTTTGTCTCTGTAGTTTTACCCACAGAATGCATCCCCTTGTAGGTATGCCAGTCGTGGTAGCCTGTCGCTCTATCATCTGGCGTTTGGCAGAAGGAGATGGCTTTTGGCTCCTTGCGGAAGCGGAACAACACTCCTGGAAGACTGGTTGTCGAATCTAGTCCAGTAAAGAGGGCGTCGTTCAGGGAGACTCCCTGAAGCTGAGTGCTGGGGCTGAACACTACCCGGATTTGATCGGGTTCCTGAAGGTGGTAGGCCCCAGATGATTGGAGGTACCAGCATTCTTCACCTTCCTTCATTAGAGGTGCTGGCTTTGCGTGGCCGGTAAGGAATATTTTCTGGATGAAGGCCACAAAGTTGTTTTTGGTCTCTGGTTCCCTTTGTAGGTCGCAGAGGTGCGAAGTGAACCTAAAGATGGCATGTTCTCCATTGTTTGGGAAGCGCCTTCTTGGTGAACGGAATGGTAGCAGGTTTACCCAACTGCCTGGTCCGTCTTTGGAGAGCTCCTTGGTTGTTAACCTCGGGAATCCTCTATCTTCCCTCGATGGTGTTTGCTTGTCGTTGTCCCTTGTTGTCTGGAACGCTGTGCACCGTAGGTCATCGGTGCTTTTCTCTTGCACGAAAACATCTCCACGTAATTTGGTGAAACGCTTTTGTGTCTCTTTGTTGACTGCCCTCAGGAGGTTGTACTCTCCCTGGACATGACGAAGAACATTCTCTTTTGTCCTTGTAAATCCTTTTGGGAAATGTCTCTGTGGCTGTCTCTTTTTAGACGTGTGAGAGGACAGTCTTTTTGACACTATGGCTTCACCTGTAGGGCGCAATCTTTTGTGGCTGTGCCAGCCATGGCAGCTGGCTGCTTTGTCACTTGATACTCTGTGGAGAGGAACAACTGTACGTCTTAGTTGTGCCATTGCTCGCGGGAGTATTGTCTGATTGTTCATTGCCTTTTGGACGATCCCTTTGTCGGTCACCTTTGTGAGGTTACTTCCTTCCCTCGGTGGAATCGACTCGTCATCCTTAGCTGTCTGGACTGCTGAGCATCCTAGGCCATTGTCGCATCCCCTCGATGTGAGGATTTTTTTGTTGATGTCAGGGGTATGACCTTGTCTTTACTCTTCACTTGGCCCTTCGGTCACTTGGAGATGGCCAAGACATGGTTCAGAGAGAGATGTGTGTCCACATTTTGTCACCACCATTCTGCGGGCATCAACGTAGTCTTGGCCGTGCTCTTTGTTGGTGCACGCAATGCCCACTATCACCCATCCTAGGTCAAGTATTTGGGCGTATGGCGCGTTGTGGGGTCCGTTATGCTGTTTACGGACTTTTGTACCCTCATGATGTCCCTACCGAGCAGCAGCAATATCTTGGTTGTTCTACCGGCCGGATGTGGTTGGCTATTCCTTTGGGGTGGGGGTAACTGAGTGCCACATCTGGTGTGGGAATCTCGTCCCTGTTTGTGGCCATATGGTTGCACTCGATGAGTGTGGGAAGGGGCATGTTCACTTTGCCGTCTATTGAGCATATGGTATAGCCATTCACTCTTCTCCCTGTGGTCTCCATTCGCCCTGCGCACGTTCTGAGAGTGTAAGGAGAAGCACCGTCTTGTATGTTAAACATATCGAAGAACTCTGACCTTACCAGCGATCGGTTGCTCTGGTCGTCTAGGATTGTGTACATCCGAATAGCCTTCTCAGGTTGTCCCTGGGGGTGTACTGCGACAAGGCATATTTTGGAGCAGGATATTTTGTCACCTTTTTTTCCGCAAACCTCAGTGCGCTGAGATGTGACGGATGTTGACTCTCCTTCTCCTTCCTCCCCACCATGCTCCGCTACGGAGGATGGGTTCTTGAGTTGGTGGAGTGTCAGCGCCTCTGGGTGTAACGATGTCACGTGCTTGTCGCTTTCGCACACTGTGTATTTGATCTCTTCTTTACAGTCCCTGGCTAGGTGAGTCGTGGAACCGCAGCACCTGAAGCAAACTCTAAATTCTCCAAGTAACTTCTTGCGTTCCTCTAGGGACTTCATCCTGAACCCAAAGCACTTGTTAAGTGGGTGTGGCTACTTGTGTATGGGAAATTCCCTGTTTGGGTCCCTCGGTTTCTCGTCTCCGGCGACCGGCTGATCGGGAGTAGTTTAGGTCATGGGAGGCACGTCTGTCCTGTGGACCGAGATGGGTGTTTGAGTGTTACCGTATCTCGCCACTGGTCTCTCATTCCTCAGGTGGCTGGCACTGGATGTAGTCTGCGCCCCTAAGATGAAGCTGGGGTCGTTCCTCGTCCTTGCTGCTTCGCGAATGAAGCTCAAGAAAACTGAGAATGGGGGGTAGATGACTTGCTTCTCCCTTTTGTATTTGGAGCCTCGTGAGATCCATTTTTCTTGGAGGTTGAAGGGTAGCTTCTCCAGGATGGGTCTCACTCCACGAGCTGAGTCTAGGACGCTGAGTCCTATTAAGGAATGGTCTTTCCTTGCGAACTCCAGTTCTTGCAGCAGGTCCCCGAGCTCTCGTAACTTCGAGTAGTCTTTGGTTGTGATCTTGGGGAAGCTGCCGACTCTTTTGAAGAGCGAATCCTCGACTGCTTCGGGGCTGCCGTAGGACTCTTCTAGCCTTTCCCACACTAGGTCAAGATCTACTTGGGGTTGGTGCGCGTTTGCCGCCCGCAGTCTCTTTGTGTGCTCTCTGGATACGTTCCCCAGGAACTTGAATAGCAAGTTGAGCTCTTCCCTTGCTGAGAAGTCCAAGTTGCTGATTGCGTTTTTGAACGTGAACTTCCACGTCCGGTAGTTCTCAGGGCGGTCGTCAAAGCTGGTGAGTCCTGCTTGCACCAGGTCACGCCGGATCATGTACTTGACTATGTCTGTCAGGCCTGAGGCATCGGCGTGTTTGTCCCGTTCTGAGGTAGTTGCTGGGAGGGTCTGCGCAGTCGCCTCTTCCTTGGCGTGGGCGCGTGATGGCTGCTGGCCAGTGTGAGGGGCTGTTTTCTCCCGCATGGGTGTACCTGGATTGTGAGCCTGTTGTGATGCATCCGTGTGCGCGCTGGCGTGTGGATCACTATTGCGGCTGTGGCTATCCCAGGCAGCATGTACCATTGCAGGAACGGCGTCTTCTCCTCGTGGACCTAGCAAGTCTTCGGTGTCTGTAGAGTCACTCCCTTCGTGTTGAGATGGTGCGCTGGTGTTTACACTGAAGATGCTCCTTACATAGTCTTCAGTGCGTTGGGTTGGATATTCTGAGGCTATCCGTTTGCGGCGGCATTGGCAGCGACGGCGGTGGCAGCGGCGGCGGCATTGGCAGCATTGGCAGCATTCTGCTCATCCTCTTCTATGTGCACTCTTTCTGTCCTTACGGCTGCCTCTCTCCGACCATATTCGGCCCTGGCACGTGCGGCCTCTGCAGTGGCTCGCGCCTTGGTAGCGCTTGCGCTTTCGCTGGACACGTTGGATTGCGCTGATTTTGCAGACCTTGATGTGCTGGAGCGCTGCGACGCGGTCTCCAGGAGGAGCTATTTTCTCACGCTTTGCGCGTCTGTGATAGCGGTCCACACGCGGTTGTCACGTGTAAGGTCAATGTCATTTTGTAAGTCTCTTTCTTGCAGGCTTTCGCTGGTGTTGGCCCTGGTCAGGTAAGTAATGTATGCTTCTGACAGTTCTTGATAACGCGAGTAATCGGACCTTAATTGCGTTATTGTCTGCTCGAACTGTTGCGCATAGTTGCCAACGCTAGTAACATTGCGTATTCCCAGTGTGGTTGTGCTCCAGGCCAACTTTAATTTAGCTCGGTGCGCTTCAATGTCAGTCTCATATTTTTCGCGGGCCTTTTGTGTCAGTGTGACTGTCCGTTTGGGCCTTGCGCCTGCCTGCGCCTGTTGCAGTTGCACAGCGGTCTCTGTGTCTGAGTGATCGCTTTCCTGCATGATGTCCGGTGAGGCTCTGAGTTCTGCCATGCTGTAGGTGTGTGTAGGCCTTTAGCCAGTGCGTGTGGCGTGCGGTCTTTTACCTTTGTCAGCGATGGGCGTCTGTCTCAGATGATGATGAGCGATGTCCTGCAGCGTGCAGCGTAGGGGTAGCTGTACTCACAGGTGTCCGGTGGCTCTGACCCGTGTCCTGGCGGGTGTCCGGTAGCGTGGCCCTTGATGGCGCTAGCCGTGGGAACGTGCGCAGGGGTAGGTGAGATGGTGGCTCCTCACTATGGGGCTGTGCAGAGGGTGAACTCAGACAGGGAAAGGCAGTTAGGTTTGTGTAAGAAGCACTGTTTGTTTGCAAAGCTGCTTTGCAGTGTAAGCTGCTGCTTGTCTGTTAAGGCTGCAGGGTGTGTGCAGTTTGAGCTACTTGGTGCTTCTTTGTCTGCAGAGACTGCTCTGTTTTATCATGGAGTCTGGAGTAGCAGCTCCTGTAAGTGTCTGTAAGGCACACAATATCTTTTTCACTGTTCTGAAAGCCAGGGGTCATGTGTAAGATGATTTAGCACAGATAGTGTCAACTCAGCCCTCTTTTCCAAGCACAACAAGCTCTGTTTCTTTTCTTTACTTTATTTGGGGAAAGTAGCTTAAAATACAGTCACTTGTGAAGAGATGTTGATGTATAAATAGTGTCTCTCTGTGGGTGCCTTGGTAGTTAAGAGCAGGTGAAAAAGATAATCCTACAGTACCAGTACAGGGGTTTACAGCAATTTACTCACTCATCCAGAGGTATGGTGGAAAAGGAAGTGAGGGGCAATGTGGGTAAAGGGAATAGCCTTGGGACAGACTATCTAGACCAAACAGGAGGGGGGGCAGACTAGCCCATTCTGGTGAGGATCACAGGGGCTGCAGTAGCAGCTCACTGCTTTCATGCCCAGAGGCAAGAAATGCAACATTGTTGCAAGTTACACAGGCACAGTATGTGTGTGCAAACTCCATGCAGCTGAGAATAAGATCTGACAGGCAGAAGATGCAAAGGAGAGAGGGGGGTGAGTCAGAAATTTAGTTCTTGTTCCATGACAAGGTTGGTGTACAAAATAAAGAAAATTGGTCTCAGTAATAATATATGCACCTGGATTGAAAACTGGTTAAAGGACAGACAACAGAGGGTTGTCATAAATGGAACTTTTTCAGGTTGGGCTAAAGTCGTGAGTGGAGTACCTCAGGGATCGGTACTGGGACCCCTGCTTTTTAACTTTTTTATTAATGACCTTGAGGTTGGGATAGAGAGCAAAGTCTCCATCTTTGCTGATGATATTAAATTGTGTAAGGTAATAGAATCAGAGCAGGATGTAATTTCTCTTCAGAAGGACTTGGAGAGACTGGAAACGTGGGCAGGTACTGTAAATGGCAAATGAGGTTTAATACAGATAAATGTAAGGTTATGGGATGCAAGAATAAAAAGGCGACTTACAAATTAAATGGAGATATATTGGGGGAATCCTTGATGGAGAAGGATTTAGTAGTGCTTGTAGACTGCAGGCTTAGCAATAGTGCCCAATGTCATGCAGTAGCTGCAAAGGCAAACAAGATTTTATCTTGCATCAAACGGGCAATGGATGGAAGGGAAGTAAAGATAATTATGCCCCTTTATAAAGCACTAGTAAGACCACACCTTGAATATGGGCACCAATTCTAAGAAAAGACATTATGGAACTAGAGAGAGTGCAGAGAAGAGCCGCCAAATTAATAAAGGGGATGGACAATCTAACTTATGAGGAGAGGCTAGCTAAATTAGATTTATTTACATTAGAAAAGAGGCGTCTAAGAGGGGATATGAAAACTATATACAAATATATTTGGGGACAATACAAGGAGCTTTCAAAAGAACTATTTATCCCATGGGCAGTACTAAGGACTCAGGGCCATCCCTTAAGGTTGGAGGAAAGGAAATTTCACCAGCAACAAAGGAAAGGTTTCTTTACAGTAAGGGCAGTTAAAATGTGGAATTCTTTACCCATGGAGACTGTTATGGCAGATACAATAGATTTGTTCAAAAAAAGGTTGGACATCTTTTTAGATGGGAAAGGTATACAGGGATATACCAAATAAGTATACATGGGAAGGATGTTGATTCAGGAATTAATCCGATTGCCAATTCTTGGAGTCAGGAAGGAATTAATTTTTCCCCTTAATGGGGTTTTTTGTTTGCCTTCCTCTGGATCAATACATAAGTATAGATATAGAATAAAGTATCTGTTGTCTAAATTTAGCATAGGTTGAACTTGATGGACCTATGTCTTTTTTCAACCTCATCTACTATGTAACTATGTAACTATGACATAACATACTTTTTGTTCAGGCTGCTTAACAATATGGCAGTCAGTTACATTTCCCATTCTATAATAATGGCATAGAAATTAGGGTTGCCAGGTGTCCAGTATTTAACCGGACTGTCCTGTATTTGGACACTGTCCAGTAAAAAATTAGAGGTAATACTGGACATGTATATATCTGGTATTACCTCTCTGGACATAGTGACCTGACTGGCTTGGGAGGCTGCAGGATTTCCCTGAGCAGGGAGAGAGCAGGACTGCTTCTAGGGGCTAGGCCGCTTCCTCCATCCTGATTGGCAGTATTACCAAGCAGTAGCCAATCAGGAGGAGGTGTTAAGAGCCTGGGGATGGGGCCAAGGAGAGAAGGAAACAACATGGAGAGGAGAGAGGTGTATGTATGTGTGTGTGGGTGCATGTGTGCGTCTCGAGCATGTGGCACCTTTAACCTTTGTGTCCAGTATTTTTGGAGAAGACAGCTGACAACTCTATATGGAATTGTCACTAGTAGAGATGGGCACATTTTTGGGTGGATTTGGATCCGCCGGTTCCTTTCGGTCCGCATATCTCAGCGGATCAGTCTCAAAAATGGCGATTCACCTCTTTTGCAGATTTATTTTTTTTGTAAACACCGGCAATCCATCCACTGATTCCGCAATCCATTGAAGGACTTAAAAATCCAATCTGTAGATTCCGCAATCCGCATGCGGAGTCCACGGAGGGATTGTTGAAATCCAATGGCGGGTTTGGATTAATCCACATGGAGTAAAACTGTAACAATCCGTCAGCGGATTTTACACTGCGGAACGGATTTTGAATGGCAAATTCGGAAAAATCCGGGAATCGGATTTGGTCTGGTTCGCCCATCTCTAGTTACTGGGGTCATATTATGCAACATATTGAGTAGAAAATATATTTTTCAGACACAAATGAAAACCTTGATTTCACAATAGTAAATAGATCCAGGTATGTGATATTGACCCATATTCACTGAGCAGTCTTTTGTCATAAGACACCTTCCGGCACTAAACAAAAAACCCCCACCTTACACACCATTCAAGTAAATGGGGTGTAAGGTATCTTCCAGCGTCGCAAAGTGTATTGTGGCATGTGACAGGGCCTTAACCCCTGTATAAAAGGGCTCCAAAAAGAAAGCTTGGATCTGACTGATGAGTCCAGCAGGAAGCTGGTTAATTGAAGCTACAGACAATTAGTCAGTCTCCACCTGGCTCAGTCAGGTAGAAAATCCTCCTGCTTAAACTGCAGGGGATCTCTCTAGCACTAAGGAGGTATGTGCCGTCAGAGAGGGATCCCAGGGAACCAGACTCTATTCCATGATGCAGCAGACTCTGGAACCTGCCACAGGTTGCACCCCACAGACACCAACCCAGGCCCAGACTGAGGGAAAGAGCCCCTGATAACAGGTACTTTGGGTCAGAGGCTGGTAAGAGGCCTATCCTCCCAGCCCAGCAGACAGGGCCTGGGAAGTGTGAGTCAGCCCTTCCAAAGGCATAGGCCTGTTTTGTTTATTT
Source organism: Ascaphus truei (assembly GCF_040206685.1). Classification (NCBI taxonomy): domain Eukaryota; kingdom Metazoa; phylum Chordata; class Amphibia; order Anura; family Ascaphidae; genus Ascaphus; species Ascaphus truei. The sequence continues at coordinate 74,478,262 of NC_134483.1, read as the reverse complement.
TGTGTGGTGCCTTAAAGCTGTATTGTTTGAAGATACATGCTAAATAAAAGCCAATGTTTATTTCACCCAAATCTATGTCTCCTTGGTTATACCTCTGTGCTCATCGCCTACATGGCATTAGACAGCTTAATAAACATGGCCCATTTGTGTTCTGTGACAGTTGAGTAGATGGGATTGCAGGTATTAGGATTAAAGACTAAACAAACCATAGTAGATTATATATCAGGTCCCGGCAAAGTGTGTTAAACGCTGGAATTTTTGTATCAGTTCAGATGTGACAAGAGTTATTTGGTGCTGAAATAATACAAAGTATAAGAAAATGACAGTTGATACATCCCTTATAGAAATGTGCACTTTTTCCCCGCTGGCCTCAGCAATCCCTGCGAATGGGGCACAAAGGCAACATTGATTGAAACATTGTAGTGATTTCAGATAAATGCACGGGCACTTTCCAAGCCATGTCTGGTAAAATTCACAAGGGACGACAGTCACAGGAAAACGAGCAGACATGTCTCAGAAATGTAAGTGCTGGATAAGTGGACAATTTGGTGTATGATTAGGATAAGAAAGGAACAATTTACAATACCATGTACAGCTTCAGAAGTAAATAACTCCTATTTTATTTATTTATTTACAAAATGTTTTACCAGGAAGTATTGTAATACAAGGAGAGTTACTTGTTCTTGTTCTCAAGCATAGAGTTATGATGACAGACAATACATGGTTACAAATACATAGTTACATAAGGGTATGTATTATCTTTTATTTATTTTTTATTTATTGTGTTTTACAATGAAGGTGGCCTTTTTAACCATTGCATGGTTCAAAGAGAGATATCATAATGATCCAATCATATACAGGTAGAACCACACACTGCAACGCTCCCTTTTGTTATTTTAAACAAGTAACTAATTGAGACATGAATGTCAAAAATCATGCAGGTCTCAAAATCCCTGATCTGGTATCTAGTGAGAAGAGTCTTATTGAGATGATAGTGGGAACAGTTAAATAGCAAACACAATGGCATGATGGATAGATGTTATAGATGTGGGAAATAGGATTTGCCTTATAAAATTAAAGTCTGTAACAAATATTTTCAGCTCAATCATACTCTATTCATCACTGCAATTGCAGTGTATTCATCACTGTACAATCTTACGTCTTGACTTGATGATTATAGTGTTATAAAGATTTATGGTTTAAATACATGTTCTTCACTTGTATTTCCTGTCACTATTTTGCTTTGCAATTCCAAATATAGCTAAATGTTAAAAAAAAAACCGTGGCAATTTGCAAACAGTAGTTAACTGTTTTCTATTTGTCCCATTTGACAGTTGGCATATGGAGAGAGAGAATTCTTTACAAGCAACATATCAGTAATCAGTCATTCAAACCTTCTTATAAATGTAACGCTATTTCATTCTTGCTTCAAAAAGGGCCTATTTACCATTACTTGCTTTTAAAGTAGCTGTCAAAAATGATTGCTTTTATATATATATATATATATATATATATATATATATATATATATTTATATATATATATATATATATTAAGACCAATTAATTAAGACCAATACATTTATTCCTTTTCAAATGGCATTTCATATGAAGTAATGGACCACATGGACTGTTTAAGTGAATATGTGGTATATCTTATATCCTGTGAGTGCGGCCTACAGTATGTAGGCCGAACCTCCAGAGATCTAAGTACACGATTTTTAGAGCATCGCAGAAATGTGATCCATGGTTGCCAAACCGATAGCCTCTCGCCATTTCTCTACTAATCATCAGAAAGATCCCAAATCCTTATCTATTATGGGAATCTAGTCTATCCCATCATCTTATATGGGAGGGGACCATTTCAAAAAATTATGTACTAGGGAAACCTACTGGATGTATGTTCTGGAAACAACGTACCCGAAGGGACATAATGACCATATTGATATTAGTACCATAGTATAATCACCCAAGTAATTGGGTGATTGTTCCAGAGGTCTGGTTTGAATGCTGCACTGCATTCCCTCTGGACTATGGTCCTACAGTTTTATTATTTGTGTTCCTCAAAACATTATGGCTGTATGCCAATAATATTGTCAGATGCGGGTATTCTCGGTTGAGATCCACAACAGGAGTATATAAATATCCTTGATATTATTTGTAGCAAATCAAGAGTATAAACAAGTATATTATATTATTTAGACTTTAATATTTATTATGTTTAGTTAAAAGTATACATCACTAATTATATATTTACACATCACACACTTAGTCACATACAAACACATTTATTTAATTTTCATGTAACACTTTTTTAGTGTATCACATACAATAATCACTATATATTAATTATGAATTAGTATATACTTACCAATTAAAATCAAACACACATTGATCATTAATACATAACAATATGGAAGATGGGGGCCTGCCTTTCTTCTGTTCTTGTTTCCATCCATCACTTGCAGTTTATTCTGTACTCCTCTGGCTTCCTTTGAAATCTGTTCTACCTACAGTATGTCAATCGCGCATATACAGTATGTGAGTATATTTCACACACACACACACACATATATATATACACATTTTATTTTATTTATGGGTGGATGTCAGTCAAATTACTAATTTGACTAGAAAATACCAGTTGAATTCTGGTTGCTAACTTGACGATTAATATAACAAATAAATATATACATATTTATTTGTTATATTAATCGTCAAGTTAGCAACCAGAATTCAACTGGTATTTTCTAGTCAAATTAGTAATTTGACTGACATCCACCCATAAATAAAATAAAATTCAGAAACATCCTTATGTGTGCACTATTTGGGAATATAATATCCTATGTTTTTTTCTAGCCCTTTGAATGCCTAATGTTTTTCTAGTCTTTTGAACTCCCGATGTGTGGGGGGAGTTGTTCTTATAGTTCAGGCTCGGTATACACATGGAGAAATACTTTGTGTGCGCATATGTGAACTGCATGCATTAATTTACATATCATATGGTTTTGACAATTTAGTCATTTATACATATTGCTATTTTTAACTTTCTTGTTTATTTTTATATTCATTTCTATTTACTTTGAAATTTGCTATGAGCTGAAAAGATTGCATTGATTTATAGCTGGTTTCATGCTGGGTCCTCATCAAATTAAAGCTGATTATTACACATGTGCATAATCAATTAATGGAAAAAAAAACCTTTCTCTCCTCTATATATACTGAGAGGGTATACCTATTGGGCAACCCCTGATGAAGTCATTTTTATGACAACTCACTTAGTGGATACCATAGTATCCCCACGATTCAGATATCTCTCTCTCTCTCTCTCTCTCTCTCTCTCTCTCTCGCTCTCTCGCTCTCTCGCTCTCTCGCTCTCTCGCTCTCGCTCTCGCTCTCTCTCGTCTCATCTCTCATCTCTTTGTACTGTAAATGCACACAGCTAATATGAAATTCAGGGCACTGTATATACAAAACACGCATCAAATAAGAAAATAAACATAAAGAAAAGGGAATGTCTTCCTCCGAGATTGCAATCTAATTATTGTTATCATTATCGTTTATTTTGTGAAGCGCCAACATATTCCGCAATGGGGTACAGAGTTATGCATATTATAAAAACATTAACAGCTACATACAGGTGAGGACAAACATTCACAAACAGATATAGAGGTGATGAGGGCCCTGCTCGTGAGAGCTTACAATTTTGAGAGAATGAGGGACAATGTTGAAATAAGAAGGTAAGGTGGCTGCTTATTGTAGGTTAAGGTGTGGCTCAGGTAAGAATTTGGCCCAGTCTAACAGCTGAAGCCATTAACACTTCAGACCAAGCAATATGCTAGATGTGTTTTTTTTAAATAAATCAGTTCTGTACTATGAGAAAATACTTGTAGTTTTTTTTAAACAACTCTGAATACATTTTTAATGTATTATAATGTAACAAGCATTTTTTGATTCTATAGCAACCATTTACAAAGTCACATCCCCTTCCTCTTCTGATGAGTGAGTGGATTAGGATTTTAGTTGCATGAGTGAGAAAAAGGCATATATTTCGTAGGTGGATACAGGAGGACTTCATGAGGGACTGAATGTGAGGAATGAAGGAGAGATCAGAATCAAAGATGACACCTAGACAACGGGCTTGAAGTATTGAGGCGATTGTGATATTATTGACCATGTAGTGGTGGCAGTGGAAGGGGGAAAGAATATTCATTCTGTTTTGGACTTGTTTAGCTTCAGGTAGCAGTGAAATATCCAGGAAGAGATTGTAGAGAGAAAATTGGAGACGGGAGAGGGGGAATGGTCAGACAAGGAGAGATAGATTTGGGTATCATAGCATAAAAATGATATTGAGATCCAAAAGATTGTATTAGTTCACCAAGAGAATTTGATGTTTCGCAAAATCCGGACCAGGATTTTGATCTAACTCGCCCTCTGTGGCAGGATCCTCCATTTTTGCTCCTTGCAGTTTCCTTTAAAAGGACAGCCCTGTAAGCAGGAAGTTGCTGAGCAAAGTACCTCAACCACCCCATCTTCCGCCTGCCTCAACCTCGGCATTCTCACCGACTACGCAACTCTGCTGCCAGGCCCGACCTTTGACTTATGACTCACTACTCTATCCGGACTCTGTCCCTCAGCTCAGGTCAGATCTTTCATATTTCTACCTCAGCCTTGCAGGTCCATTTCCTGCTTGAGATGAGCATTGTTACATTTTGCTCGGCCCAAACACGGACCCCGCTGAGGTAGGATGAGCCGTTACCCTGCAAGGACAATACTTGGGAGATCTTGAGCAACGCCTCGCCCTACACAATCAAAAACTGGCACAGGTGTGAAGCGGTGCAGAACTTAGTTACCCACATTGGCACCCATCAGTCGGACTTGAAGGCTGCAGATACGGTTTCAATACCGTTTCCGTTATCTCCTGCGATCAGAGAACTTCACTGGACACAGGCATTTTATCGGCCCTGTGATGATCGGGCAGTCATGGAGAACCTCGGATTCTGACTCCTCTACAGTATGGGGGTAGGGGACCCTATGGCATGCAGGGGATTCCTTAAGCAATGCTCTATCCAATTTGAAATACAACCATCCATGTTTACCACGCACCGAGCCCAGGTGGCCTACATCATTTCTCTTCTCACTGACAAGGCACTGGCTTGGGCTTCCCCACTCTGGGAGTGGGAATCCCCCCTGATCAACGACTCCCCTGCTTTCATCTATACGTTCAAATTGGTGTTTGACGCTCCTGGACGTGTAACTTCTACAGTGTAGCTTCACTCCTGTGGATTCACCAGGGAACTCACACGGTAGGCCAATACGCCATTGAGTTTCATAGTTTCGTACCTTGGCGGCTGAGACCAGCTGGAATAAGGAAGCTCAAGTAGCGGCTTTTTGGCAGGGACTCTCGGAGCACTTTAAAGATGAGCTAACCAGTCGGGACCTACCTAAGAATCTTGAGGAGTTCATTTATCTTGGCATACATATCGATCTCAGAATGCAGGAACACCTGTCTGAGAAGTGCCGTGCGGTAAGGAGCCCGATGAATCGGTTGGCCCCAAATTTCATTTCTCAGTCTCCTCCAGATGCCGAGCCCATGCAGCTAGGTACTACCAGACTGTCAGAACAGGAGAGAAGCAGGAGGTGTGCCGTGGGATTGTGCCTATACTGTGGGTTCCAGGACCACCGGATCCATGACGGCCCGATCGTCGCAGGGCCGGAAAAATGCCTGTGTCCAGTGAAGTTGGAAGAACAGTCGCTGGACATCGCTACTATCCCTCCTCCCTCTGTGCCTTCTGGGATACTTCTACCGGTTGTCCTCTCATGGGGTTCAACCTCAGTCTTTACTCAGGCCTTCGTGGATTCCAGAGCAGCCGGTAACGTCTTCGATCTTTCGTTAGCCAAACAGCACGCAATTCCCCTTCGCTCTTTGGAGATTCCTAGGACCCGGTACCATCATCCAGGAGTCCCATTCCCTGGTAGTGAGCATCGGAGTTCTACATAAGGAACTACTCCCTTTCATGGTAATCAACGCACCCTCAGCACCTGTAGTATTAGGTCTCCCATGGTTGCGTGCCCACATCCCTACTGTCGGGGTTAACAGGGTTAACCGGGTAAGTGACCACCTGGGGCCAGTGATGTCATGGGACTTGCTTGTCTGTACCTCATCCCAGCTCTGACTTACCGCTGTCATCTGTATCTCTCCCCGATGGCCTTACCCTCGCACACCAGGATTTTGGTGAAGTTTTCAGCAAGAAGCAAACCGAGGGGATACCACCGCATCAGGCATTCAATGACCCAATCTACTTGTTTCCAGGAGCCATTCCACCATGTCAAACTATTTCGGCAGTTTCGTCTACTCTTCCATCGTCCACCTCCTTATCTGGAAGTCCCGCGACAGAAAACAAGGTCAAGGAGCTAAAGTCTCTCAGGAGGAGGATACGCGTCAGCGGCCAGCCCCGCAGTGCCAGATTGGAGATCTCGTATGGTTATCTACCAAGAACATCTGTCTGAAGAGTCCTTCCCTGAAGCTCGGGCCCAGAGTCATAGGTAGAAAAGGGAGAAGGGGGGATCCTCAGGCGCGCTGCTCCACTCTTGACTCCAGGACACATGCAAACGTAAAGGAGAGATGGGGGACCACAATCAGGGATAATTCAATATATATGAACAATATCCTTTCAAAAAATGGAAGGGAGGAAACACACTTACATAAGGTGTCTGGTCCTTGTGTTGGGCTGATCCTCTGGTGCAGATGGAGGGGGGGGAGGGGGAAGAGAGGGAAACCCCTTGATGGTTCCTCAAAATTAAGGAAGAGAAGGGAAAAAATAGTGTAATAAAGTTTATTAACAGAAATAAAAAAGAGATTAAAAACTCACAAGCGGCCAAATAAAATTGGCATGTAGAGGAGATATGTCCAGACTTCACAGAGCGGCCCTCTGGTAGATGCTGCCTTGTGGAAGGAGACACAGGACGTGCACGGGCTTTTGGAGATCCCCCCTGCTACCCACTGGTCTTCACACACCTTCTAAAGACCCTGCCAGCTGAAAAAGAGGACACAAGAGACTACCCATCTTCCGTCTGCCTCGACCTCTGCATTGTCACCGACTATGCAACTCTGCTTCCAGCCCTGACCTTCGGCTTACGACTCACTACTCCCTGTCCCTCGGTTCAGGTCGGTTCTTTCATATTCCTACCTCAGCCCTGCGGGTCCGATTCCTGCTTGAGATGAGCATCGTTATAGAGAAGAGGTGTAGAGTGAGAATAACAGGTACCAAGGACAGAGCCTTTTGGGACTCCAACAGGAAGAGGGAGTGAAGAGGAGGAGGAGACACCAGAGAAGGAAACAATAAATGAGCAGTTGGATAGGTAGGACATGAGCCAGGAGAAAGCTTTGTCACAGAGGCCAATGGAATGGAGAATATTTAGGAAAAGGGGGTGATCAACAGTGTTGAAGGCAGCAGAGAGACCAAGGAGAATTAGTATGGAGAAATTACCCTTAGATTTAGCTTTGAGTAGGTCATTGCTGTCTCTGTGGAGTTTTGAGGAATGGAAATCAGATTGTAAAGAGTCAAGCAGCGAGTTGGAAGAGAGAAAGTGAGTCCAGCGGTTGTATTCAAGTTGCTCAAGTAGCTTGGAGGCAAAGGGAAGAAGATAGATAGGGCGTAAGTTAGAGAGGGAGGATGAATGAAGTGAGGGTTTTTGAGAATGGGCGGGATGACTGCATGTTTAAAAGAAGATGGGTATGTGCCAGAGGCAAAAGAGAAGTTAAAAGGGTGAGTTAAGGTGGTGCTTAGTGTGCCATAGAAGGTGCGGAGGAGGTGTGAGGGAATAGGATAAAGGGGGACAGCATGTAGGACGAGATGATGAGAGGAGCGTGGAAATGTCATCCTCAGTCACAGGGGAAAATGAGCCGGGAGTGGATTTAGGTGTTGTGTGTGGAGCTTTACACAAAGAGATGTCCTGTCTGATAGACTTAATCTTGACTGAAGTAGGTGGTGAATTCTCGGGCCGTGAGAGTGGAGGGGGGTGTAGTTGGGCAGAGAAGGGTGTTAAAGGTGGCAAATAGGCATTGAGGATTGGAGGACAAAGTTGTATGAGTGAAGAGAAGTTGGTTTGCTTGGCAAGGGAGAGGGCAGAGTTGTAGGTTGCAGAGCAAATTAAAATATCACTTGTTAGCACATTCACATGTCTCAGACAGGACTGCAACCCTGCTTTTCACAATTATCTCCTAGCATACCGTTCTGAGAGAGTTCCAACCTTAAACAAACAAAGTGCATGTTTTTCATAGTTTTTACTGTAAAGTCTAATGGTAATGTCAGGGGCAGAACAAGTGATTTGTTGGCCTCAGTGCAAGGATACGCACCTCACACTGCCCTTCTTCCCTCCACCCCTGGACCCTACCAGTGGGGTGGGCAATTGCCAAAGTTGGGCCTAACTTCTATGTGATGAGCGCAGGGGTGGGCCTCCTCTGATAGGACACTCACGGACCCACAGAACAGCTTGAACACTGTTCTGGCTGCTAATATACATTCCTGAACAGTGTTCCGGCATGTGAGAGGATGGGTACCTAAAAGTCGTGGGCCCTGGTGCCGCTGAACTGGCTGTAATTCCATCAATGGCTAATGTGTTTTTTTTAGCTGTGTTTTTGATTATATCATTCCTAGTAATAAGAGTGTTCGTTCCGTTAAATTCAGCACTTTTCAATAAAGATCTAATTATTGCTGATTTAATACAGTTTAGTAGAGGCCATAATTAGTTACATTTTGTTACTACTAGTTTCTTAAGACAATTCATTTCCCTCCAGGAAGATTTCCAGTTACGTTGAATAAACTATTTTTTACCGGTCTGCTCTTTTATTTGCATTTCCATGTATTTTAACTGTTGATACTAAGCCCAATACAATACAAATCATTGTTTTATTACCATTGTAGAGGGCCTCTGTCCCAAGGAGTTTACAATCTAAACAAAGAAGAAAGCACTGCAAGGAAATGTGAGATAGGGGAATCATTAAAGATAAGAAAGAAAGGGCTTATTTAATTTCTGTTGGGGGAAAGCTACATTTTAAATGACTTAATAGAATAACAGAATTGTTGGACAAAAGATCAACATTGACACTGTTCATTTATTGGCGCAATCAGTGTTTTCTATTATAATTATCTTTTATTTGTATGATGCCAACATATTCCTGTAGCGCAGTACAATGAGGGAGTTTATCTGGGAGATCATTGTACATTAACTGTTTAGTAGATGTTTTTCTCATGTGCCTACAGTAGTTTAGTGTACTCTAGTCTGCTTGGAATTATTTATTGTATTGCTTAAAGAAAAATGTACTGTGAATTGTTTGCAAACTGAAATCCATAAATACAGCACAGTAAACAGTGCAGAAAGCATGATTCATATCCCATTCACTGTATAACCATATTCCATGGGTAACACTATCTCACATAGCTAAAAATCACACCACGTGAGAACACTGCAACATCAACGGGTCACAGGCTATCCACTGACAGCTGCTTATGGTTTATGAGCACAGACCCTCTGCATGAATTTCCTTTTGATGCTGGCAAGCTCGAATTCAAGCACTTTTAGGAGCATAAAAAGGAGCAGGAAAGAAAAAGGTCTACATAAAGGGGGTTTAAGCTTTGTGTAGCAGTACAGTGTTCTGTCCTGTAAGGCCGTCTTTCAACATACTACAATATATAAAAAGAAGGATAAAACAGGGTGTATGATACCTTTTATATGGCCAACAATAGCATAGTTGGTCTAATAAAATGTTTCATACTACCTATTTTTTTTCACGTAAAATAAGGGACCAATGCGGCTAAAATTATTTCTATATACTGTACTTGTAACCCCTCTTTACCCGGCTCACAAAGAGTGCTACTTCAAGATGTCTTGTTTACAGTGGTGCTCAGCGTCTCTATCTTCTCAGGGTGCTGGTATCCGACAAACAACAAAGAAAATCACCCGGCGCTCTTGTGAACAAAGTGAACTGTGCAAATAAGGTATATATAAAAAATACACGTGCTAATTGATAAATAAAAAATCAGTGATACTATTACTTGGTGCCTGGTCAGCTTCAACCCACGATGAACCCTCCTAATGGATTCTTTGAGATACAGCTTGTTGGAAAAAATGCAGGGAGCTCAGGAACCATTGGATATGCTGATATAGTAGAGAAGGAGAAAAACTGGAAGAGCACTACTGTAGGTATCAAAAAAGATATATGCTGGTATCCGGGCTGGCTGGACGTGTTTGCTAAGATAGTAGTAAGGAAAAGCACCATGGACTTCCTTGCCACAAACAAGAGCTTTATTTGTTCCTTTGTTTATGTCCCACATACTGCATAAAGACATTTGTTTAGACAATAAAGAGTGGCAAATAATATAGTTGCATTTGGTATTCTTCCCTGGTGGCTCTCACCATTATCCTAGGGAGGTTCTGGACTTTGTACCCTTAGCATTGGGTTTGCGTGGTATTAGCTCTTCCTGCATTTGGATCTGCCTCCTTCCCACCAGGACACTTGGTTCCAACATCAGGGATAAATATCCCACCACTCCTTTTCCCAGGGCATCAGAAGGGGCTTGCATTTAGAACTGGTCAGTATGGACCAATACCATGGTGCTCCGGATCTCTTGCTTTAAAAGGATTCTCCCTGGAGTACCATGCATCCTCCTCTTTCAGGGCAGGCGACTAACCTCAGAAATGTGCTACAGTATGTGCTATGACTAGAGGTGCACATTCCCCAACTATGAAATAATAAAGGTGACCAGACATCCTTAAACATATAGCTCTACACGTAAACATGACTTACTCTATGTACAGTGAGATCCCTCCTCTGTGATTCCTCCAGGGACCTGAATCTAGAATCTTCTAGCTTCCCTATATATACCTACTAGTGACATCACTGGTAACCATACATTGGATTATACTTTGTATCCTTACCAGTTAACAGGCTAAACACCTTCTAGAAGGTGGGCATGGCTAGGTTTCTGACTAATCAACCTGTACCAAGTGATGGGAGACGGGCGATACACTTTCTAAGCACAACAGACATATTTCCCTGGGCCCAGAATTAGAGAGGGCCTCCCCGTGTCGGCGGTTTTGCGAGCCCCCATTTCACACCTCACAATCCCCCTCCCCTATTTCCCCCTCTTCCCATGTATTTTTCTCCCCTCCATCTCACTCACCCTCTCTTAAACTCCCTCTCTCCTCTCACTCACCCCCCCACCATCAATTACCCAACTCTAGAAAAACACTGTCCCACGCCCTCCCTCACTGACACCGGCATGCGCTTGGTCTCTCTCATGCTGGTGTGTACCGTAAGCTGGGCCTAGATTCTGGTGCATGCCAACATTGAGGCTCAGTGCAGGACAGTGCCAGTGAGGGAGGGCTGGCGTGGGACAGTGTCAGTCAGGGAGGACTGCAGCTGAGGAGAGCCGTGGCCTGGCGGCAATGAGAAGACAAGCAGCTGGGCAGAGAAGTTGGGCCTGGCCAGAGGTCAACGGCAGTCGGCCAGACCCACCATAGCCACCACACCCGGGACACTTGTCCTAGCTTTTCCCCCGTGGCGGCGGCCCTGGTTACATACTATACAGATATATACAGCATTAATGATATTTAAACTAAATGAGTGTCTAAAAACCTTTTTGCTTGGATATTAATATATTTTAAAAGCCAGTTCAGATGACGGCCAGCAGTTAGCATACTGTACCTGTCTTTTATAGCCATTTGTAGAGCTATGATTTTTCAGGATAAAAACTATTCCATTTCCTGCTGAGTCTCTGGAAAAATCTTATTCAGCTAAAGATTCTGCAGATTCAAGTTGTGATTACGAATATTCTGTGACAGTTATGGCCACGGGGATTCTGATTTTGCTTCCAGTTTTTTGTCATTGTTCCATGCCATTCAAGTGCTCCCTGATAAACATAATTTTTTTTTAATGGCTGGTGTATTTGCCTACATTCAGGAAATCAAAATGGCTGCCAAATCTACTTGAGTCTCGCAAGTCTATAAGAGATGGGGATGACATTGCAGCCTGCAATTGGATGACCCCGATGACTATCTTTGAATTTCTAGGAAGAATACAGGCAGTATTATAGGAAACAACGGGATCCTTCGAGCTTAAAAGTAGCACGGTTCAACTTTGGAAGATATTCTGATTCGAATTCTGGAAAAAAAATGATGGGTGGCGAAGCAGTGCTGCTTTAATATATACAATACTGAACAACACATTGTAAGGATCCGTCATCTGCGCCCCCCCCCGCGCGCTCCCAGCATACCCAGACCCGTGATCGGGTGTCCTGCCACCGCTACCTCCTGCAGTGCATCTCACGGACCAGCCAATACCAGCGATCCTTCTAGGGGCGCGCGCGGCCCTCACTCAGCACTAAATGCTGTCGCTGCTGGTCCCGCCTCCAGGCTTCACTCGCGCGGTAACGTCACCGTCGTGCAGCACGCACCCGCTATGCGCGGCACCCACGCACGCGTGCAGAGTCTCCTCTGTTCCGCTGTGTAATTGGATTCACCTGTTTTGTCTCATTCAACCAACCACAGTCAGGCATTCTAGGGAGCATGCTTCCTCCTCATTGGCCTGTCCTTCCTAAACATGCTCAGCCTGCCCCCTGGCACATTGGCTGAGCATAGCCTTGTTTATGTGTGCTGTGTTCACTGCAATCCTGCCTCCTGTCTGAGCCTTGCCTGACTTGTGCTGTGTTGCCTGACCTTGCTTGTTCTTTGGATTCCACACTTCTCTGCTCCTGACCCAGCTTACCAACAACGAGCCATACCTCTCAGCTCCTGAACCCGGCTTACCCACAACGATCCGCACCTCTCCATTCCCGACCTTTGCAAAGTACCTGCATCGATCCGTACCTCTCCAATCCAGACCTCGGCAAGTATCACTGACAATCCTGACCTCTCCTACCCCGACCCGGCTACCTTGACCAATCTAGACTCCAAATGCCTCGCGGCTGTGGGTTGGCGTTTATCAAATCCCCATCTTGGCCTCGCGGTCACGCCTTGTTTGTGGTTAGCGCATCATTACACACCTGCTTGCAACTTTGCAATGGAAAAGCACTGATCATAACATGAATAATGAAAGTGCCTCTTATTTCATCATATTGTTATTTGCAGCAGACCATACATTAGACTACATACAGTAACATCGCTCTGATGTGGAGAAAGCAAAAGTGTACCATCAGACCACCTCATGAAGGTGTCTTATGGAATAATATCTCTTAGTAACTAGGGCCCTTGATGTCTCAATTACATTCCACTTGCTCCTTGTATAAGCTTTAGGGCCACATTCCACAAAGTGGTGCTACTGCACAATAGGGATCTTGGGGGAAGATCCATATTGCTCCAATAAAGCAGCAGTCCAAGCTACCGTTTAAAAAAATATTTGTTTTTTTCCCTTTAATATAATCAATACAATCTACACAATACGTCATTAGCTAAGTTGCCGATCGATCCATTCTCCTGCGATCGATCACCGAAGAATCGGCTGGGGGGTTCACTAAATTGCTGTCAATGCAGCAGAAGAGGACCAAAGATGCAAAGTTCTGTGGGGACGATCATGTGACCAGGCAGTCACTAGATACAATTGGTACCCTGCTAGAGAGAGGGCAGGGCTCAAAAGGGGATTGTTTCAGAAGAGGAAGGGGATGTAACTTTGTAAATGGTCACTGTAGAAACAAAAAATGCTTGTTACATTATAATACATGAAAAATTATCTTCAGCATTTTTTTTTTAAAAGCTGCAAGTGTTTTCTTGTAGTACGAACTGATTTATTAAAAAAATAAACATGTAAGATATTGTTTGAGCTGCATCTTTAATTCAGAGGGGAGAGAGGGAGGTGGGGAGAGAGAGTAGGGGGGATAGAGGGTGGTGCAGAAGGAAGGGGGAGGGGGGAAAAGAGGGAAAATACATTTCAAACCAATTAGATTTGTATCTCTTTATGGCCGGGTTTTATCAAGCTGCGATGAAGGGTATCAAACCCCGATCTGGTGGTAAGTAGCATTCAAGTCAACTGCAGATACCGCAGGATAATGGTGCAGTACCTCACATCACGACTTGGTGAATCCTGACTTATATCTGTTGTAACAGTTATATGTGTATCTGGTGCTCTTATATCTACTTACGGTAATTTTCATTGCGTGTTTGCTTTGGTTTTGAAGTGCTTCTGACATGGTTGGTACTATGTGAGAATAATAAATCAGGAATACATAAGCAGTTACAGAACAGTAGTTGTGGATGGTAAATGTAGCTCACATTGTGAAATCATAAAGTAATTTTATTTCCAATCCACCTAATATGAAGCTGTGTGGTCATTTTACCCTGCAGACATAATGTCATTTTGCTTTGGTTTTTTTTTTTTTGCATTTTTCAATCAAAGATGATCTTGGTGTTGCTCAATAGCTCACAGCTGGAGATCAAGACTGGACAAATCATTTTTAAGAGCGAGCTTTTTTTAATTCTAGGCTCAGCCATCATCTTAAAAGCCAATTCTTTCGAACATTTATTACATCAGGCATTTCAAAGGCGAAGTAGATATGGTATATTCTCATGAATTTGTATAAAATCCTAGATCAAACAAATCTGCAGCGAGGGCTGTTCTTCAAACATCCCTTAGATTATTAACTCTTTGGTGCAGGGACTCCTATTCCTAATGTTACTTGTATGTCTGAAGCGCTTATTCCCATTATGTGTTATTTGTATTATTTGGTATTTTATGTCACATGTATTTTATATTATTTATAGTTTTTATTTAAAATTATTATGTCACGTGTATTACAGCTGTGAAGCCAGGGGCGTAACTATGCCTTAAGTGGCTCCCGGGCAACAACGTCATGGTGTGTGTATACTGTGTGTGTGTATATATATATATATATATATATATATACATACATACATACATACATCTCAACCCCTTATAACGCTGTGCTTGGGGTCCACAGAATCAGATGGTCCAAAGAAGATGGCCTAGCAATCCATTGTCCAGCTGGAATTTGCCCCATTCCTTCATATGGGGACCCACTGTATGTCCAGGGGCACATTTAATTAAGTTAGGGTTTTTCTTCTGTACTGCCAACCTCATAGGACCGCACATGGAATCAGCCATCTGTGCTTCAATGATATCCTTCCATCTTATGGTGGGTCCTCCCGTCCTTGATAGTGCCTCTGGGTAGCAATACATCGCTGGGAGCGCATTAGACTGACACCCCAACGAATCCGCCATTCGTAACACGGAGAAGGCCTCTTTTCCATTCAAAATGGCCACTGTAGAATTCATGGCATGGATCTCGGTACCCGTTTTTCCTCCCATTCTCCATCTTCTGACCTGGGCACCAACCCTGACCTTCGGGACAGTGTCGACCTCAATATTCTTAGGCCCCGGTTTATACTTCAGGGTGAAGTTATAATTGGATAGAGCAGCCAACCACCTGTGACTGCTAGCTAAAGCGATGTGTGCCCTGTAGTTGGACATGATAAGGTAGTGTGGCGTGGCTGTGACATCATGGAGCTGGTTCGCCCACATTGGGGGAACCGCTCAGTGACTTAGCCGTTGCGTGAGAAAACAGATTTTTTGTTTCCTCACGCATCGCCAGCTCCTCTGGTTGCGCGCTCTAAAGACAGCTTCCTTCATAGAGGCACATCAATTTGACCACGTGCGCACTCCTGCGTGCGGCCGCGATCACCATGAACGCGGCCTTAGGGTTAGCAAGGCATCAATAGGGATTTTCTCCACGGGGACTACAAGCCCCATAGTGCTTAGGGGCAGAGTGATCACATGGGCTGCAACAGCCAATAGCGTGCTGGGATTCCCCTGCTGGCAGATAGATACTTTTGGCGTGCTGAGGACCACGTTAGTTGGAGCTGGGACGCAGATAGGGGAGGTTTTATAGGTGCAGGGGTCTGTGACCCTCTGCACTAGGCCAGAAATCCCCTAGTCCCCAGTTAGGTCCCTACTCACCCTAGATTGTTGCTGCTTTAGGGAAGGCAATGGAATTAAAAATCGTTTGGCGCCTAGTGAGAAAAGATAAGACGATCAGTGATAATAAAAGTGGCAACAACTTTGCTGTTAATAAGTTTATTAATTGTTTAACCACATTTGTTATTTATGTTATTTATGTTATTTATGTAATAGATTGCCTTTGCCAACTTTTGTATGTTGGAAAAACGAGCAGACCTCTGAAAGTGCGTATTTGTGAGCACATTAATGGAATAAAAAATGCTCAATCTAATCTGGACAAGGGTAAAACCATTGAGAATTTAGCCCAGCATTTCTTAACATATCATGATGGCAAAGTGGATATGTTTTGCTTTCGAGGTCTAGAGGTCATCCCTTGAGATCCCAGGGGAGGGGACAGGGATAATCATCTCCTCCGTAGGGAACAATATTGGATTTATACCCTAGGTAGTAAATCACCCGGAGGGCATAATGAGCTGATAGAGCTGGCTCCATTTTTGAAGTAATATATGGTTCCCATCTCACCCTCTGTATTTTAATGGTTCCTTTTCCTTTTTTCATCTTTTATTATACCCCTCTTCTAACTATCTCTATGGGGGGTATTTATTATGACCCTGAATAATACAGTGGCGGCCGCCTTGAGTCTAAATCGGCTAGATCTGTGGCTCCCTGATAATCTAGGTCAGATGCGTTTTTTTTTTTGGTCCGTTGTGAATTGCGTTATTTTAGCGCTCGTGATATTAGCATTTTATTCTCGCTGTCTGCAATACTGCAATGCCGTGTAGAAACTCAGGGGGGCGTTTGCGAGCTGTTGTCTTGGAAGTCTAATACCTTCGCGGTTCAACCTACGTCATGTACTGTACAGCATGTCTCATTTGAAAATTGTTGAAACGAATAGGCGTGTACAGTACTGTAACAGTGTCACATTTCGGCATATACAGCACTCTCCCCTCGCTCAGGATAATTAACTGCACTGCAGGGTATTTCAACTTCTTATCTTCTCTACAATGCAGTACATCTCTCAAACACCATTCCTTTGAACGTGTGTCTGGTTTCAATCACATTCCTGCTTGATTACTGCGCATGCGCCTGTAACTTCGCCCACCACTGCTTGCTTCAGTGTGTGACCAAAAAAAAAAATTATTCTAATTTTTTAATTGTTATTTTCTCCACAAGCCTGCAAAAACCATCTTGATACTGTATTACAATATTCAATTTGTGCTGGCGCTTTTGACTGTGACCCTGTGCGTTTGACTGCACATGGTTGATTTGTGTGCTTTTTACGTAGTGTATTTGGGCGTGTAGGGATCATATTACAGTATTATGATGAACTGCCTTTTGAAATTAAAGTATGTCATTATCTTTGAACTACATGCAGCTGTACCCTGTAGCCTCCTCCCCCACGCACACACACAAGGCTCGCTCAAGGTTTTGAAACTCTTATCGACAGACACCTCCACAGAGTCATTAATTTTCTGAAGCTTGCCATTGTGTTCTTAATCCATCCATAGCCGAGTGTCACCTCACTGCGCCTGCGTGTAATCCTCTTTGAGATGGGAGCTAGCTGATTACTGCGCATGACTCACCCAATCCCCCCCCCTCCAACCCTTTGAGGCTTTGTTTGCGGTAACGCTTTTGAAAAATCCCTTCTCGAATTTGATATGTAAATCCAATTTGCACAGCATTGTGAGAATTGAGAGTTAAAAAACCCATTAACTGATTCATGTTGTTTTGTCCTTCATTCTTTTTCTTTGGTGTACTGTAGGCATGGGGGGGGGTTGTTGTCAATGATTATGATTAGCAGGAATGTAAATATTTATTTTACCAGGAACAAAAAAAATATATAAAACGCTTGCCATTGTGTTCTTAATCAGTCCCTAACAGAGCATCACCTTTCTATGCGCCTGCGTGTAATCCTCTTTGGGATGGGAGCTAGTTTATTACTGTGCATGCGCCTGTAACTTCACCCACCACTGCTTGCTTGAGTGAGTGACCAAAAAAAAATTATTTAATTTCTTTGAACTGCTGCACAGCTAATCCTTCATGCAGCCCCCTCCCTCACGCACACACACAAGGCTCGCTCAAGGTTTTGAAACTCTTATCGACAGACACTTCCACAGTCATTAATTTTCTGAAGCTTGTCATTGTGTTTTTAATCCGTCCCTAGCCGAGCATCACCTCTCTATGCGCCTGCGTGTAATCCTCTTTGGGATGTGAGCCAGTTGATTACTGCGCATGCGCCTGTAACTTCACCCACCACTGCTTGCTTGAGTGAGTGACCCAAAAAAATTATGTCATTTCTTTGAACTGCTGCACAGCTAATCCTTCATGCAGCCCCCTCCCCCATGCACACACACAAGGCTCGCTCAAGGTTTTGAAACTCTTATCGACAGACACCTCCACAGAGTCATTAATTTTCTGAAGCTTGCCATTGTGTTCTTAATCCATCCATAGCCGAGTGTCACCTCACTGCGCCTGCGTTTAATCCTCTTTGAGATGGGAGCTAGCTGATTACTGCGCATGACTCACCCAACACCCCCCCTCCCAACCCTTTGAGGCTTTGTTTGCGGTAACGCTTAGAAAAAATCCCTTCTCGAATTTGATATGTAAATCTAATTTGCACAGCATTGTGAGAATTGAGAGTTAAAAAACCCATTAACTGAATCATGTTGTTTTGTCATTCATTCTTTTTCTTTGGTGTACTGTAGGTGTGTGTGTGTGTGTGGGGGGGGGGGGTTGTTGTCAATGATTATGATTAGCAGGAATGTAAATAAATATTTATTTTATTTTATCAGGAACCAAAAAATACAAATATAAAAATAATCATGAATAATACATAATGCAGTCTTTATTAAGTTCTTCTGGCAGATTGAAATTGAGGGCCGATGGATAAACATGAATAATGCACATTGATAATAATATTATTTAATAATATATAATTTATAATATATATATAGTAATATAATTTTTTCCGTCTTTATCTTCTTCCTCCTTCTGTGTACAGTACAGTAGTTCATTGAGAGAGGAGAGGGTTTGTGTACATCATTACTGCTGTTTATATACTGTACACTTGACTGTATAAACAGTTCTGACTGTACACAACACCCCCCCTCTCCCCCAGTCCATCCTTTTTTCCTGAAAAGACAAGAAAACAAAA
Source organism: Ascaphus truei (assembly GCF_040206685.1). Taxonomy (NCBI): domain Eukaryota; kingdom Metazoa; phylum Chordata; class Amphibia; order Anura; family Ascaphidae; genus Ascaphus; species Ascaphus truei. Next base: position 74,459,139 of record NC_134483.1, on the reverse strand, counting down.
AATTAGTGCAGTTAGGTGCATACTGTATTATGGCATTGTGTACTGTATAGCTACTCCACATTGGACTACAGTAGGCAGTTAGTACTGTCAAACTAGTCTATACTGGAACTACTGTATACTCTGACTACTGTTAAATACTATGTAACCAAATGGCTGGTGCTGCTCTCTCTGGAAAGAAAAAAATTGAGCAGTTACTGTACTGTAGGTGCATACTGTATTATGGCATTATGGCATTGTGTATGCAGTTAGTACTGTCAAACTAGTCTATACTGGAACTAGTGTATACTCTGACTACTAGGAAAGAAAAAATCTGTGCCATACTTACCTGTATCATACTGTACTTACAATACTACAGTACAGTACTATACCATACTACCTTCCTGATGCTTGCTCATTACGCGCGATCATAATGGGCAAGGCAGTCGCAATATGGTCAATATATTTATTGCAGCGTTCCACGGTGAGTACATCGTTCCAAAAACTCAGTATGCCTTTCGCCAACTCATCCTTTTTTGAAGGTTTCACCACTTTCCGGATATGGTCCTTCAGCTAATGCCAGACCATTTCGATCGGATTGAAGTCTGCCGATCTGTCATTGGAAAAAAAGGACAATTAGTTTAAGAGATACAGTACACAGTAAAAACAGTGGGGAAAAAATGAGACACGGTTACCGCACTTATTCCGCTGGCGTCTTCACCTAGTTGATTCCGCGCTCAAGGATATGCGCTGTTGACGCGGTGTGCTTCGGACCGTTGTCCTGGTAGAAACAGTGACCATCCGAGAACTCACGTTTGATGTATTCCACAATCTCAGGCACAATTTTGTCTTGGAAGAAAGCTTTATTCATGATTCCTATAACAAGAAAAGAAAAGTGCTCAAAAAACTGAACACTAGTACAGTACAGTACATAAGGCTACTTTATATTTTATATAATTTACCTTCAAAGATGACAATGCAGCCTGGTGCACGCCTAGAGATTGCACCCCACATATGCATCTTCACTGGGTGTTTTGGCCGCGGCTTCATAGATATGCAACCCTTTTTGTGGAATTCAAAGATGGCAAATCTCTCCAGCGATACAGTAGACTCGTCAGTGAAGATGCAATCCTGGAAAGTTTCACCACTGTCGATCCATGCCTCACCACTCTCTTGATTTTGTTAACGTCCCTTATCATGGGGTACGCTCTGTAATGACAAGGAATAAATTAATGTTTGCCGTACAGTACAGTTTCTTAAACAACACTTTTACCTTCTGTACTGTGCAGTACTAACCTCACACGTCCATATTTCCATCCAATTCTGCGTCTCATCTTCTTTATGCTGGTCTCGGATACAGTCAGATTGTGTTTTTCCTGCAGAGTGTATTTGACCCTTAATGCACTCTTCTCATCATTCTCCTCACTTATTTTCCGACCAGAAGAGTTGTCTCCCTACAATGTACAGAAAAAAAATCCGGTAAGTTACAGTGCAGTAGGCCACAAGCACAGCACATCATTTGGTGTAAAAATAGTATACAATGAGATATTGTTCTATAAATATGCAGCAATATAAAATATATATATACAGTATACTGTTGTAATATAAATATACCGAAATAACTAAAATATTAGATACAGTAGATCTACAGTACACAACATATTGTTCTATTAATATGCAGCAATATAAAACATATACATATACTGTTGTTATATAAATATACTGAAATAACTATAAAACTAGAAACAGTACAGTAGATCTACAGTACACAATATATTGTTCTATTAATATGCAGCAATATAAAAAATATATATACTGTTGTTATATAAATATACCGAAATAACTAAAATATTAGATACAGTAGACCTACAGTACACAATATATTGTTCTATTAATATGCAGCAATATAAAAAATATACATATACCGTTGCTATACTGTATAAATATACCGAAATAACTATAAAATTAGATACAGTAGATCTACAGTACACTACTACAGTACACTAGTACAGTAGATCTACAGTACAATATTTTATAAAAAAATAAATACATTTAGTTATATAAATATACTTACGTGTTAGTTACCGTTGGTGTCCTTTTGCGTTCTCTGCTTTTCCGTGTGCATGATAGCTCACGGTGGTTGCTGGCACAACGATGCCAGAAGTAGCTAACCAGCGTTGGATAGCAGCAATTCGGTATTCACTCATGTACATCTCCTTAATTCGCATGCTGAGCTCCTTTGAAATCTTTTTAACAGGCATTGCTGTGAGTAGAAAGAAATATAAACACAAGAATGTATATTCAATGTTTAGTCGATGTGTATTCAATGTGCAGTGAATCCACAAAATGGATGGTGTATTTATACGGTAATGACTCGCATTAGAATACGCCTACTTTCAACACCTGTACCTCGTCGCCATGCATAAAAGGTTACACACTTTGCATAGTCCACCACTCGATGATCTTTATCTGAACTTGCCCTTGTCCAGATACTGCATTGTGCCATCTGCTTCCATGGATCAACCCCAATTCTACCGACGCAGGAACCCACTCGCCTCTGCCGTGCCTGTCATGCAGAAAAAGCGAAAGGCAGCAGCTGTTTCCACGCCAAGGCCAAAGCAACAGGCTATGGCCAATAAAGAAAACCTTCTGCGGACTCCAAAGGCTAATGGTTTTAATAGACGTCAGCTGCATTATGTCAAGAAGAAATACGGTGATGTACACTCAACGCAAAACAAATGGCAGCCAAGCCATCGAACCCGCAGACCACTTCCTCCAATACGCTTCGACGACTCTGCCACCGCTCTCCCGGAAATCTTCAGCCCGTCTTCTCCACTACTTGTCCTCGACGCTGCTGCCGCCCTCCCGGAAACCCACAGGCCATCTTCACCAGTTCTATTCGACGACGCTGGCACTGGTGCCTCTGAAATCCACGGTCACTTTCTCCTTTGCGCTTAGACGACTCTGCCGCTTCTCGCCCGGAAATCCAGAGGTCACTTTCTCCATCCCTCTTCGACGACGCTGTCGCTTCTCCTCTCCTGGATATCCACAGGTCACCTCCTCCACCCTTCTTCGACGACTTTGCCACTTCTCTCCATGGAACCCCCATCTCATCCTCCGTAGCACCCATCAACCCAGATGTCCACAGCACGCCATGCACAAGAAGCAGCTCATTAGAATGGATGCTGGATGGGATAAGTGTGGATATCCCCGGGAACTCTATTGTGCTGGCAAAGATAGATCTTCTTCTGGAGACCATGCTAAATATGGAACAACGGATGCTAAATATGGATCAACGGATGGATCGACGGATGGAGAAGATCGAGGCTGACATAGCGGGGATACATAATTTGCTCAGTGTTCATGCCCCTGTATCCCCAATGCTGGAGCAGGAGGGTGGCATGGATGTGATGGATGGGAGCATCGACCACCTTCTATCACCAAGCGCACCCCCTCCACCAGAAGATTTTTGTACATGTATGCCATTGAGGAGGAGGATAACATGACAACCCCGTCAAGACCACGCCAGGAGACAACACGGCGACCAAGACAGGAGAAAAGCTTCCTCCCAGACAACCTACCCTCGCCCGCCACCACAAGCACACGTGCTCACAGAAGAACACCTACATTCGCTCGCATCGATACGGTGCCCGACATCATCCTGCGCGATATGCAACCGGCACTCAGGGAGAAGTATAGGGTGATGAGTGCTGGTGCACCCCACAAGTATGCCTTGTTAATTTTTAAGCACCATGTGTCCTACATGATGTACTGCGAGTGGGCCTTCAAAGTGAACTATGAAGGAAATGGCGTAAAAAAGGCACTTCCTGACAATTTAAGAAAGACCATTCTGGATGAATTGCAGCGCTATTTTTCAATTAGAGATCCTGTAATGAAAGGCGTTCAAGAATCTATTAATGGCATTTTGCGCCCTGCAAGGCATTGGCCATGGAAGGACAATCTGGTGGGGTACGAATTTGCGTGAGTGTTCAACTGTTGTAAATTTTGGTAAATGTTTTGTTCCAGTCCCCGAGGGCCGCAAACATGCCCGGTTTTCAAGGTTGTCCTAAAAACCGGGCCTGTTTGCGGCCCTCGAGGACTGTAGTGGTGCAGGCCTGACTGACTGTTCTGCACACCAAGTTTTGACTTGCCGTTCTTTAATGAAGGAGATGTTGCGTTTTGTATATTTTATGAATAAAGAATTTTTTTTAATCACAGGTAAGACCATACTGTTGTGCTGAACTGTACTGTACATGTTTTGACCTGCTGTACTTAAATAAAGGAGATGTTGTGTGTTTTAACTTGTATTAATAAATAAATGTTTGTATTTACTGTACACAAGACCTGCACAATTCCAGTCCCCGAGGGCCGCAAAAAGGCCCGGTTTTCAAGGTTGTCCTGAAAACCGGGCCTGTTTGTGGCCCTCGAGGACTGCAGGGGTGCAGGCCTGACTGACTGTTCTGCACACCATCCCACTGTAAATGTTTTGACTTGCTGTTCTTTAATAAAGGAGATGTTGCGTTCTGTATATTTTATGAATAAAGAATTTTTTTAATAACGTGACTGTAAACCACACTGACTGACTGTTAATGTTTTTACTGTCTGTACATACTGTAAATGTTTTCACTAGCAGTAAACCATACACCTGTTGATGTTTTGAAGTGCTCTGCACTTAAAATGTTTTTACATTGTACAGTATTTGTAAATAAATGTTTTTGTACTTACTCCACCAATTAAAGAACATGTTGATTTGTTTTAAATTGTTCAATTGGCTCCTTTGATACTGTAACAAAATACAGTGGATCTAGAATGTACACTACTGTCCAGGCATACTGTACTCTGTACTGTAGGCATGCTCAGTACTGCACATCACAAGAGTTTAAAAAAAATAGAAGACACATAATGTACTGTACAGTATGTACTGGTACTGTATAGAAGACACATACTGTATGTACTATAATACATGTAGAATAAATGCATACTTTTTATTTTTTCGGGTTTATTACACAGTATATATAAAAAAAGTACTGTATTGTATACTGTACGGTCGGAAAACATCAGCATACTGTTTCAGGTATTCTATCGTAATCAATAACAACGGCCACTAAACTGTAGACTCCGGTACGTGGTTTTTAAAATCCGATTCAGCAATGTGCAGGCATTGTTACACAAAGCAATATTATCCATCGAAATCCCTCCACTTGCCGTTTTCTTTTCTGAGGAAAAACAAAAAGAAAAGTTTTACTGTAATGGTCAGTCCCCTAAAGAATTTCCCAGCCAGTCCCACCAATACTTTTCTCGGGGGGCGTCACCTGTTCACATGCGCATGCGCCTACCGTCGATGTGATGACACGCATATGCGTTTCAAGAAGGTTCTAATGCGCATGCGCCTAGTTTTTCACCAATTGTGCAGTATCTACTGTAGAAGCTGCTCAACCAATGATATTGCTTACAGGAAACTCGGTTGACTTTTGAATCGCACAGATATTGATATTTTCAATATTAAAAAAAAACAGAAAGAAATACGGCAACATTACTCACCATAGAATTTCCCAATCAGCTGGCGCCGGCGCAGGGCCACTGCCAGCCCAGTATTCTTGATCATACACGTTGACAGTTGGCAGCAGGACTATTACACCTGTAGTCAGCTGATGAGGCTGGAAATCGCTTAGGAACATGCAAGCTTGCTCCAAACTGCACGCGAAATCCGGCTCAGGCTGCAGGTGTCCATGCATGGACAGACAGCAAGGGTTGTCACTGACAGTGGGACCGTTATTGGAAGCCGGTGCTGGTGCTGGCGCATTGCTTGCCAGCGACTGTCGTTTCTTAGTTTGTTTTAACACGACCTTTCGCCTTTTGCCGTCTGCATGATCATAGATACAGGAAAAAGCCGGTAATACACACCAATACCCTCCAATAAATTCGGGATCACTACGATAAAAACATGGATCGCTACATAACCTTTTCCTTATTGCACGCTTCCACACATGAGGAGCTGGCGAAAATTTGTAAAAGTCATAGTTTTCAATAAAATACTGATAAATTTGAACAACTGTTGCCATCTTATCATCTGTTGCATTAATCACGGCCCATATTAAATATGCGTACGTTTTGTCAGGTTTTTGGAAAAGGGGCTGCACTTGAACACTCATGGTGGCGGGTCTCTGGAGAATAACAGAAACTGGTCTTTGTCTTTCTTTAATATGAAAAGCCTAAATTGATACATTATTGTAACCTCTTCCTTCAGTCTCAAGGCCAAGTTACAATAGTACACTGTGGTATCTTTTTTAAACGAAACACCTGCAAGTCGACACATTACTGAAGCGGACACGCGAAGAATTGCAACCTATTAAATCCGAACCATTCTCAATAAACGCATGAACTGCGCATCAACCGCGCATGACCCGCGGCTGAGAACACAACATGAATGCAGCATGCATACGGTGAAGTGCGTCACATTCGGAAAAAATCCAGGATAAATGCGGTGATGTTTTAGAATAAAATGGGCCGCAGCAGTATGTGAATTATACACTATGTGTCAAATATTATGTATCAATATATACTACTTTTAGTACACCACCTTTGAAAAAGCGCCTCAGCGAAACGTGCGTCAGGTGGGAGGCGGCTACAGGACTGACGTCATGACGTCATGACGCTCACATGCCGGTCAGAGGGTGAGAGGCACTGCTAAGTGCCGGTTTGTTTGCTAGGAGGTACCTCGAGTGTTCAATCGGTAGTGTACATACTCAATTAAGGTATTGTATGCTCTATGAGTATGTTTGTGTCAGCTGCAGCATTACTGAGCCCTGTTAGCATTTATGCTGGCTCTGAGGAAAAAATCTAGCTGCACCTGTGTGTACTATCACACGGCTCTGTATACTCACTGAAGGTACCTTGTATGCTTATACATGGGGGAACAAACTTAATGGTATTTTACCATCTGCAGGATTACTGGGCTTTCACAACCATGATGCTGGTTTTGTGGATATAACGCTGCTGCAGTGAGGGTGTTTGAACTGTGTGTATATTTTCACCCCACCCCGTTTTGTTCTGCCCAATAACAGCAGCTGATTCACGTCTGCTGTTTGCATCAAACCATCCCCTCCTTTATGTTTGTTTGTTTTCACACTGCAATATGTCTGTTGCTTCACATTTACCGTGTTTACATCGCACATTTTATTAAGGGGCTATAACTGGATACGGACTAGATCCGTGCCCCAGAGCCAGTTATCACACTTTGTGAGCTCTTGTGCCTAATATTCACTATTGCCATTATTGACATCGATTTTCTAAGCTATAAGTACTGCTAGGCATACTAATGTACTCGACAGGGGGTTAGCAACCTTAGACTTATGAGACCATTTATTGCGATACTATTTGGTCTATTCAACTTTAAGTGGCAGTGAGTCAACATTCATCTGCTATATACCCAGTATCTTAAATAGGTATATACATGTGTAATATCAGTCCCATGTTACCTGTTTCATTTATACAGGCTTTTTAAACTTTATTATTGCTGCACTAGGAGGTTAACTCCCATACATGAGTTTCTTTTCTGCCATTAGTCAGTCTGGTTAGATTCTCATTAACCACCTAGTTTGTAGTTCAAGGATTAATTATTGTTGTCTGTTTTACGTGTTTTGTCACCAATGTCAGTTGGATTTTTGGTTCTAATGTCTTGACAATTATTTTAATTGAGTTGAATTAAAAGATTATATTTTAAATTATTCATCTTTACACTACTACATACAACGTATGTTATGTATTAACATGGAGAGAGGGGTTAACTGTGTATTTGTCATAATGTAAACCCCATAGAACATATCTCTGTATGTGTTTGTGCTACAAGGCGGAAATTTGGATATGCTTTCCTATGCAACGAACACAGGTTGCATACATATTGTTAATCTGATTTAAAATATGGGAAAAATAGTTATGTTATCGCTGTTTTTACTATAACTTTATATATAAGTTTTGGAAGCTTGCCAAATGGCCCCTTTGATATGTAATTGTACAAGTGGACAATTGTCAGTGGACAAGCCAGGTTCAGGACTGGAGACATCAGGGTAAACGTTGTTCAAGCAGGAGTTCGGCAACAGGTAGTCAGGAGTTCCTCGCTTCAGCTTAGGAGCGTGAGCGCGGGAGTGGACTCTGCGCGTGCAGCAACCATGACCCATGGTACTGGTCTCAGGAAGTGATAGGTAGACCGGAGTGGGCACACTGCCTGGCAGCAGTGGTAGATCAGTGCTTCAGCGCAAGAGTCCTGAGCAGGCTGGAGAATCCTCCACTTCAGCGCAGGAACCAGGACACGGCCTCTGCAATAGAGAATGAGCAGCAGGTCCCAGGAACCAGGGAGCTGAAGACAACACTGGGGAAACCTCCACTTCAGCACAGGAGAAAGGAACAGTCCGCTGGGTGACACTAGCAGCCGGTCTCAGGAAATAAGGAGCTAAAGTCAACAAGGAGTACTCCGCTTCAGCACAGGAGACAGGAACAGAACTCTGCGTGAATTAGGGAATAGAACTAGAGAGATTAGAACACAAAAGAGTCAAGCCATAGGGCTTGTGGCAGAACACTTGTGAAAACCAGGAAGGGTTATGCTCGGCAGAGAAGGATTGTGGGGATGCAGTTCTTAAAGGCCAGCGGGCCAATCCCTGGAGGAGGGTGTGAAGGCACTGCTCCAATGAATGAGTACAAGGCTAGGTTGCAGTGATAGCTTGCACAGCTGCAGTAGATACCAGGGGGAGTGTTCCAGGACTGCACAGGTCTGTGAGGCAAGGTAAGCAGTAAACTGAGGTGTGGATTCCTTACACACACCAACAGTTATGCACCAGCACCAGAATACGCTAGGTAGTGACATGATCTCCCTTAAGGGGCGGGGGGAGGGGGGGCGAAGGTGCTACATAACATTTACTAAATGCAGTATAATTGCACCTGTTTACCAATATCCCCCTCTTCAATAAGTCCTAATTTAGATGTAGTTAGCCGGCAGTTGGTGTGCAAGGTACTGTATGTACAGTGTGATGAGGGTATACACTTACTGTATTAAACAGACTCCCAGGTTGTATGCCACTTTAATTCTTCACCCAGCTCCTGACAAGGATCTTAGTACAGAGAGGGTGACTGTGCAGACTTGCTATTTATGCTATAAAGCCCTTTGCAGGAGGGGACATTTCGTCTGTGCTGTGTGTGTTCTCTGTTTGAAGTGAAACTGCATCCTGTACTTACAGCTTGGTGATGGTACGTATAGATCATAAATTGACCAGCAGCAGTGAATCTTCTTTGTCTCACTCTCTGGTATTATTACTGTCTTAAAATGCTGCACCCATCAGGAGGAGGGCAGACTTCAGACATTCTGAAGCGACTGCACCACCATATCACTCTAATTTGTCTGACTGAAAGTTAATTTTGAACAGCCCTTAGTGACAATACGGGATCAGTTTGCTCTCTACGTGGACGTATTGGTTACTCTGAGCGCTGGCAGAAGTACTTATCCTGCTCAATGGAACATGCAACAGGCTGTAGCAGTTTTATTCAGCTCACTGTAACTGTGGGCTATGATAAAGGGGATGACATAGATAGCTCTCTAAACTCACTCTTTGATTTAACTGAGTCTGTGATCAGTTTCCAGGGTAATATCAGGAGCTCCCACCTAGAGATGGGCAAATTTGTCTAAATCCAGTTCACGGATTTTCACAGGTTTTCCCGGTAAAATTCAATTGTGAGGAATGAAATCCACCATCAGATTACTTCATGGTAAAGACACCGGGATTATTTCAAATCTATTGTTGGGTCTCAAATCTTTGAAATTTGAAACAATGCATTGATGGATTAATCTTAAATTCGAATCCACAGAAAATCTTCACATTGATATTTGTATACTTCTCCAATAATAATTCCGTTTGACGGATTCGGATTCCATTGGATGGATTTTAATAGGAGAAAAAAATTAGTTTGCTCTTTTGAGACTGAGCTATGGAATTCCGCCAATGAAAGGAACTGGCCAATGTCAAATGCTCAAACTCTGCCTCTCTCACAACCCCTTGGGTTGGTTGTGACATTTTAATGGCTAGGATAGAAAACAGTTTTAAGAAAGGAAATACCTCAGAGTATAAAATACCCTATAACTCTCTCACTTTAACCACCAGAACAATGCCACTCTCATTGTTGAATTTGTATAATTAAAATATGTGTGGACACTCATCTTGATAGAGATCAATTTACTCTTTGAGGGTGAAATATTTATCTGACAGATGCTTCATACCTGTTCCAGCATCGGCCTATCCCTAGGTTATGTGCCACCCTTATAGTTTTTGCCTAAGACTGACCATTTATTTTTAGGGTATAGGATTGAAGCAGTGGTCTCAAGAACTGAACTGCATTTGTTTCAGTTCATGGAAACCCCTGCTTTCTGAGATACTTACCTTTGTAGGGGGTGCAGATAGCAGCTCAGTAGTTTTAAAGCTACCGCATCACGTGGGCCAATAGGAAGCCTTGACATCAATTGCAGTTGCGTTAACAGTAAGGTTACCTATGTTGGATATATACTAGGTTGCCATTGATTCCACCATCTGACCTTTGTCTATAGCAGTACACCAGCCAATCCATTTCAGTTGAGTTAACTGTTAATTTACCGGTATTGGGTATATATGTTTACCTTGAGCAAGGCTGCTTGCATTCATCCGAAACGTCTGACTTTATGGAAGACTAAATAAAATATCGTTGGATGAAGCCTGAAGTGCTCATCTCTATTTAGATTAATTGTGGTATCCAGGACATTAGTAAATCCCTCCATGAGATGAGGTCGGACCAGATAAGTAATATTACAACTCAGCATTGAATGAAGTAGATCTTTTTTCTATTTTTTTTTCCATCTACCTCCAACTTCCTCTCAGACTTTGAATCCTGACTTTCCTTCTTTCTCTCTAACTCTCCTATCCTCTTACTGAGAGACTTCAACTGTCATATTGATTATCCCTACAGATGCAGCCACTAGTATCCGAACACTTGCTTGGAAAAGCTGGGGCAATCTCCCAGTAATGCTGCAACATTTCTGTGACATTTCTGCAGACAGACTAATGGAACTGCCAGGGACCCCCATTGTGTTAATCTGATGGGCCATTAGTTTGTCTGCAGAAATGTCACAGAAATGTTGCATTACTGGCAGATTGCCCCAGATGTGCCAAGGCAAGTGTTCGGATACTCGTGGCTGCATCTGTAAGTCTTCTGGGTATCTTGACTTCTCTCCCCCTCCTTTGGCCTTCACCAGTAGACCGATTCCAGCACACATAAGGATGGTCACTTTTTAGACCTGGTCTTTACAAAAAATGGTTCACTTTCTGATTTCTCTGTCTCACCCTATCCTTCCTCTTAATCTGACAATCTTGTTAACTCTTACAACTCTATCCTCTCCTCCTCACTTGATCTATATCCAATTCTCAGCTCCGGCACACCCGTGCCTCTATCATGCGGTCTTGGATAAATTCACAAACACACTTCTTTCGAGCTTGCACTATCTCCTCTCAACTCATACAGTATGCAGGAAATCTCACACTCATGCTGATTAAGTCAAACCTAGAAACTCACCTCTTAAATGAAGCATTTCATTAGCCTACACTCATGGCTACTGTCCCATAGTCGCTCCTACCAACCATTGTGGCCAAGCACCGCTATCTACAACACTTATTTCCTCACCTGCTGTCTCTGTAAGTTGCCTAACATACCGCATAGATTGTAAGATCTCCAGGGCAGGGATTTCCTATTGTTTGATTTTGTTTATTGCACTTAATGTATTATAATTCCCATTATTATATTGTGTTTTCTGTAAAGCTGTAAGCACACTGTGGATTCTATGTAAATAAATATATACATAAATACTAATACAGGTATATGAAAAATGACTACATTTTAGTGTTTGCAATATTGCTGCAGTGTATATTTAGCATGGGTGTCTGTATTATTCTGTTTGCTGTAATAGAAACGAGAAAAATGCTATTGTTCCTGTTTCTAATATCCACCATGACAGGCATTGATGAGGTAGGTACAAGAAATGCAGTTCCTCTGACTAAGCCTGCTGCTTTTAACCAATACTATACTTACACGCTGAGACAGATACAGTAAGTATAGGAGTTGAATGGGCTTTGGTTAAAAAATCAATTGCTCTCAGGACTAATACTGAGCTACTGTATTTTGAATGAGCCTGCTGCTGTTTCAAAAATGTATAACCACGGAGAAACAGATGATAAGTATTCCAGCTGTAACTGAGCTTGCTGATATACCTGTAAATGTTTATATATATATATATATTTTTTTTTTATAAAGAGAGAAAAAAGAGGCACGTGCCACATAGCATAAATCTGGGTTGACATTTATTATCATATAAAGGTTTCAAAAGTAGCACACTCTTAAGTGTAGCAAGATCATGTGCATTTGAGAGATTGCATTTCTCTTGGAAGTAGTACTCATCTATGGAAAACTTTTGTAGTCCCAAATGGAGGGCTGGCACTTCATTAGTCCGGGATCCATGGCTCAAATATCAAGTCCGAGCCATCCGGGAAGAGGTAACACCAAAGAATGTAGTGTCCAAACAGATGGTAGATTTACCACTGAGAGTAGCGCTCGTGTCTCGATACACAGCTGCTTGTAGAGGCGTTATGACGCAACACAACAAACATCCGGGTCCCAACGGGTTTTGTCACATGTGACGTCATCAGGGGTAGGGCCCATTAGGTTTATATAGCATAGCTGTGTTCATTCTAATTACCATGAAACAATTTTTTTCCTTGAAAAAGAATTGAAGAATCCTACTGGTATATTTACTGATGCAGCCATGAGTATCCGAACACTTGCCTGGGAAAATCTGGGGCAATACCCCAGTAATGCTGCAACATTTCTGTGACATTTCTGCAAACAGACTAATGGCCCATCGGATTAACACAGCGGGGGTCCCTGGCAGTCCCATTTGTTTAATCACTAAAATGTATTTAGATGTGAGTTAATACAGTGGCGGCCGACCTGAGTCTAAGTCGGCTAGATCTGCGACTCTCAGATAATCCCGGTTAGGTGCGTGGTTTTTTTTACCCGGAGTGAATTGCGTTATTTTAGCGCTCGTGATATTAGCATTTTATTCTCGCTGTCTGCAATACTGCAATGCCGTGTAAAAACTCAGGGGGGCGTTTGCGAGCTGTTGTCTTGGAAGTCTAGTAACTTCGCGGTTCAACCTACGTCAGTACACAGTCTGTGTGTGTGCGCACAGTAATTGTAAATTTGCATATTTACATTATACATGCATTTTCAGTGCTGTACTGTACAGTTAAGGGTAAAAGGGGACGATAGACAGCACTCTGATAGTGTTAAATTTATGCAATTGCAGGGTGACCGGAACAAAAGGGGACCCTTATTCCCTGTATAGTACTAACAAATCTACGTAAGTACCAGCACTCACTGTCTAATAGCTAAATGATGAAGCAAGAATTCACTAAAGTCAATGCCAGTAGTTAAAGTACCACAAGAAACTGTGGGCAATGGTACAGTACAGGCTGAACACAGCACTCCACACGAGCACAAGGAGCAGAGCCACAGAGGGTTTGATTACTGTTTTCATTTGCAATTCCCATTAACCTTTCATTGACTGTTGTGGACTCCTGATGCTTCTTTGCAAGCAGCTTTCTTGCAAGCTGTGTTCAGCCTTTACTGTACCATTACCCACAGTTTATTGTGGTACTTTAACTACTGGCATTGACTTTAGTTGATTCTTGCTGCCCTGCTATTAGCTGTTATCTGTATTTAGCCTAACTGTATGTTTGCTATCTATTTTCAGGGGTGTCTGATTTGACCAGTTATAGGGGAAGGGAGGCTTAGGGAAGTACCTGCGCATGACTCACCTAAACCCCCACCCCCAGAGTCATTAATTTTCTGAAGCTTGACATTGTGCTCTTAATCCGTCCATAGCCGAGCTAAAAACCCTCACTGCTCCTGCGTGTAATCCTCTTTGAGATGGGAGCTATCTGATTACTGCGCATGACTCACCCAACCCCCCCCCCCCCAACCCTTTGAGGCTTTGTTTACGGTAACGCTTTGGAAAATCCCTTCTCGAATTTGAAATGTAAATCTGATTTGCACAGCATTGTGAGAATTGAGAGTTAAAAAAACATTGTCAATGATTATGATTAGCAGGAATGTAAATAAATATTTATTTTACCAGGAACAAAAAAAATAAATATAAAACGCTTTCCATTGTGTTTTTAATTTTGGACCAGGGGGAATGGGCCAGATGAAGAGATAGTCCTTAGAAACGTCGCCCCCTAGCGTACTTTCCATTCGCCGTTTTTTGTGTATATTCCTTGTGTTTCATGTTTTTCCCCCTTTCCCCCCCCCCACCCCTCACTTTGTGACATGCCCATTTGTGATACTGGTTTCTGCAAAAACATTTGATTTATTTCTGGTTTATTTCTGGTTTGTTTTATTATTAAATGTTTATTCTGCATTACAACTGTTTTCATCATTTAGCTTTTAGACAGTGAGTGCTGGTACTTACGTAGATTTGTTTGTACTGTACAGTATGTCTCATTTGAAAACTGTTGAAACGCATAGGCGTGTACAGTACTGTAACAGTGTCACATTTCGGCATATACAGCGCTCTCCCCTCGCTCAGGATAATTAACTGCACTGCAGGGTATTTCAACTTCTTATCTTCTCTACAATGCAGTACATCTCTCCCACACCATTCCTTTGAACGTGTGCCTGGTTTCAATCACATTCCTGCTTGACAGCAGGTGATGACTGCGCATGCGCCTGTAACTTCGCCCACCACTGCTTGCTTGAGTGACCAAAAAATAAATAAATAAATTTATTCTAATTTTTTTATTTTTTCCACAAGCCTGCAAAAACCATCTTGATACTGTATTACGATATTCAATCTGTGCTGTAGCTTTTGACTGCGACCCTGTGTGTTTGACTGCACATGGTTGATTTGTGTGCTTTTTACGTACTGTATTTGGGGTTGTAGCCCCCCTCCCCCACGAACACACACAAGGCTCGCTCATAGCTGAGCTAAAAAGCCTCACTGCGCCTGCGTGTAATCCTCTTTGAGATGGGAGCTAGTTGATTACTGCGCATGACTCACCCAACCCCCCCCCCTCCAAAAAGTCATTAATTTTCTGAAGCTTGACATTGTGTTCTTAATCCGTCCATAGCCGAGCTAAAAAGCCTCACTGCGCCTGCGTGTAATCCTCTTTGAGATGGGAGCTATCTGATTACTGCACATGACTCACCCACCCACCCCCTCCACAGAGTCATTAATTTTCTGAAGCTTGACATTGTGCTCTTAATCCGTCCATAGCCGAGCTAAAAAGCCTCACTGCGCCTGCGTGTAATCCTCTTTGAGATGGGAGCTATCTGATTACTGCGCATGACTCACCCAACCCCCCCCCCCCAACCCTTTGAGGCTTCGTTTACGGTAACGCTTTGGAAAATCCCTTCTCGAATTTGAAATGTAAATCTGATTTGCACAGCATTGTGAGAATTGAGAGTTAAAAAAACATTGTCAATGATTATGATTAGCAGGAATGTAAATAAATATTTATTTTACCAGGAACAAAAAAAATAAATATAAAACGCTTTCCATTGTGTTTTTAATCAGTCCCTAGCAGAGCATCACCTCTCTACTGTATGCACCTGTGTGTAGTTCTCTTTCGGATGGGAGCTAGTTGATTACTGTACATGCGACTGTAACTTCACCCACCACTGCTTGCTTGAGTGAGTGCCCAAAAAAAAAATTATTATAATTTTTTAACTGTTATTTTATCCACAAGCCTGCAAAAACAATCTTGATATTACGATATTCAATCTGTGCTGTAGCTTTTGACTGCGACCCTGTGCGTTTGACTGAACATGGTTGATTTGTGTGCTTTTTATGTACTGTATTTGGGGGTGTAGGGATCAAATTATTATGATGAACTGCCTTTTGAAATTACTGTACTCTACTCTATGTAATTTCTATGTAAATCTCTATGTAACTACCTTCATGCAACCCCCTCCCCCACGCACACACAAACTCTTATCGACAGACACCTCCACAGAGTCATTAATTTTCTAAAGCTAGTCATTGTGTTTTTAATACGTCCCTAGCCGAGTGTCAATCACCTCACTGCGCCTGCATGTAATCCTCTTTGAGATGGGAGTTAGATGATTACTGCGCATGACTCACCCAACCCCCCCCCCCAACCCTTTGAGGCTTTGTTTACGGTAACTCTTTGGAAAATCCCTTCTCGAATTTGAAATGTAAATCTGATTTGCACAGCATTGTGAGAATTGAGAGTTAAAAAAACCATTAACTGATTCATGTTGTTTTGTTATTTAATCTTTTTCTTTGGTGTACTGTAGGTGTGGGGGAGGGGGATTTGGGTTGTTGTCAATGATTATGATTAGCAGGAATGTAAATAAATATTTATTTTATTTTATCAGGAACCAAAAAATACAAATATAAAAACAATCATGAATAATACATAATGCAGTCTTTATTAAGTTCTTCTGGCAGATTGAAATTGGATAAACATTTAGAAAACATTTAGAAAACATGGATAAACATGAATAATGCACATTTATAATAATATTATTTAATAATATATAATTTATAATATATATACAGTATAGTAATATAATTTTTTCCGTCTTTATCTTCTTCCTCATTCTGTGTACAGTACAGTAGTTCATTGAGAGAGGATAGGTTTTGTGTACATCATTACTGCTGTTTATATACTGTACATTTGACTGTACAAACAGATTAGAATGCACACAACACCCCCCCCCCAGATCATCCCTTTTTCCTGAAAAGACAAGAAAATAAAAAATTAGTGCAGTTATGTGCGTACTGTATTATTGCATTGTGTGATGTGTAGTACTAGATGGCTGGTGCGGCTTTCTCTGGAAATAAAAAAATGAGCAGTTAGGTGTATACTGTATTATGCCATTGTGTACTGTATAGCTACTCCACATTGGACTATAGTAGGCAGTTAGTACTGTCAAAGTTGTCTATACTGGAAATACTGTATACTCTGACTACTGTTAAATACTATGTAACCAGATGGCTGGTGCTGCTCTCTCTGGAAAGAAAAAAATTGAGCAGTTATTGTACTGTAGGTGCATACTGTATTATGGCATTGTGTATGCAGTTAGTACTGTCAAACTAGTCTATACTGTAACTACAGTATATTCTGACTATTAGGAAAGAAAAAATCTGTGCCATACTTACCTGTATCATACTGTACTTACAATACTACAGTAAAGTACTACTATCCTGATGCTTGCCCATTACGCGCGATCACAATGGGCAACATAGTCGCAATATGGTCTATATATTTATTGCAGCGTTCCACGGTGAGTTCATCGTTCCAAAAACTCATTATGCCTTTCGCCAACTCATCCTTTTTGGAGGGTTCCACCACTTTCTGAATATGGTCCTTCAGCTGATGCCAGACCATTTCGATCGGATTGAAGTCTGGCGATCTGTCATTGGAAAAAAAGGACAATTAGTTTAAGAGATACAGTACATAGTAAAAACAGTGGGAAAAAAATGAGACACGGTTACCGCACTTACTCCGCTGGTGTCTTCACCCAGTTGATACCGTGCTCAAGGATCTGCGCTGTTGACGCGGTGTGCTTCGGATTGTTGTCCTGGTAGAAACGGTGACCATCCGGGAACTCGCGTGAGATGTATTCCACTATCTCAGGCACAATTTTGTCTTGGAAGAAATCTTTATTCATGATGCCTACTGTCGCGGCCGAGTTTATTCTTACCTTTACCCGGTCTCGTCCGCGACAGTAACCGGGCGCGCGCTGGGGTGTCCCGTGCGTGCGCCGAAGCCTCTGGAGGAGCGGTCCTCCAATCGGGGCTTCCCTCTCCCCTCTCCGGGTCCGCCGGGTCCCCCGGAACCCCCCACCGCCGTCCCCCACATCGCGGGACACCAGGGCTCCCTCGGGGAGCCCTGGGCACGCGCGCATGGGGCGCAGGCGCCCGATGAAGCGTGACCACGCATCGGTGACACGCGGCACGCCGAGGGGATTTGACTAGCAAGCCGGGAAATCTCCTGGCTTGCGGAACTAGCCAAGTCAGGATAGAACGTGTCGCCAGTGTATAACAAGAAAATAAAAGTGCTCAAAAAACTGCACAATAGTACAGTACAGTGCATACAGTAAGGCTACACTAGTACAGTACAGTCAATAAGGCTACATTATATTTGATATATTTCACCTTCAAAGATGACAATGCATCCTGGTCCACGCCTAGAGATGGCACCCCACACATGCAGCTTGACGGGGTGTTTTGGCCGCGGCTTCATAGATATGCGGCCTTTTTTGTGGAATGCAAAGGTTGCAAATCTCTCCAGCGACACAGTAGACTCGTCAGTGAATATGCAATCCTGGAAAGATTCCCCACTGTCGATCCATGCCTGGGCCTGGACCACTCTTTTGATTTTGTTTGCATCCCTTATCATGGGGTACGCTCTGTAATGACAAGGAATAAATAATTTTAGCGGTACAGTACAGTTTCCTAAACAACACTTTTTACTGTCCAGTACTAACCTCATACGTCCATATTTCCATCCAGTGCTGCGTCTCATCTTCTTTATGCTGGTCTCGGATACAGTGAGATTGTGATTTTCCTGCAGAGTGTATTTGACCCTTAATGCATTCTTCTCATCATTCTCCTCACTTATTTTGTCCACCAAAAGAGTTGTCTCCCTACAATGTAAAGAAAAATAATCCGGTAAGTTACAGTACAGTAGGCCACAAGCACAGCATTACAGTATTACAGAACAGTTATACAGTATCAATAGGCAGCAATATAAAAAATATATACTGTATACAGTACTGTTGTAATATAAATATAAATTGAAATAACCAAAATATTGGAGACAGTAGATCAACAGTACACAATATATTGTTCTATTAATATGCAGCAATATAAAAAATATATATACTGTTGTAATATAAATATAAAATATATATACTACTGTTGTAATATAAATATAAAAAATATATATACTGTTGTAATATAAATATAAAAAATATATATACTGTTGTAAAATAAATATAAATCTAAAACATATATATACTGTTGTAATATAAATATAAATCTAAAAAATATATATACTGTTGTAATATAAATATAAATATACAAAATATATATACTGTTGTAATATAAATATAAATCTAAAACATATATATACTGTTGTAATATAAATATAAATCTAAAAAATATATATACTGTTGTGATATAAATATAAAAAATATATATACTGTTGTAATATAAATCTACCGAAATAACAAAAATATTAGATACAGTATTGTAGATCTACAGTACAATATTTTATATAAAAAAAAAATTAAGTTGTATAAATATACTTACGCGTTAGTTACCCTTGGTGCCCTTTTGCGTTCTCTGGTTTTTCCGTGTGCATGATAGCTCACGGTGGTTGCTGGCACAACGATGCCAGAAGTAGCTAACCAGCGTTGGATAGCAGCAATTCGGTATCCGTTCATGTACATCTCCTTAATTCGCATGCTGAGATCCTTGGATATCTTTTTAACAACCATTGCTGCGAGTAGAAAGAAAAACAAACACAAGAATGTATATTCGATGTTTAGTCGATGTGTATTCAATGTGCAGTGAATCCACAAAATGGATGGTGTATTTATACGGTAATGATTCACATTAGAGTATGCCCACTTTCAACACCTGTACCTCGCCGCCATGCATAAAAGGTTACACACTTTGCATAGCCCACCACTCGATGATCTTTATCTGAACTTGCCCTTGTCCAGCTACTGCATTGTGCCACCTGCTTCCATGGAGCAACCCCGATTCTACGGATGCAGGAACCAACCCGCCTCTGCCGTGCCTGTCATGCAGAAAAAGCGAAAGGCAGTTGCCGTTTCCACGCCAAGGCCAAAGCGACAGGCTAAGGCCAATAAAGAAAACCTTCTGCTGACCCCAAAGGCTAAGGATTTTAATAGACGTCAGCCTTATTATGTCAAGAAGAAATAGGGTGATGTACTCTCAAAGCAAAACAAATGGCAGCCAACCCATCGAACCCGCAGTCTACCTCCTCCCATACGTTTCGACGACTCTGCCGCCGCTCTCCCGGAAATCTTCAGCCCGTCGTCTCCACTCCTCATCCTCGACGATGCCGCCGCCCTCCCGGAAACCCACAGGCCATCTTCTCCAGTTCTATTCGACGATGCTGCCGCTGGTGCCTCTGAAATCCACGGTCACTTTCTCCTTTGCGCTTAGATGACTCTGCCGCTTCTCGCCCGGAAATCCAGAGGTCACTTTCTCCATCCCTCTTCGACGACGCTGCCGCTTCTCCTCTACCGGATATCCACAGGTCACCTCCTCCACTCTTCTTCGACGACGCTGCCGCTTCTCTCCATGGAACCCCCATCTCATCCTCCGTAGCACCCATCCACCCAGATGTCCACACGCCATGCACAAGAAGCAGCTCGTTAGACTGGATGCTGAATGGGATAAGTGTGGATATCCCCGTGGACTCCATTATGCTGACAAAGATAGATCTGCTTCTGGAGACCATGCTACATATGGATCAACGGATGGATTGACGGATGTAGAAGATAGAGGCTGACATAGCGGGGATACATCATTTGCTCGGTGTTCATGCCCCTGTTTCCCCAACGCCGGAGCAGGAGGGTGGCATGGATGTGATGAATGGGAGCATCGACACCCTTCCATCACCAAGCGCACCCTCTTTTCAGAAGATTTAGTGTACATGTATACCGTTGAGAAGGACATGACAACCCCGTCAAGACCATGCCAGGAGACACGGTGACCAAGACCGGAGGAAAGCTTCCTCCCAGACAACCTACCATCGCCCGCCGCCACAAGCACACAGAAGACCTACATTCGCTAGCATCGATACGGTGCCCAACATCACCCTGCGCGATCTGCCACCGGCACTCAGGGAGAAGTATAGGGTGATGAGTGCTGGTGCACCCCACAGGTATGCCTTGTTCAGTTTTAAGCACCATGTGCCCAACTCGTTGTACTGCGACTGGGCCTTCAGAGTGAACTACGAAGGAAATCGTGTAAAAAAGGCGCTTCCTGACAATTTAAGAAAGACCATTCTGGAGGAATTGCGGCTCTTTTATTCAATTACAGATCCTGTAATGAAAGGCGTTTGAGACTGCATTAATGGTGTTTTGCGCCACGCAAGGCATCGGCCATGGAAGGACAATCTGGTGGGGTACGCATTTGAGTGAGTGTTCAACTGTTGAAAATGTTTGGTAAATGTTTTTTTCCAGTCCCCGAGGGCCGCAAACAGGCCCGTTGGTGACTGACACCATCCCACTGTAAATGTTTTGACTTGCCGTTCTTGTGTAAAGGAGATGTTCCGTTTTGTATATTTTTTTTTTCACAGGTAAGACCATACTGTTGTGCTGAACTGTACTGTACATGTTTTGACCTGATGTACTTAAATAATGGAGATGTTGTTGTGTGTTTTAACTTGTATTTATACAGAAATGTTTTAACTTGCTGTACACACACATGACCTGCACAGTTCCAGTCCCCAAGGCCCGCAAACATTCCCGGTTTTCAAACCAAAAACCGGGCCTGTTGGCTGCCCTCAGGGACTGTAGTGGTGCAGCCCTGACTGACTGTTCTGCACACCATCCCACTGCAAATGTTTTGACTTGCTGTTCTTGTGTAAAGGAGATGTTGCGTTTTGTATATTTTATGAATAAAGAATTTTTTTTATAACATGTCTGTAAACCACACTGACTGACTGTAAATGTTTTTACTTTCTGTAAATAAATGTTTTCACTAGCAGTAAACCATACACCTGTTGATGTTTTGCATTGCTGTGCACTTAAAATGTTTTTACATTGTACAGTATTTGTAAATAAATGTTTTTGTACTTACTCCACCAATTAAAGAACATGTTGATTTGTTTTAAATTGTTTCGTTGGCTCCTTCGATACTGTAACAAAATACAGTGTTTCTAGAATGTACACTACTGTCCAGGCATACTGTACTGTATACAGTAGGCATGCTCAGTACAAGAGTATTAAAAAAATAGAAGACACATACTGTACTGTATGTACTGGTAGTGTATAGAAGACACATACTGTATGTACTGTAATACATGTAGAATAAATTCATTCTTTTTATTTTTTGGGGTTTATTACACAGTATACTGCATATAAAAAAGTATTGTATACTGTACGGTCAGAAAACATCAGCATACTGTTTCAGGTACAGTATTCTATACTAATCAATAACAACGGCCACTAAACTGCAGACTCCGGTACGTGTTTTTTTTAAATCCGATTCAGCAATGTGCAGGCATTGTTACACAAAGCGATATTATCCATCGAAATCTCTCCAGTAGCCAATTTCTTTTCTGAGGAAAAAGAAAAGTTTTACTGTAATGGTCAGCCCCCTAAAGAAGTTCCCAGCCAGTCCCACCAATAATTTTCTCGGGGGGCGTCTCCTGTTCACATGCGCATGCGCCTACCATCGATGTGATGACACGCATATGCGTTTCAAGAAGGTTCCAATGCGCATGCGCCTAGCATTCCACCAATTGTTCAGTATCTGCAGTACTGTAGATGCCGCTCAGCCAATGATATTGCTTACAGGAGAATCGCTTCACTTTTGAATCGCACTGATATTGATATTATCAAAATAAAAAAAAAACAGAAAAAAATACGGCAACATTACTCACCATAGAATTTCCCAATCAGCTGGCACCAGCGCCGGGCCACTGCCAGTCCAGTATTCTTGATCATACACGCTGATAGTTGGCAGCAGGACTACTACACCAGTCAGCTGATGAGGCTGGAAATCGCTTAGGTAAATGCAAGCTTGATCGAAACTGCACGCGAAATCCGGCTCAGGCTTGCTGGACAGACAGCAAGGGTTGTCACTGACGGTGGGACCGTTATTGGAAGCCGGTGCTGGTGCTGGCGCATTGCTTGGCAGCGACTGTCGTTTCTTAGTTGGTTTTAACACGACCTTTCGCCTTTTGCCATCTGCATGATCATAGATACAGGAAAAAGCCGGTGATACACACCAATACCCTCCAATAAATTCGGGATCAATACGATAAAAACATGGATCGCTACATAACCTTTTCCTTATTGCACGCTTCCTTATTGCACGCTTCCTTATTGCACGCTTCCAGGAGCTGGCAAAAATTTGTAAAAGTCATGGTTTTCGATAAAATACTGATAAATTTGAACAACTGTTATCATATGTTGCATTAATTGCGGCCCATATCAAATACGCATAAGTTCTGTCGGGTTTTTGGAAAACGGGCTGCACTTGAACACTCATGGCGGCGGGTCTCTGGAGAATAACAGAAACTGGTCTTTGTCTTTCTTTAATATGAAAAGCCTAAATTGATACATTATTGTAACCTCTTCCTTCAGTCTCAAGGCCAATTTACAATAGCACACTGTGGTATCTTTTTTAAACGAAACACCTGCAAATCGACAGATTACTGAAGCGCATGCGCATTACAATTCATGAATATCTGCCATCTGGCGGACACGCGAAGAATATATATATACTGTATATATATATGCCATGTTCAAGGTATAAAAACAATTGAAGATATTCTTCAGCAATGCCAGACACATCCCCATCAATTATCCTAAATGCTGCTGATAGAATCACTTTACTCTCTTAAGGAGCGGCTCAGTGAGTACAGACACTGACTCAATGACACATTGTTTGAAGTATCCCGGTGTCAGCTCCTTGTTACATTGGAAAGTCACTTTATCTCCCTGTGTCTCAGACACCAAAAACACATAGATTGTAAGCTCATCTGGGCTGGGACTGTGCCTATAAAAATCCTACCATGCTGCTTACTTTGCACTATATTGTAATTATGAACCACTTTCGGGAGAAAAGCGCTATATGAAATAAACTTATAATTATTATTAAATCTGTCTCAGTGTCACTCCAGCTGAAATCCCTCCCCTGGCTTCATATTAAATCTGTACTACTTTGAAAATTCTCCTTCCCTCTTTTAAGGCTTTACACTCTTCTGTCCCTCCTTACATCTCAGCCCTAATTTCTCACTATACACCTGCCTGACTCTTGCGTTCTGCTCAAGGACGTCTTCTGTCTATCCCTTTTGTATCTATGTAACAGTGTTTCCCCCACCCAATCGCAGGTAAGGGCCATTACAGGGTGTATGGTGCATATAGCTGCTGGCAACAGGAGGTCTGAGTCACCCGCTGATGGTAGTCGGGACACAGGAACAGGCTTCTGGGGTTCATACTCCACATATCTCCTTAGCAGTGCAGCGCCTCCATCTGCCATGGACTCCAGGAACTGAAGATGATCTTCCATAGTAGAATTTATTACCTCTCCCCCCAGTAAGGACACGCACTAGGCAGGAGGTATACTGCAAAACAGGAATAGGTTTATTACTACACTCTGCAGTAACAATTACACGGCAGTCTTCTGCTGGATACAGTCCATCAGATCAGCCATCACTGAAGATGGTCCCTGGAGCGTCACCACAGCTGTCCTAGCTCTTCCCCACCTCCCTAGGGGAGGAAGAGGTATGGTCCACACTCACTCTCCCCCAGAGGGAAGAGCACATGGGAAGGCCCCGATCTCAGGCTCCAAGTTGTGCTACAGGCCTTCCTCAGAGGGAAAGGACCAACTACTCACTTTAGGGCAGTCCTGCCCTTAAGTACAGCCAGAAGGTGGGCACCCCGTTGTCCCAGCTACAACAGGATGTACCACCCTCTGCTGTCACTCAAGTGCAGTACCAAAGGTGAGGGGGGGAAACCCCATACCAACTACTGGCAACCTGATAGTACTGGGGTTTACTGCCAGCCCAATTTGAGAATAGTAGTCAGGGGGGAACCCTGCTACATCTAAAAACCTCTCCCATCTAAAATCCTTCTCACTTAATGCCCCTCACCTCTGGAGTGCCCATCCAGTCAATATTCGACTAGCACGCTCTCCACCTTAAGGCCATCATTAAACACGTCTTTAATGAAGCATTTGGGTTGCTACGTTGGCTGATACTATACATCTCATATACATTTACCATGCCCCCTTGCAGGCGCACTTACCATAACACCCTCCTACTGTCTCTGTAAGTTTTCTCTACTTACCACTTAGATTGTAAGCTCTTCGGGGTACGGACTCCTTTTCCTAAATGTCTACTTTTATGTATGGAGTGCTTATTCTTAGTATGTCATGTGTATTACTGCTGTAAAGCGCTATGCACATGGATGGCGCTATATAAATAAAGATATACATACATACATACATACAGTATACTGTACAGGTATAGTGAAAAAGTAAGTGGTATGTGCAAAGCTTTAATCAGTTAAAAGATAACATAAAAAGAAAGTGTGATGTTAAGTACTACGTTACCCACCTCGTTGTTCTAAACCCTTAGGCTACATTTGTGACCTAATCCCTTTCTTTATTTTTTTTCTAGTTTCCATTAAAAAGCACTATCCTTGATTTCCTGTTACATCTCCCATAATACTTTCAGTGTCTCTTTTGCTAATACAGTAGCGGCAGCTTTTATTTGAAGTAATGCCAGCAGCATGCCGGGATCTACTCCGGCTGCCGCCAGTCAAAACCGCGCGCCACCGCGTTTCCCCCACGCACCCCCCCTCCACTTCGCACGCAATTTACCCCCCCTTCCCGACCCCGAACCCGGCTCCTGCTCTGCCCCTCTGCTTCCCCGCACCCCCGCTTACCTTACTTTAATCTCCAGGGGTGTCGGGGAAGACCGGGAAGCCGGGGAAGCCGGGGAAGCCGGGCACGCACGTGACTGTGACGTCACAGTGCGCCGCAACGTGCCGCGTCTCCACGCTTCGCACACGCATCCGGCCGCCGGCATTACTTCAAATAAAAGCTGCCGCTACTGTACCTCCTCTTTCTTCTGTCGATCTATTTGTAGGAGTACCACAAGGATCTCTACTGGGACCTCTTCTCTCTTCTCTATACAGTCTCTCTCTAGGTGACCTTATCACATCATTAGTTTCAAATATCACCTCTATGCTGAAGACACACAAATGTACTTGTTTAAATCAACCCCAGACCAAAGTCTCTCTGCACTATCATCCTAGATGGGCCTCTGCTACTCAAACTTAACATGTTGAAGACAAAACTCCCTATACTTTCTTCCAAGCCTGAACCTACTGTCCCTTTCTTAATTCCTATCAATAACACTATCATAAACCCAGTAACACAAGCCCCCTGCCTATGTGTCCCATTTGACTCCTCCCTTACATTCTCCTCTCACATTTATGATGTAACTAAAATCTGTCAATTTCTCCTCCTTAACATTGCTAAGATATGATGTTAGCCTCTGCTGTTCTACTGCTAAAACTAACACATGCCCTCATTCAATCTCATCTTAACTTTTGTAACCTTCTTTCCTTCAAGCTATGCTAAATGCCACTGCTATAATTACTTCACTCTCTCTTAAATATGTCACTTCTCTCCTGATAATTGATCTCCTGTCTTCTCAATAAATCCCTTATTACCTACTGTACAAAATTCACGTCTTCTGTTGCAAGGCTATTCACTCCTCTGCCCCTCCATATATCTCAGCCCTAATTTCTCATTATACCCTTGCTTACCTCTTGTGTTCTATTCAAGGATGTCTTCTGTTTACCCTTTTGTATCTAAGCCCTCTACCATCTGAAACCTCTCTCACTTGGTATCCTTCCCCTTAATATCTGTTAAGCACATGCTATCTCCACATTCAAAGCCAATCTCAAAACTCGCTGTTCAATTAAGCATTTTTAGAAGTTCCTAAGTACAATACTTATCCTTTGCATACAAATTTCACATAACACCTTCCAACTGTCTCTGTAAGTTCTCCCTACATACCCATTAGATTGCAAACTCTTTGGAGCAGAGACTAATTCTCCTAATGTTTACATTTCTATATAAAGCACCTATTCCCATTATGTTATACATTTCATGCTACAGTATCTTGTTGCGTCTATTGCTGATGTGAAGTGCTATGTACTGTACATGGATGGCTCTAAACAAATACAGACATACTGTACATACATACATTATATAGAGGATTCTCTTGTAACTACCTGGGGCTATTTTAAGTAAAATGTCCTGCTTACTAAACTACTGTATGAAACAAAAAACACTAAGAAATAAATTGCGAAAAAGTGCAAATGCTCTTTATATGCTACACAGTAAAGAATAAAGAAGTAGACAAAAAATGTATTGATATCTGAAATGCAGATCGGCATGCTGAGGAACACTATTTGCACAATTAAGTATTCATCCAGTATTCAGTATGCTACAATGTGTGTTTTTTACTAAGAATATTTGGCCGAAAAGACCTGGGAAGTCTTCAAGATGTGTAAAAAAAAATGTATGACTGGTTTTATTGCTAATCTCTGCTGTATTTGCTGTTTTTTAATGTATATTAATGGCCTGCTTTTTTGGTTAAAAATCATGTTTAAATACTTTGTATTCAATTAGGGTAAAGTAAAGAGCAGGGATTTTTTTGGGGTTGAAGAGTATCAGAGGAAATGGAATAGGGCCTTTACTGTATGAACCTCTGTTACTCCTGACCTTAGAAATCATGCCAATCTACCTTCTGTTACTTGCAAACCTGCAATTGGTTACTCTTTGAATGTCTTTCTTTTGTTTGAGCTAGACATCACCATCAAACAGATTTGTTTTACTATGCATCAGTATTTTTAGCATGGTTCCTATTTTCATCTTGCCTTTGCCATCCTCTTTAATTTCCTTGTAAATTAACATTTTCCAAACGCTTGAAAATGTTACCTTGATATATTGAATATAGCCCTACCCTCACAAACTGCAATATAGATTAGCTGTACGTTGTTACACCTATTATGTGAATATACAAACATGATTTTTATAGATTCAATTATCGTGTATAGAGCTTTCCAAACCTCTCCAATATGGCTAATACTTTGCACTTCATCAGGCTCAACAGAGAGAGATCATACTCTGTGATTCCTGTGGTTATTTATATGAATTGATTTAGCCAGGATTTTTGTGAACTATAGTTGACTGTAGATAGAAGATAACTGACTTGTTGCTATTAAATAATAAGAGTTTGATTGCCATATACCATAAGCCAGGGTTGCGCAAATTGGGGCGCAAGATTTTTCAGGGGGGACGTGGCGGTTGCAGAGGCCACGTACTCTTCCCCAAGGCATTTAAAGTAAATGCGGGGGGGGGGGGGGGAGTCGCGTGAGGCCTCTGCAACTATCCTTACCTTGTATCTTCAGTGACACGTCGCTTTGGCAATGCAGCATCAAATGACGCCGCGGGGTCACGTGACACGCGTCATTTGACACCGGAGAGCCAGAGACAAGGAAAGGGAGAGGGGCGAGGGGGGGTGGAAGCAGGGAGGGAATCAGGCTGGGATGTGCAGCGGGGAAAGATTGTGCACTCCTGCCCTAAACTGTGCTATTTCATAAGTCACATTGCAAAATTAGAAGACCATTCACATGAATAATTGCTAGAGATTCAGAAAATATCCCTTTGCTTTGGTACTGGTTAATCCAGTCACATTTTATTCCTCTGCCAGATACAGGGAATCCAGCTCAGCTTCAGATAGCTTTTAGCTTTCTGCATTCCTCTGCCTGAATTCTGTGTGTAGCCAATTCCTTTTGGACTATCATTCCCTGACCCTGGTTCCCCTGCAAGTCCCTATAATGTGTGGGCATGATTCCTATGAGGTCTGTTCTAACGTTCAGTGAGAAATGTTATGTTGTTCAGCAGGTATGAGCAATAAAGTTATTAGTGGCCTCTCACTGAAATAAGGGGGGCCTATGACAAGAATAGGCTGGCTTACTAGCCACTCCCCAGGGAAGGAGGGGAGTGATAGAATAGTGAAGAAGAGTTAAGGAGCAGAGTAAGATAGCTCCAAATAGTTTGGTATTGCCTCCATAGGGAGAGAAGTTCTGGGTTGTATATCAAGGAATGCAGATATGAAGATACATCTTCAAATAGAGAAGTGACTGAGGCCTAGTCCAAGAAGGGATAGGGTACAGTGATAATGATCCATTGAATGTACTTCAAATACTGCCAATAAACTTCAGTCAAAGCAACAACTGGTGTAGTCCTTGACGCATGGCAAAAGAGAGAAGTGTCCATGAGGTGCATCCTGCACTATCAGGATCCTCTTGGACTGGAGGCGCAGACAACTAAAGAGACACCGTGAGCCTGTCCTAATGTCCTCCCCACAACACCGCAGAGATCTGTTTACCTACAGCTAAGCACCACCAGCCACAGAAACACACCAATAAGAGAACATTTTCCAGAGGGCGGGGGAAAAGAGGGCTACATATGTTACCTTTTATTTGAATTGCTTAACTTTATGCTCCCTTGTCATTCTTGTTCCCCTTCTCTCCCTATCTTTTTCGTTCCCCCCACTCTCCCTGTCACTCTCCCCCATTTCTCTCTCGTTCTCTCTCTCCCTTCCCTTTATCATTCTCTCTCCCCTCTATGCCTCTTTCTCTCCCCCTGTCATTCTCCCGCTCTCTTTGTCATTATCTCCCCTCTCTCCCGGTCATTATTGTTCCTCCTCCATCCCTGCCTCTCATTCCCCACTCTCTCCCTGTCACTCTCCCCCTTTTCTGTCATTTTCTCCCCCCTCAATACCTCATTCTCTCCCCCCTCTGTCATTCTCCCCCCCTATCTCCCTGTCATTCTTGTTCTTTTGCGAACCCCCCCTTCTCTCCCTATCACTCTCCCCCTTTCTATCTCAATCGCTCTCTTCTACCCTCTCTCTCTGCCATTCTCTCTCCCCACTCTGTCATTATTTCTCCCCCTGACACACACAAACACACGTGGCCCCACCCCCAGGTCCTTACACCTCTTCCTGATTGGCTGCTGCTGGCTTATGCCGCCAATCAGAATAGAGGAAATGACCCAGCTCTCTCCCTGCTCTGGGAAATCCCCCTGCAATGTTAGGCCGAGCTCATACACTCCACTTGCTTGCGCGAGTGCGAGCTCCATCCATGCCGCATTGCTGTAGCACAGGAGATCTGTGCTCATAGTGTTGTAGACGTCTGGGGGGTGGCGGACGCGTCGCAAAGCTGGTTCGCCCTCATTGGCTGAACCAGCTCACGTGATGCTGACATCATGCGGCAGCTGCCTTAGAAGACAAAATGTATTGTCTTCTCAAAACGCTGCCGCATCAACGCACTACTTTGCCGGCAGGCGCGCAGGCACTTGGCTAACTACGTACTATAGCCAAGTATTGCATTGTACCTGACGTGCTCTCGCATGTAGCAACGCCTCCACTATAAGTTCGGCCTTAGAAATCTGCCACCTCCCAAATTGTGCCTCACTAGGCAGCCGCCTAATTGGCCTAATGGTTGAACCATTGTAGGTACTGATGGCTGATGGCCTGCACACAACTACCATTGGAATAATAGTCCAACATCTCTCTGCCTGTATTGAACCACAAGACTGGAATTCAATATTAATTACAAAATATGATGGATATGAAATAAATATCAATCAAGAAAGTGCACAGATGGCAAGAAACAGTGTTAGTTTATTATTTTTCTTTGCTGTGGTGTACTTATTTTGGGGAAGCCACTCAAATCTCAAATAGCTATAGTTACAGTATGCTCAGCTAATCTACATTTATAAATATGCATGTGGTTGAAGGATTTTATTATTTGCATGTGTTTTGCTTTTGTAAGCAGATTACTAACGCACATGATTTCCTAAAACAATGATCCCATATTTCAATCTGCTGATGTTCACCTTATCGCCTTGTTTAATGGATGTTTTAAGATCTTAACATAAAATAAAATTATGACAAAACTCCAGTCCTCAAGGGCCACCAACAAGCCATTTATTGAGCCACCTGTGCTGAAGCAGGGATATACTTAAATCCTGACCTGTTGGTGGCCCTTGAGGACTGGAGTTGGCCACTCCTGACTACACAGTCATTTTCCAGACTAATTTCCTTTGAAAACATTATAAATAAGGAACTGACTCATTCTTTTGTTTATGCCAATTTCTGTCTTTTCGGAAGACACATTAATACTGCTTTTAGAGCAAATTGCTAACCATTCAGTGCACTTTTCAAAAGTATTAGCCGCAGACAGGCGATGTTACATAGTAGATAAGGTTGAGAAAATGCATTGAGTCCATCGAGTTCAACCTATACTAAATTTAGACGACACATACTTTATCCTATATTTATACTTACAGTATATTGATCCCGAGGAAGGCCCAACCCTCCCCCCCATGTGAAATATAATCCAATGATATCTCATCAGGGGAAAAATAAATTGATGTTGATTCTTCTTTAAAATCAGGTAGATCTATGGAGATTATCAAAGACTGAATTGCCGGGCCTACTGTAAGTGCTGTAGAACCCAAGCAGGAAGTCTTCTGGAAATCCTCATTAAAAATATAGTAGGACCTTGACTACACTACATCTTATTGCATCCGTCCATGTCTGTCCCCAAGTTTCTCCATTTCTAGAATGAGGTAGTTGGTATTGGAAAAACTCCCCAGCGATGTTCACCCTTTTGCTGTAGTTTTAACGGGACCTGAACATCACAAGGACCGGCATGCCAGGTGCTGTTATGAACTACAGGCTATGTTGTGACTTCTGCTGCTTGTCTAGGGAA
Organism: Ascaphus truei; assembly: GCF_040206685.1. Taxonomy (NCBI): domain Eukaryota; kingdom Metazoa; phylum Chordata; class Amphibia; order Anura; family Ascaphidae; genus Ascaphus; species Ascaphus truei. Next base: position 74,427,495 of record NC_134483.1, on the reverse strand, counting down.
GATCACATTTGGAGCGGGGGACATGATCAGTTCGGAGTGGGGAGGGCTCGACTTCCATTGGTTTCATCGTGGACCAGCCCGTGGCCACATAATTGCAATTCCAAACAATCCTGGAATTCTGGAGGCAGTCGAGTGCCGCTTAAATTACAGTAGTGAAAAAATTAAAACATCAGTTACCCTGGTATCAGGCCACCCAGCCGTGCTGGCCCTGGTGACATTCGTATATACACCTTCCACACTTTACAAGTTAGATCACTCCCAGAAAAGAAAATAGAAAGATGTGATCAGAAGCAACAGAACAAAAAAGCAGAAGCTTCCAGATAAACGCTCCACAAAACTCTCAGACACACTTGTGCATGCAATTCTAACAAACACTTGTTTGGTGGATTTAGAACAGGGGTTTTCAACTTTTTTTTTTTTGGTTAAGGAATCCTATACTTCCCCCTTCTCTTCCCCCCTTACACTCTCCCCTCTCTATTTACACCTTAGACTTCCCCCTTCACTTACCCTCTTGAACTCCCCCTCTCTCTTCCCCTTTTGAACTTCCGCTCTCTCCTCCACTCTTGTACTGCCTCTCTCTCTTCCTGTCTTACACTGCCCCCCTTCCTTCCCTCACACTCCCTTCTTTCTTACCCTTTCACACTCTCCCTCTCTCTTCCCCAATCCCACTCCCCCTCTCTTCCCCTCTCACACTCTACCTCTTTCTTCCCCAATCAGACTCCCCCTCTCGCTTTACTTCTTACACTACCCCCTATTCCACTCTCCCCTCTCTCTTCCCCTCTTCCCCTCTTGCGCTCCTCCCTCTCTCTTCCCCTCTTACACTCCCCATCTCGCTTTACATTCCCCTCCTCTCTCTTCCCCTCTCACATTCCCCCTTCTCTTTTCCCCTGTGTAAGTGACGTGTACAGAGGGTCATATAATGGTGACCGATTGGGGTGAAATTATATCTTGGCTTTATTGAGCTTGTTCCTTAATGCAGGCAAAATATACAAAAACACAAAATAACAAACCCCTATCGCTTTGTATGGGCTAACTTACTTCCCCAGACCCTATCTGCAGGACTGGAGGGATATTCCTATTACCAGCCTATCAACATATATCCCAACATTTCAGAAAACAATATCAAAGTCTTACTTTCCTTTGGGAAGAGGGGTGGAAGTCCATCTGCACAGCAGCTGTATAGTAGAGCTCAGTGGTATGAGGCAGCCACCTGCTTTCAAGCAATGGCTTCCTTATAACTCCTGCTGGTTTTCAGGTGTTTCTGCTCTCCTGATTTCCCAGCTATTTCTCCTGGGTTAACCCTCTGAGTGCTGGATGAAGCACTCAGACATATGTCTCCCAGGCATAACTATTAATAGCTGACTATTAAGAAGCTGTCACACTTCCCCCCCCCTGTCAAACTTCCCCCCCTGTCACACTTCCCCCCTCTATTTTGCACTCCCTCATCTCTCTTCTCCAATAACACTCCCCCTCTCTCTTTTTCACTTACTCCCCCTCTCTCTTCCCTTCTTTTACTCCTCAGTCCTTCACCTTTCCCCTTCCCTCTCTCTCACTCTCCACCCATCCTCTCTCACTTAATGCCCCCTGCTCTCGATCACCCTCCTTCTAAAATCCCCCCAAACACACACATCTCTCCCCGCTCCCGCACCCAAGTATCTTACCTTGGGTCAAGGAGGTCTCAGATGCTGCACCAGTTTGCGGACGGAAGGCACTGACCGGCGGGGGGCGGTTGCACTGAAGGCCGGGCTGCAAGATGTTGAAGTATTTCTTTGTTAATGAATGACTAGATAACATTGTATTGTATTGTATTGTATGTCTTTATTTATATAGCGCCATTAATGTACATAGCGCTTCACAGTAGTAATACATGTGGTAATCAAATAAATAACAGATAATATAAATAACAGATCATGGGAATAAGTGCTTTAGACATCAAAGTAACATTAAGGAAGAGGAGCCCCTGCCCCGAGGAGCTTACAGTCTATTGGTCAATATAACATTCAAACAAATGTCAGTCACACAAATGTATTGATACATTGAATTAATTTAGGAAATTGATACAATGGTACATCTATATATTTTACCAACTTCCTCTCTGCGTTCCACATTTCACTGACCTATTCATTAAACGCTAACATGCATTTTGTGACAGAAATGCCTGTTTTTGCATGAATTGGCATTTTACCGTATTAACTAAACCTTTATTGCATGTTAAAACTGTGTGAAAATTATTGATGCGCATTATTGATGCGATTTGGTTCCACTGTGCAATTCCATGCGATATGCAAATGAGACATTACATATTTATGGGCTTTTCATAAAGCTGCAAATTGCAGATCGTTCTGAAGGTTGTGGCTAGTCTTGCCTTCCATCGGCAAAATAAGGCTTTTGCAGGAAAGGAGAGAGGTATGAAAAGCCCTATTTCGCCTACCTCAGTGAGGTGAGATTTCTGACGGTTTCTGGTCAATATCACAGCTAATTGGGCAAGAAGCACATTCAAATGTAATGGGAAAAGAGGAGTATCCAGAGGCGCCTCTGGATACTCCTCTTTTCCCATGCTATAGTTCTGACCAGGGGGTCAGTTTTTTGTATCCTAGGCAGCCCCCTTTGTGGGTTTTATTACTTCCACATAGGGTCTTATATATTATATATTATATTACACTTTGTTGGTTAGCGCTACCTTTCTCTGTTGTTTTTACATTCAAATGTAATGTCAAGCTGTGCATACTTTTATGCATAGATAGTTATTGATACATGCAGAAAAAACGCCAGATTTTTACTGTGTCAAAGTACATGCTGCTACAATCAGCTTTTGTTCTAAGTAAAATAATCTCCTATGTACTAAACACTACTTTGTTCCCAACTATTTGAATGAATGCACACTAAACAATGCTTTTAGATTTTCCGCAAGGCCCTCCAGTCTTCATGTTAAGGTTCTGTTAATGTCGATGGAAAAAACTGAATGTTGCAGTTAATGTGTTTGCTCACATTAATATACATTTGGAATAACAATTACTCCTCCTATTCTCTACTAACTAAAATATTGGATATCAATGTTGAATGCTTTAACAAAGGCTTTTATAGTCTTAAAGTTGCTGGGAAAACCCCCCCCAAATCAATCAGAAAACATAGAGGCCTCTGTTCTAAGATTTGTACAGATGTAGCCAGATTTAACATCTTCGGTGCCCGAGCCACTCATAAGACCGCAATGACCATGGCATCGAAGGACTAACGCTACGTGGAGTCCCATTCAGAAGCATGGAATCCCGAAGCACGATCGTGGCAGACACGGTCACCAGCGTCGCAGACTTTTGCTTGTAAGTCTTACTACATGTAGATTTTTAAATAAAATTGTGCATCAAAATTTCAGTGCTAGAAAGTAATTCACACCTTTAAACAAAATGTGTGTTGTATGTATGAAACCTTCACACAAATGACACATAATTTGTTGTTTGAAGTTCTTTTGACATTTCTTTTGTTGAATACCCGATTGATACAGTGGAATGGACTGTTTACAACAAAATAAATTATACAGTATGCCTACTTAGTGAAAAGAAGCATAACAGGACATACATAAAATAAGTGATCCAAATGGATATTGCAATTTTAAGCTGAATGTGAGTGATCACATAGTGAACAGAAGATATATATATATGCAATAAAATTGCAATATCCATTTGGATCACTTATTTTATGTATGTCCTGTTATGCTTCTTTTCACTAAGTAGGCATACTGTATAATTTATTTTGTTGTAAACTGTCCATTCCAATTGAGTCTCTCTCTCTCTCTCTCTCTCTCTCTCTCTCTCTCTCTCTCTCTCTCTCTCTCTCTCTCTCTCTCTCTCTCTCTCTCTCTCTCTCTCTCTCTCTGTATCAATCGGGTATTCAAGAAAAGAAATGTCATTTGTGTGAAGGTTTCATACATACAACACACATTTTGTTTAAAGGTGTGAATAACTTTCTAGCACTGAAATTTTGATGCACAATTTTATTTAAAAATCTAGATGAAGTAAGACTTACAAGCAAAAGTCTGCGACGCTGGTGACAGTGTCTGCCACGATCGTGCTTCGGGATTCCATGCTTCTGAATTGTAGCTAGAGTTAATTAGCCCGCCTCCCCCTGGCACATCAAGCAGCTTTAAAATGTGTGCTACACAAACAACATAGGGCTCTTGAACACAGAGGAACTGTGATTCACAGGGAACCAGACCCTCTATTCTAGGGTACAGCGAACCATGGAACCTGCTAGATGGTGGCCCCCCAACAGACACCAACCCACACCCAGAGACTGACATAAAGAGCCCCTGCTTACAGGTACCTCTTTGGAATTTGGGTCAGAGGTTGGCAAGAAGCCTATCCTCCCAGCCCTGCAGATAGGGACTGGGAAGTGAGTTGGCCCTTACAAATGGATGGGGTGTTACTGATCAGGCAGTTATCAAGGTAAAGGGGGAGATGGGGTGGGCTAGTCCATGGATAACCGTAAAGTTAAGGGTCAAGATCTTAAAATAACCCTTTGTTACACCGGGAAATAGTACATGTCTTGTAATACCGGTGTTGTTGTCTCTCCTTGCCTTGCCAGCTTTAAGACAGACAGGGACATTTTGCACTAACTGCAGAGCTCTGGTATTATGTTTTTGGAGACCCATGAGCAGAGAATTTGCAAATCCAGTCTGAAGAGGATTAAGGCCTCTGCTTCTATCTGTAGATTGGTTTTCAAGAGAAACTCGTTAATTTGTCTCAGTCGATGGATTTGGAAGTAACAGTTTTTCACAATAGATGCAAAATAAGGCTGATCAATGGTGTTTTTACCAATAATCACTCCATGGCTTCTCATCTTCTCTTTCCTTTGGGTGGCGGAGTTATTGATTTTTAGATCGTTGAAGGCATTACTCATAGCATCTGTTTGTGCCTGTCAGGAGCATTTCGGCGTTAGTGGCATTAAGTTGTAGACAATCCAATGCCATCTAATTAGAGATGTCACTAAGGCAATTATTCAGACCTTTCACCATGATAGATTAATTGGGGATGTATGATATCAACTGGATATCATCCACGTACTGAATTTGTTTCCGAAGAATAAAGTCCCCTAGGACTTTATCATATATATTGAAGAGAACTAGAGAGATGGCAGATCCCTGATGACGCAACAACACATTTTTTGATGAATTCTCTTTGAGGGTGATTTTCTGACTATGGTCACTAATAAAGGACTGGAACCAGTCCAGCACTTTACCTCTAAACCCATCTAATTTGTCCGGTTATCAAAAGAGTGTGTCGAAATCCACGTTCAGGTCGAGAAGGATCAGAGCAGCGGTGTCCCCTTTGTCTACGGTATTGAGCAGGACATCAGTGACACCTACAAGGGTCATCTCAGTGCTGTAATTGACCAATGAAAAAATAGCAGTTGTTATAAATAAGGACCTCCATAAAGAAGTGGACGATTTTATCCCCATTTCATGACCTGTCTATTTATCTGATATGAACTTCAATTAAATCATCTGTTAACCCGTGGACTGATTTATCCCCCCAAACCCCATTTCATGACCTGTCTATTTAGCTGGTATGGTAGGTGTTAGTCTGTTTTACTTCAAATACCTTGTCAGTCAATTGTTCCCTTTGTAATGGGCAATTGGGTTGTTTTGTTGGTCCAGGTCATGTGATTGTTTAGGAGTATAAGTTTGATCCTGATTTGGGGAAAGTATAGCAGAAGTAGCGATAGCAGTTAAGTGCTCATATTTTAAAGTGAATATTTGTAAGTGTCTGCAGCTATGCAGGAGCAGAACAAGAGGTGGTTTTTAATATGCCTGCAACCTTCAGCAACTTTATCTAAATGAGGATATTACTGGTCATCTTTTTGTGAGCTTCCTTCGCTACACTAATATTCCACACTTGTTAGCCTGCACCACTACACCCCCCCCCCCACTTTCATGTACTGTACCACAGTTTCTCTAAATGCTTATACTTATTTGCTCCCAATCACCACACTTGCTTTCCTAACTATACCATTCCCGATATGCTCACCTGTTTTCCTTCTGTTTGCTGCACCATATTTTCTCAATAACATGTTCTCTTCCTTTTATCTACCTCGCAGCCCTCCTTACTATATACACATCTCCCCCTCCTCTTCTCTTCTTTCCTCTCCTCTTCTTTGCACTCATGAACTCCACTGCTTTTCGCACTCACTTCTGCCACCTACTTCCTCTTCCTGTATGAGCATAGTCTCCTATAAGTCTTCCTCGCACCTCCAGTCCCTATCACTCCTTCTCTTGTCTGCTTGAGCCATTTCTCCAAACTCTGGCCCCTGCCATATCCTCACTTGACTAACAACCCTGTCACTGTAATATCTAAAAGAACCAATCTGATATCTATTCCGTGTTCACCCCGTTTCTCTCCCTTTGCATGTACTCTCTGGAATGCTCACTCTCTCACTAACAAAACACTAGCTGTTCATGACCTGTTCTTTTCTTGCTCTCTTTGCTCCCAAAAAAACTTGACTTTCATACTCAGACTCTGCTCTGGAGGCAGCTCTATCCTATGGTGGTTTTTCCTTCTCATGCACTCCTTACCCCTTGGGATGTAGGGATGGAGTAGGAATACTTATCGTCTCACTGTTAGTTTCAGCCCCTACACATGCCTGCTTCCCTGACATTCTTATAATTTCAGGCTAATACGATTTGCTTTTTCTCTCCATTCTCTCTGCGTATTGCTGTCATCTGAATGCCACATAATTTTACATCCTTGCACTCTAATTTCCTTTCTGACTTTGAATCACCCAATATCCTCTTAGGAGAACTTAACTGTCACATTGATGACCCTGCTCAACCCTGGGTATCTTGCTTCTTCTCTCTCACTTCCTCCTTTGTTCTCCTCCAATGGACTGCTTCTAGCTGCCACAAATATGGCCACTTCTTTGACCTTGTCTTCACCAAAAACTGTTCCTTATGCGATTTCATCATCTCTCCATTTCCACTCTCTGACCATAACCTTATCACTTTTCTCTCTCTCACACTCCTCACACCCAACCCAACCTCTCCTTTCTATACTAATAACCCATGTTCCATTGACTTTTAGTCCTTAGATTCCAGCCTAAAATCAAAATCTTCTTTTCTATCACCCACCTCTGACCTAAACAGTCTTGTCACAAATTACAACACTGTCCTTACCTTGTCACTTGACCAGTAGGCTCCTCCTGTATGCCAACATTCACGGCACTCCAACCCAAGCACACTGCAGGAAAAACTGAGAATTAAAAGAAAAATAATTGTGCGTCAAAATATATCGGATACTATCTAATAAAAATTATTTGAGGGCTGGAGTGATGTTAGGATCTTACTCCAACTTTCGAGATATGGCCTGGCAGCCCAGCGTATGGTCAATCACGGTGTACAGCGATGTTACATCCGCCGTGACCCATATATAGCCGGGCTGCCATTCCAGATCTCTGAGAATCTGCAGAACATGAGTAGTGTCACGTAGATAGGATTTTATCTGAGTGACCAGAGGTTGAAGATGATGATCGTGAATTGTGATAAATTGGACGAAACAGGTGCTATACCTGAAATTATAGGTCTACCTGGTGGTTGAGTAAAGTGTTTGTGAATTTTAGGGATAAAATAAAACAAAGGTGTACGTGGAAACGGGATGTGTAAAAAATCAATTTCGTCGTGAGTGATTGCTCCACTATCAAGCCAACTATCAAGCAGTGCCTTCAAATCCACCTCAAATAGTTCCAATGGATTGGCAATGAGGGGGAGGTATGTGGCAGTGTCCCCAAGTAGCCTCATGGACTCTTGTACATAATATTGCTTGTCCATTACCACTATACCTCCCCTTTATCTGCAGGTTTAATAACTATAGATGCATTATGTGCTAATTCCTGTAGTGCTACCTTCTCCTATATATAGTGAAACCATCACTGTTCTCTATGTGCTAGAATAGGGCAGCTATGGGACTTTCCAACGCACAGTGAGTTAATCTCCATAGAGAAGTCAGCAGCAGCTGCTGACTAATTGAGCAAGCTGAACTCCTGATTGCTCATGGAGTTTTAAAAGTCAGGAAGTAACTATACACAAGGAGACTGACTGCTGTTCCCAGAGAAGGGGGACAGAGAAGAGTTCTCACCAGCTATGTGAAGCTGGGCACAGTCCCCTAGGCTCGCTGGACGGTGGTCACGGAGCCTGCTTGGACAGCCTGGGTTGTTAATCCCAGGAATAAGGAAGGACGAGAGACCGTGGTGAAGCGGGATACCCTGTCCTTAACATTAGACTTACAGAGGAGATATTCTCTGAGCTCCCCAGGAAGGAAGGATGCAAGGCCGTGCTCAAGCAGGGACGTCTGCTCCAAACCCTGGCATAAGAGATGATCGAAACACTTTATTGCTGTGTTCGGAGACTGTATATGTTCAGCTATAATAGTACCTGTTTGGAGTGCTAACCATCTTAGCTGTCCATCCAGGTAATAAGGTTTGAAGCTGAATGTGTAGTTAGTCTCCTAAGAGGAGTAGGAGTTTATTTTATGATTTTGTTTTGCCTTAAAGGGACGGTGGGCCTGTTAGTGTATTATTTGTCCTTGTAAATAAACCCCATATAGAGAAATACTAAGTTTCCTGCCTTAAATCTGGGACATAAGATCCTACGCTGTGACAGAGACATCACTATATATATATACATATATACATACATACATACATATATATATATATATATATCAAATTAACAACAACGGTAAGAATTGCTGCTTGATTTAAACTATTTTTGAAGTATTATAAAATTATCGATGACTGCCTTTTTCAATCTCCTTCAATCTTTTCAATAGAATTGTGCCTTACTGCAAGCAGCAGTATTTCACTGCACTCAGACTGCAGGGAGTTTCTTTTCATCTCCGCTTATTTTAAGAAACAAGACATTTCTTTATGAGCACAATGCAACAAAATAGGAGAGAGTTTGCTTAACCCGTTGGCTGTTCTTACGGTGGACACGGAATGTCACAAGGGCTGGCACATCAGGGGCCATTATGATATTCAGGGTACATCATATGATATTTGCTCGGTTTCTAGGTGGAGATCACATTTGCCTTTACATTGAGCAGTGAATGCGATTGGAAGGGAAGGGGAGGGAGCTCCATTTACATTTGTGTCATGAGGCCTGGCTGTGACCATGTGATTACAACCCCAAGCGTTCACATGGTTGCAATCCTGGAAATCCAGTGGCACTTGGCGATCTGCGTAAAGCGTTCAATTATTTATTTAACACTTTCTTACAGTCTATCTTGATGTTATGTTTTGTTAGACAAAATACAATTTAAAAAAAATATGGAGCAGTTTTTAAACCAATTGTTAAGTACAGTAGTTGTAATGAATTTTGAATGCATTTTCTTTACTGATTGGCAGTGCTACCTGGCACTAAAAAGGTATCTGAATAAATGGTGGTAGCTGTACCGGAAGTGGTAGTGTAACTCTACTGAAGTGTCTACTGCAGCTTCATGATGAAATCACAGAATAGAGTCATACCAAGGGACTAACTAATTTTAGCCAGTTTAAGGGGTTTTTCTCTAAAAAAAAAATCTAAAATAATAATTTGGAACATTTACCCCTTAATAACAAAGTTTATACACGACAGTGTGAGAATTATTTTTGATTCTTAACAATGTGTATCAATCAATATGTTTATTATACGTAAGTAAATAAACTCCAGTGCATGAAGTTCCTTTGCACCATTTTGCCCTACTTGCATCAGTAATTTACATGGTGAATGGGTACTGTATATAGAGCAACATGAAGATGTGCTGGGGGTAATATAGTACTATATACTGTATGAAGTTCTGTTTCTCATTTTTTTTTAATGCTCTAAAAAAACAAAAAAATCAGGTCTTAGTTGATCTACATTATAATTATATACTGTGTGCATTTCATATTATCCCAGCTGGATAGTGTCGCAGGTCCAACGGTATATTACCACATTTTGACCTCGCCTAAAACTTGCAAGTGATACCCCCATTTAAAAGAACATGTGAGGGGATAAACAGAATGACTGCGCTGCAAGAGCGCCTTGGAACACTTTGCTGTAAACTCTTCAATCCGCAGTGACAGTCTTTCACCTGCACATATTTTGCTTGTGTTTTGCAAATGCAAGAACAAAAATAAGAATAAGTGAATGCAAGACAAAGGATAGAAAATACTATACAACAATGCATGAAATGTACATCCTTTTAGATTAGGGGTCTTTTACTTCAGTCCTCAAGGGCCAGCAGATAATCGTATCATATAATCATATCCAACTCTTGCGTTCTGCTCAAGGATGTCTTCTCTCTACTCCTTTTGTATCTAAAGCTTTCTCCCGCTTTAAACCTTTCTCACTGACTGCCCCACACCTCTGGAATGACCTTCCCCTCAATACACGACTAGCACCCTCTCTATCCACCTTTAAAACCCACCTTAAAATACACACCTGCTTAAGGAAGCATATGAGTAGCTCCATGGCTGATACTTTACCCCTCACTACATAAACCTCGGCCCCTTGCAGACACACTTACCAGAACCCCCCTTTTCTACTGTCTCTATACATTCTTCCTACCTACCAATTAGATTGTAAGCTCTTCAGAGCAGGGACACCTTTACCTAAATGTTACTTTTATGTATGAAGCACTTCTTCCCTTTATTTGTTATTTATATGATTGTCACGCGTATTACTGCTGTGTAGCACTATGTACATTAATGGCGCTATATAAATAAAGACATACAGTACATCTCAGCACAGGTGGCTTAGTCAGTGGCTTAGTCATTATAATTGAGTCACCTTTTGCTGAAGCAGGGATATCCTTAAAACCTGACCTATTGGTGGCCCCTGAGGACTGAAGTTGAACACCCCTCCTCCAAATTCTTACCTTTCTTTCATTTAATCCTGCTTAAAATCCTTCAACTAATTAACCATATATCACCTCTTAATTCTAGTCTAACATGTTACATACGCCTGCAAAATATTATCATATTTCTAACTGTAGCTCAAAAGAGGGCATATTTAGTTACACGTTTTGGCTAAAACATGGTAAGCCTTTCTGTCTTGCTAAAACAATTCCCAAAGGGTAGGTCCTACACAACAAATACATATTTACCTTGTATGTTTCTTTCATGTTTATGGGAAAGAATTCCCACACTTTGAAATGCAATTCAGTAATATTATTCTCGCTATGAGCAGACTTATCAAGCGCCAGTACAGGTTAGAGCACCTGTTCCGATATTAAGTCCCATTAGCTTGAATAAGTGTCAATGTCAGATCGGGTATACTAACTCATACCGGCGCTTGATGCATCTGTTACTATATCTCACATGTAATTTCCGTTCTGTGTACAATTACATAACTCCCTTGGAAAAGGTATTAGGAGAACATTTCTCTAAGCTTGGCTCCGATTTTATAATTAAGTGAATATTGTATCTGAATAGTTCCAAAAAACGACTTCCTAATAATAATTAGAAATGTTGTTCAATAAATCCTCTGTTTACTTTGACTAGTTTCAAAACCTTTTTTGATTCCAAGTTTAAGAAAAATACTTCCAGCTCAGTAAATGAGATACTGTAGACTATACAGTATGTAAAGCATCACTAGCGTGTATATCTTGTTAAATTTACTTAAAGCATTATTTTGCACATTTGTCTCTTTGCCATCACATGATCAAATCACTCTACAAACTATATGTGCCCCATTATAATATAATGAAAAGTGGGGTGATCTTCAGTTAGCAATACAGTAACGTTAATTAAAGTGAATATAGACTGTTAAATGGTTATTACTCTACTTCTCACTATATTACATTTTTTCACATTTCAGGCATTATATAAAAACACCAGATTGAACTGATGTAAACTGAATCTGATGGACAATAAACACGCTTGTTACGTTTGACAAAGATCTACCACCTGCATGAAATTAATTTATATTTAATTGTATTAATTAAATTATTGTAGTAAATAAATTAACCTGTTTAATGTTATAGACCAGGGGATATCAAACTCAGACCGCAAGGGCCACCAACAGGCCAGTTTTATGGATAGCCCTGCTTCGGCACAGGTGGCTTAATCATTCAAAGACTGAATCAGTCAATCAGTGGCTCAATCAATCAAAGACTGAGCCACCTGTGCTGAAGCAGGGATATCCATAAAAGCTGGCCAATTGGTGTCCCTTGAGGACTGGAGTTTGAGACCCCTGGTATAGACCCAGAGTACCTCTGATGTATGTCAATTTTGTATAAAAGTGAAACTGTGGTTGCACATGTAATCCCACAAATCGTAAAGATCATCCCTTATACTGGTCCTTGTGGTAGCATCAGACAGTTAAATAATACAGCCATGTTACCCCGTCCAGATCATTATTGTAGTTTAATTTTTGTAAATGTAATGGTGTTTCCCCCACCCGGTGGGAGATTTGGCCATTAATATGTATGTGGTGCATGATACCTGCTGGTAACAGGATGGCAGAGTCGTCCGCTGGTTGTAGTGGGGACACAGGATTAGGCTTCTGGGGTTCATACCCTACATATTCTTTAGCAGTGCAGCGCCTCCATATGCCGTAGGCTCCAGGGAACTGAAGTTGATCTCCCACGTAGAACGATTACATCTCCCCCCAGTTAGGTCACACACAAGGCAGGAGGTATAACAACAGGAATGGTTTATTGTCCTCACTGTACAGCACAGTAACAAGGCAGAGTTCTGCCTGATGCAGTCTCTCAGCTACCACTGAAGGATGGTCCCTGGACCTACACTACAGGCCAAGGGCACCCGCAGCAGTTCCAGCTCTTCCCTGCCCCTGTAGCAGAGGCAGAGGTATGGTACACACTCACTCTCCCCCGGAGGGAAGAGGACTAGAGAAGGCCCGATAGTCAGGCTCTTGGCTGTGTGACCTGCCCCTCTCAAGTGGGTAGAGGCACTCCCGAATTTGGCGCAGCACTGCCCTTATGTACAGCCAGGAGGAGGGCACCAGGTCTGTCTCATGATTGATCATGCCCAGGACGGATGTCACCACCTCCCGCTGTCACTCAAGTGCAGCTCCTCGGAGGGAGAAAACCCCATATTAACTACTGGCAACCTGATTGTACCAGGGCTTACTGCCCGTACAGGGCAGAATAGTAACCATCGGGTGACCTGGCTACTTAAGCTTAATATTTCTAATTGTATCCTGAAAGTTGGAAAGTCCCAACTCCAGATACTATAACCCATTTGTAGATGCAGCGCGTGTATCCTGCTGGTATTAGTGTCTGGGGCTCAGAATTGAGAGTTAACGAGCCACCTAAAATGATGTTCAATAAATACTTCTCTACCATAAAAAACATAACTGCAAATATGTTTTTGGAATAATTAAGTGAAACTGCACATCTAGCGTACAAACACACACTCGGGTGAACTCGGCTACACTTACTGATGCATCAGTGCCTCTAATTAATGAATGAATGACTCACAGGATAGAAGACATCTAAAGACAGCATTAACTTCTGACAGGGAGATGGAGATGGTGGCCCGAATCCATGCTCTCCTTGTATGGTTTATCTTTCCAGCACGATTCAAGGGTGCCCTTCCCATTTGAAAAATATAGAAACCTTCAGTGGCTTGAAAAGAAAAAAAAAACACATTGAGCCTTTGGTAAGACCCATTTTGACTGATAAGTAAATGTGATCTTACACTATATTATCTTTAATTCTGCAGTTAATCAAGTGAAATTCTATCCTAAAAATAGATATATGCATTAATGCAGGGGTAGCCAACTCCAGTCCTCAAGAGGTTAGGTTTAGGTTTTCAGGATATCTCTGCTTCAGCACAGGTGGCTCAATCAGTAGCCGAGTCTCACTAATTGAGCCACCTGTGCTGAAGCAGGGATATCCTGAAAACCTGACTGTTTGGTAGCTCTTGAGGACTGGAGTTGGTTATCCCTGCATTAATAACACTAGTTATCTAGTACATGAGCTACTGTACATGTAGTTGTATTAGCTAAATCGTTTTAATAACTCACCAGTGTACCTGCAGCAAATTCTTGTTAATCAAAGGAAGCATTGTTTATTGAAGATTATATTTGTTCAACGCATAAGTACCAATGCATTGAGAAAATAAAACCTATTGCTCAACCCTAATAGCTTCAAACCAATAATTAGTGGCACTATCAGTTAATAAAATCACTAGGTTAGTTAAAAAGGCCATTTTCTCTCTGTAAAGCCAAGTGACCTTTAAGTGTCTGCTTCAGTGACATTATTCAAGCAATTTAAAATGAAAGCACCTTGTCTGTGTGTGTAACCAAAGTACCGTTACCCTAGCTAATGAATGCAATTCATCACAGGTACAGCTTTGCACAAAACTAATTCCAGGATAAGTAAACAAACCAGTCACATGCACGTACCAATTTATCTTAAGTGCCAACTTAATGATGAAATAGGAACCAACACAGTTTTAAAAGTTCAGTCACATCAACATCTACGTATATAACATTTATGTTCATCTTATAAAATAAAGTACAAACTGCAAATATCATACAGTACTGTATGTGCATAAAAATCTCCATTGAATGTGTTCGATGGGTTTCTTTGCATCACGGCATGTATCGTGTACATAGCACTTTACTGTAGTAAAAGGCATAATAATATAGCATGTGTGTAGTATATCATTTAGAATGGGAATAAGCACTTCAAACACAAAAGGTAAATATTAGGAAGAGGAATCCTTGCCCCAAAGAGCTTACAATCTAAGTGGTATGTAGATGAACTTACATACTGTAGAAAGTATGAATGTAAGTGTGTAGGCAAGGGGCTATTGTAAATGCATATACACGGGTGAGTACTTTGGGGCTATTGAAATGCTTCATTAAAGAGGTGAGTTTTCAGATGGGCTTTGAAGGTGGTGAGGGAAGGTGCTTGGTGGATATTGAGGGGAAGGGCACTCCAGAGATGTGGGGTAGTACATTAGAAATGTTTCCTGGTGGGAGGAGGCTTTAGAAATGAAACAGGTAGATAGAAAACAAATTTGAGAAGAATGCAGAAGATGAGCTGGGGTATAGTGAGAAATTAGGATGGAGAAGTAAGGTGTGGCAGAGGAGGATATAACCTTGAAAGAAAGAAGGGAATGTTGTATGTATTAAGTGATTTAATGGGAAGCCAGGAGAGTGTTGTCATGATAATATAATCAGATGTTAAGTATTTTAATCAATTTTACTCCGCTCTGGAGAATATCTACAACTTTACTCCGTCCCTATCTAACTGGGTGGGTAGCTAAGCTAATTACCCTCCCCCAAAAAACATATATACATATAGATATACAACAGTCCAAGAAGAAAGTCTCTTATCTCTTTGTTGTAGCTGTAGGGGAAGGCCTCTCTGCTCTCCTGGGTCAGCACCCTTGTGTGCTATGTTCAGGTATAGAGGTCTGGTCCCCTTGTCTTGCTATCAGCATACAGTCCTTCTGCAGCTCAAGACATCTGTTCCTCTGGTCAGCCCTAGTTGTGGACTAAGGAAAATCTTCTTCCTGTTTCTCAGAACAGGCTTTTTCTAACACAGTCTTAATCAGCCAGTGGAGTCTGATTGATTGTTTGTGCAATTAACCAGCCCACTGCTGGATTTAGAGACAGTTTTTCTCAACAGTGATAAGTCCATGTTACAGGTAGAAAAGTACATTTTTGTGTCATCATCACAGAAGTGATATTTTAAACCAAAAGATGTGATGAGTTCACTTAAAAAGAGCATGTAAAGAGAGAAGAGAAAAGGTCCCCGGACAGGCCCCCGGGGTACACCCAAAGGGAGATCAACAGAGAAAGAGACGTTGTTAGCAAAGTAAGCACTGAAAGTATGGTGGTAGAGGTAATAAGAAATCCGGAATTGAGAATGTGAAGGACAAGAGGGTGACCCACAGTATCAAATGCATCAGAGAGGTCAAGTAATATAAACATGGTGCAATGGCCTTGGTTATCAGCACGAAGGTCATTAGATACTTTGGTTAGAGTTGTTTCAATTGAGTGAGTATTGCAGAAACCAGATTGTAGAGGTCTTGAGGGTCTAGGAGAGAATAATAGTTACTGTAAGAAAAAGGTGCAAGCGAGACAATACAAGGCATTCAAAGAGTTACAAAAGGCAAGTGAGGCATAGCGATAATTAGAAAAGTACTGTCACATGACGCGACAGCCCTTGAAAAATCAAATTTTGCCGGCTTCCAGTTTCCGCGACGGCGACGTCGATTTGTCGCCATCGCGCGCATTATAAGCGCACGTGGCAGCGGCAATATATCTGTTTTCTGGCGACGTCGCATTGCCGGCACTATAAGAGCGGCCTAAGCTGCTGAGGAGAGCAGCAAAGACACCTCCTCCTCTGTGAAAGGGGAGAAAGAATCAAGGGAGGCAGGAGGAGAGTTAGGAAGAGTATATGTAGTATGAGAGGAGGATACTGAGGGTAAGCCTTGGAATATGGAATCTGCCTTAGTATTGAAATAGTCAGCAAAGTCTTGATGTGTAGTGGAGGAAGAAAGGCAGCTGGAGGTCTGAGGAAAGAGTTAAAGACAGAGAAGAGGCGGCATAAATTAGACTAATGGGTGTTTCATTGAAAAATAGTTTAAAATCTTTTGCAATGAAATACAAGTATGTTGCTAAATACAGCCCAATGTCCATTTACTGAGAGTGCAAAATAGTACAATTATGAGCTCATTCAAAATGAATTCAGTTTGTATAAAAAGGTTTAAAGCCAAGTACATTTCCTACGATTATTCCTGGATTTGAAAACACAGAATTTGCTTAGAATATCCATGTAATGTTTTAGATGTAATAGAATGCACAGTGTGCCACCGCACCAGGAACTTCCAATTATATGCCGATAGCCTAAGGGAGACATTGTTAATTGTGTCAAGATATCAATTTACCTTTCTTTCATCAGTAAGTAGGAGTTAGTGCTGAATGTAGGATATATTGCTTAGTTTGTTTAGCTCACCAACATACTGTAATTACTCAGGCATTTTCAAAAGACTTAGAATCATCTACATTCTGTAGCACTAGTAGTAGTAGTATGGAGAATGCTAGGGGAATCTTAAAAATATAATTGTAATCCTTATTGAAAAAATTGGGATGGACCAGGATACCGAGGCTGCTAACAGGTAGTGCACACACTATGGCAACTTGATTGAAGAAAGACCCAGCAATGAGTATTGAGATAATAAAACCTCCGGTATAGATAACAGGGAGTTGGGCAATGGTAAGCCGGATAGAGGTACAGGGGGACACCTCCCTAAGGGGCGCCCCCAAGTAAATCACCGCCCGGCACCAACCGCCTCAATAATCTCCCTGAAATACCGCGTGGAGGTGAGGAGTTATTCGGTACTCACGAAAAAGCCGTCCCTGTTGATGCAGGGAATTC
The DNA here is from genome assembly GCF_040206685.1 of Ascaphus truei. Classification (NCBI taxonomy): domain Eukaryota; kingdom Metazoa; phylum Chordata; class Amphibia; order Anura; family Ascaphidae; genus Ascaphus; species Ascaphus truei. The sequence goes on along the minus strand of NC_134483.1, from coordinate 74,410,132 downwards.
TGCAGCGGCTTCCTCCTCTGGTGTGGCTGGCGTCAGCGTGCTCCTCCGGAAATGATGACACAGGAAAAGAGGTAAGGTGGTCCGCGGATCACAGCAACTTCAGCAGCCAACGCATGGATGTCTAAAAAAACTTTATTGATCGCTAGCAGCAAACATCAGGCAACCACTCTAATGCGTTTTGTCCATAGCCTGGACGAAACGCGTTAGAGTGGTTGCCTGATGTTTGCTGCTAGCGATCAATAAAGTTCTTTTAGACATCCATGCGTTGGCTGCTGAAGTTGCTGTGATCCGCGGACCACCTTACCTCTAATCCTTATTGAAAACTGTCACCATTAACTGTCCTGATTTAAGTGATTGGCGAAAATATAGGAGGATATGCATAATTGTTTGCTGGCTGCAAAACCAGGGCTTAAGTGGAGAAAATAAGTGCTCCTCATTTATCAAAGGAAAATGATACAATTGGAATCACCGAGAGTTTTTGCTTTAAAAAAAATCTGATGCCGTTATCCTGATCCAGGTTTTGGAGCCAGAAGACTTTGACATGTATCACCCATAGTGACAAAGACGGACCTCCAGAAATAATTATTTGACGTACCAAATTTTCCCATTTTTGTAATCTAACTCAAGGTTTTTATTTAACATTTTCCGATAATGTTTAGTCCTCCATATTCTATATTTCTAATGTCATTGTATAAGCCTTTGGTTGTGTATGAATGGGTGGAGATGCTTTAAACTGCTTTCATGTAACTTCAGGATGGTAAATGAGTCATTGCTAGAGATAAACTAAAGGCATACAATTGTACTGTTACAACCAAAACATTATATTGACAATAGAACATTTCCTCCTCTAAACAACTGGTGAAAATAACAATAAGGGACTCGTCTAAGTGTCACTTCATATATTATTAATTAGGAAAAATTACTGTTAGCGAGTTACATGATACAAGGTTAATAATGTACCCCTTTAAATTGGCTGATAAATGTACTAATAACAATAATCTAATACGTATTAGAATTCTTTTTTTATGATTAAAAATGTTGTATATATTTATCAATGTGGTAATTAGCTTCATTAGCGTACAGTATCAAAGCCTATTGGCTCAGATTCACAAAGCTCTGTTAAGTGACTTTACATTAACCTAACTTAAGATCATGTTAAGCCTAACCGTGTGTCTTCAAAGTCCAATACGTAACGTTGGCCGTAAGCTATTATGATACTTAAATGATATACAAATGAGGCATTACCCTAACAATGTCCACAAGATCACATAATAAGTAAAAGTCAGTGTGTATGTGCAAATCATGGACATGCTATGTTAATACGCACATGCATATAACTTCCTATAGACCAGCTGCTACCTGGAGCACACCACCACCAGATGCTACTCGAGAAGTCGTTCTTCAACCATTATTACCATAGAATGAGGAATATGTAGGTATATGAAAATGAGCAACAGTCTTTTTGGTGGGAGAGGTTATTTGTGGTAATATATAGTCAATAGGAAATAAATCTAGACATATCGTGAAAGAGAGCAAATATATGTATACCATTCTTTTACGGAACTTGCATGTCCCCCAAGGAGTGTGACCAAACTTTCAAGTCAAAATAGAAAAAGAAAAAAAAAGGAAGGGACAGCGCACTAGAAATTCACAGACTCACTGTTTCAGCTCCTTAGTTCACGTGAAGAAAATAACACAAAAAAACCTTACATTGTGATAAATGCCTTTACTGGCCAGGAATCAGGCAAACATCCCAAAAAACATTTCGGGCCCGCATGTCCTTTCAACAGGTTGGTGTTCAATAAGTAATAACATGTGCAACATTTTATACATGGCGACAGATGCCATAACAGGAACTGATGTCATTGTGTATCCAGTTTCCCCGGATATGTGCTACCAAAACAACCTCATATTATCTACATATCCCATGTATATGCTCTGTTTCAACCTGAAAGAGGTGCGGCGGCATCATGGCATGATGAAAATAGGCCGACATCACCACCTAATACTCTAATAATCTAATACTTTTTTTCCCACGCTTTGATGTCCAAATGTATCTCCCTTCATTACAAAATTGCAATGTATACAATTTAGATATGGAAAATTTCCAAACTTATTTGTCATAAGTAATTATTGTAACTCTATATTTGTCTGCCTATCCGCTCTAACCAGGAAATCTCTAAGATTTATTCCCCTATTGTATGAGAACAATGGGGGAGACCTCAGTAAATTACTTTGTTTAGAATCACTTCCAAAGATGTTCCAATGTCTCATTATAAACTTCCTAATGAATCCAGATGCTAATGCAAATTTGGAGACAGACGGATTTCTCTCCTGCTTCACAATGCTATCAGTCTTTAGATATCAACAAATGATGTCTCTCAAATTGTTGAACTTTACCAAGATGTTTGTCTGAAGTTTACTTTTTGTGACCTCAGTCCAGGAATTTATTCAACATTTGATGTATTCTCTTATCCAAAATACTAGGATCAGTGACAATTCCCTTCTCTCTTAACAGTTCCCCCAATGGCAGGTTATCCACCAATCCACCAGGGAGACTGACAAAGGCTTGAACACGAATTTGTCCCTACCACTATCCGTTTGCCCAGAGAGCGACCTTCTAGCCATCGGCCGGCGGGCTTCCTGACCAGGGGGCCAGGCTCCACCTCTCTGGCCTGCCCCCTCCCCTGGCTCAGAGGGGGCAAGGCTCCAGGGGGGAGGGGCCCAGGGAGGTGAAGAGAAGTGGGCTATTTAAAGCCCAGTGGGAAAAAATAAGGGGGCAAATTTCATCCAGGAACATAAAAGGGAATAAAAAAAAGTAATAGTGCAATACTGTATAGCAATTTAAATAGAGTTCAGATTATTCTTTAGATGTTAAACTCACGTGTTCGACGTGACAATCAGGCAGTGGTGTTATTTTGAGTAACCAACTCGTAGACCATCAAGGTGATTGCTTCACACCTCCCCCAAGAAGCTCTGTCTTCTGTAGACTCCCGCACACCCTGCTCTTGCAAGGGAATGACTTATTGACAAAAGCTGGCACTGCAATTGCTTCCCTTACTGGCACTTGTTCCCTCCCTATACTGTAGGAGAAACACCCAGGTTTGCACGCCTCCCTCCACCAGCAGGTATTCCACTTCCTGCAATAAGGAATGGTTGGGGGAGTGATTAACGGCTCCGCCTCTCCGGCCTGCCCCCTCCCCTGGCTCGGAGGGGGCATGGCTCTGGGGTGGAGCGGCCTGGGGAGGGAAACAGAAGTGGGCTATTTAAAGCCCAGCTGGTGGGAGCACGGTTTGTTTGCTGCCCGCCAGCTATTTCCCACCCACCCATCACTTGTTGTTAGAGAATAGTGCGGTAGCAACCATAACACCGATAGGTACTGTAGTGCCGACGATAATTCTAAAACAAACCTGGGGCAATCTCCAAAAAGACCCAGGTACATGCTGGGTATATGCTGGGTACATGCTTGCAACATTTCACACATTTCTGCAGAGAAGACTAATGGCCCATCGGATTAACAGCGGGGGTCCCTGGCAGTCCCATTAAAACTGAATGGGACTGCCAGGAACCCCTTCTGTGTTAATCCGATGAGCCATTAACCTCTGCAGAAATGTCACTGAAATGTACCCAGCATGTAAACTGGCTAGTTTAAGGCAAGTTTAAGGCAAGCTTTAGAATACTCGTTGGCTCGTCTGTAGCTAATTGTCAACAATTCCACAGTTTACCGGTCATGTATAACATGTGAATATTGATGTTTCTTTGTTCTGTTACAGTATGAAGTCTTTATAGGGAGAAGGAGTGGCTCAGTGAGTAAAGACACTGATTGACACTGAGATTGTTGCATGGGAGCCTGGTGTCGGCTCCTTGTGACCTTGGGCAAGTCACTATCTCCCTGTGCCTCAGACATCAAAAACATAGATTGTAAGCTCCACGGGGCAGGGACCTGTGCCTGCAAAATGTCTCTGTAAAGCACTGCGTATAACTGGCAGCGCTATACAAGAACATGCTATTATTATTTATACTTTTCATGGAAATGGAAGGATTAAAGTTCCTAAGAGGAGGGGTCGTTGACCAGTTTGCCTTTGTCGCTGCGGCTTTTGGGGGGTTGGTGCTTGTTTTTGCCAGACTAGGAGTTGGGCTGTTTAAGCCCGGGGGGAGTGGCAAGTGGGCAGGGTCATTTAGCCTATCAGCAGTCTGTGAGTGGGCAGACGCACTTACTCCCCCTGCAGACACACTTACCAGAATGCCCTCCTCTTGTCTCTGTACGTTCTCCCTACCAATTAGATTGTAAGCTCTTCGGAGCAGGTACTCCTCTTCCACAATGTTACTTTTATGTCTGAAGCACTTATTCCCATGATCTGTTATTTGTATTATTTGTTATTTATATGATTGTCATGTGTATTACTGCTGTGAAGCGCTATGTACATTAATGGCGCTATATAAATAAAGACATACCTACATACATACATTTAGACATGACTTCCGGGAACCCTCTCGCAACAACGGCCATGTCAAGGACCGGCCGACTGTCCCCTCCCCCTCCTTTTAAAAGAGCATCTGGCAGGGAGTGGCAATTACCCCATTAGTTATTTGTTATTAAATAAATTGCTGCAGCCTTTTATTCCTCCAGATCGGGTCTCTGTCGTTATTCTTACGTTCTACATGGGTTATGGGCAAGGAGGAGAGGGGAGCTACCTCGCAGCCTCCCTGGTCAGGTTCCTAGGATCTTTCTGTACCTTAGGGAGAGTGTATAACACCGGCAATACCGGATATTTGGTTGTCAAAAATTGTTTACGATTATTAGCAATTAGATTTTGAGTACAAGTTTAATCTATTAATAAATCAATTTCTTGCTTAATTTGTTTAGTGAGATCATAGAGTAATATTGAGCAATGTTCACTATTCGACAATGGTCTCAAAATTTCTGCCGAATATATCTTATTCAGGAGGTTTAAAGATGATGTTCGAGTCTGCACCCACATTTTCTAATACTCTTTTCTCTTTATAAGAAAAATTTGCAAATGTGGGTTTATTTTTAAAGTCAACCCTCCTAAGGACATTTTTAACTAAATTCCAAAAAGTCAGGTCAGGTAGGACTGGAAGAGAGCAATGATAACTAAAGCTTGTCTCTATATTTATACTATAGTATTATCATTCAAATATGTCCATACAAATAAAAAAGGTAATGATTCATTTTCAACTGGAATAACACAGCTAGAAAAAAAACTATTTTTAATTTGTACATTGTTTACAATCTGGTTCATAGCATTTAAGGTAGGATTCTTATTATTGTTCTCCCAGTAGTTTTGCATTCAACGTTTTATATTTACTTTATATTTGCTCTAGCAGTAGTTCTTCTTGTCATATGTACCATAGGCACCTTCAGGTCTCTTCTTTTGCTGTCAGCTATTTTTCTGTTGCGCTAGCAGTTTTGCTTTTGATATTTTCATGTACAGTACAGTAAATTGCTCAAGAAATATAACCTTTTAGCCTAGCCAAATTGTAACTAGCACAATATTGTTCTGAAATATTGACCTGCCATCGATGACTGAACTTGATCGCGCATGGTGTAGAAGGTTAGAGAATTCAGGGTTCGAGATATATGTTGTTTTAGCCGCCTACTTAATTAATGGTTAATGTTACTTTATAAGTTAAGTGCATTGTTTAGTTGCAAAGTGAGAATATACTAATATTGATTTAATAATGCAGACAGAAAAAAGGATAGGACCAATGCTGTGTTGCTCAAATATGTTACTACTACTCATAATTATTAGTAGCTAAATGCATTTTTTTTATTTATTTCTTTACCCTGTTTGAATTAGGGGAGGGCAGTCTCTTGGAGCCCAAATTCTATGCATCAAGGTCTGGGAACTAGAGTGGGGCAACATTTTCACCAGATTTCGAATCTGCCGCCGATTTCCACAGATCAATCTCAAAAAGGCAAATTCATTGTTTTTTTTTTTTTTCCTGTATCACTAAAAATCCAGCAGACGTATTTACGACTGATAAATCCATGGATTTTGGTAGAGGTGTGCGTGTCCATATATGTCCTATTTTACTAGCATATCTCTTAAATTGTGTATGTATATTCCCCTCAAACTCTACTCTAATAACATAGGGAGAGACCTCTGTGCTCAAAAAGGAGCACTCCTTAGATACATGGGAGATACGCTAAGGAGATATGCAAAGTATATTTAAATGGAGCACATCCCACACTTCCTTTAAACATTTCTATAAGAACTGCACTTGAGTTGAGAAGTCTAAGGCCCCTTGTGAGGAATGTGGTACTGGTGTCAGGCTCAACAGGATTAGAACCTACAACCTTTATATAGAACCCACAACCCTGTACAGAACACACTCAGATCCTCATATTACATTGTGGGTGATTGCAAACTCCCAATCATCCAAAACTTCACTAAAACTTAGCGTTTATTAGATCCACTAAAATATGTAACCAATACACAAATAAAATACCATAGCCTTAAAAATAGACTTTAAAAAGGCCAAATATATATATATATATATATATATATATATATATATATATATATAAAACTTAAAAAGCAACCAAAATTAGGAACAGCCCTTTATAGTCCAGAGTGCTAGATCAAACTAATTTATATAGGTGGCTAAAATCTGTAAATGTAGCCATCATATACTGTACTAGATTATAGCATCAATGTCATTACCACACCTACAGTAAAATAAGTGGTACTGTATCTGGAGTCCAGCTCCTAATATTATCCCTGCATAAGATGTACTCTCTAGTCTCATGCCACGCCCCAAATTCAGGGAATGTGTCCCCATGTTAGAGTTGAAAGTTCTAGGACAGTGAGTTTAAGCATAATCACAAGAAATGATAGAGGTCACAGATATAATACAGAGAAGTAAATGTGGGAAACTGATCTCATGCCACTCCCCTGGGAGATGTGTCCCTAATCTAGTGGCTCAGATATAGATAAGTGCAGAGAAACAGGGAACATGGTAACTAAGAGGGGTTTTAAATATGAACCAAATATACAGCCTCCAGACCACCTACTGAAGCAGTGCAGGCACTACCTGTTACTTCCCGGTCACAATAGTGACGTCATGGACTTGACCATTTATCATGAGGATCTGAGTGTGCTCTATCTTTTCTGTGTGGTTGTGACTATAGATAGAAGTAAGAACCACTTGGCCCACTTAGTCCACCCATATTCTTATTGTTTGTAAAACTGACCCTACTTGACCCATGGCTTTATTTTTGTACAGCATTTAGGATAGTCTATTGTTCATCCAAAGTATTTCTGAATCCCCTTACTGAATTAGCCTCTACTACCTACTTTGGACCAATATTCTACAAATCGACCACTTTTTCAAGGAATAAGTTCTTCCACACATTTCACCTACTGTAAACCTGCAACCATATACTGTAGCTTCAGAGCCTGACCTCTTGTTATTTATTTATAAAAATGTTTTACCAGGAAGTAATACATTGAGAGTTACATCTCGTTTTCAAGTATGTCCTGGGCACAGAGTTATGATGACAAATAATACATGGTTACAAATACATAGTTACATATGTGAACAGGGTATACATTATATACAAGACATTGCATGCACAGTTAGAGATAATATATATTATAGGTGTATGTAATAATTACAGACCAGATTAAAATGTGAGACACCTTTAGTTTTGAAAGAACTTAGACTGGTGGCGGCTGTGAGAGACTCCGGTAGATTGTTCCAGTTTTGGGGTGCACAGTAAAGGAGGAGCGGACGGATAATTTGCTGAATCTTCTTTTGGAGTCAGATCTCAGAAGATAAGTGCTGCATGTGGTAGGGGTGAGGAGCTTGTTCAGATAGGTGGGTAGCTTGCCCAGAAAGTATTTGAAGGCAAGACAGGAAAGATGAACTTTGCGCCTAGACTCAAATGATGACAATCTAGTTCTTGGAGCATTTTGCAGTGATGTGTGTTGTAGTTACATTGGAGAACAAAAGAGCATATTGAATTGTAGAGCGTTGAAGTTTACTAAGGTGGATTTGGGGTGCTAAGCCGTATACTATGTCTCCATAGTCGATAATTGGCATTAGCATCTGCTGTGTTATACACTTTCTGACCAGAAAACTTAGGGAGGATTTTTTCCTGTAAAGTACACCTAGTTTGGCACAGGTTTTGGATGTCAGGGTATCAATGTGCATCCCAAATGTTAAATGGGAGTCAAACCATATGCCCAAGTATTTGAAACTAGTAACAGGATTAAGGGTGGTTCTGATCTGGAGCTCAGTCAATGGAAGCTTTAAAAATTTAACCTTGGTCCCAAATACTATTGTTACAGTCGTGTCAGTGTTTAAAAACCGTTTGTTTTAGGAAATCCAATTTTCAAGTCTCAAAAAGTCAGATTGAAGTATGTGTTCAAGGTTGGAAAGGCTATGGCGGTGTACATATAAGATTGTTTCATCTGCATACATGTGTATGAGGATTTGTCTGTGTGGGCTGGTAAATGAGTTGCGTTATGTTAAGTAACTTGAGTTGTATCTTGTTACGCTGTGCTCACCACGGACAAGGAGGGACCCTGAAACTGAGGTGAGATGGGTAACAAACTGCACCCACAGCTACGGGGACACGCCTGGAAAGTGGAAAATAGGCGTCTGGGAGTATAAGATAAAGTAAGATACTCGCCAGACGAGAAGGGAGATTCCAGAAGATAGGTGGTACCGAGAGCCTGGGGTCCAGAGACGGGAGGTAGGTCGGAATCCGCAAACCGAGGTGAAGGGGTCAGGGAGTCCAGGAGGTCAGGATACAAACCAAGAGTAGAAGACCAGAGCAGATCCACAGCCAGGCCGGTTCGGTACGCAAGGGATCACTAAGGAGACAAAGAGACAGGAACTGAGGCAGGCACGACCGTGGTTAACACAGGTCATACAAAGCTATGCTCAGCCAAAGAATGAATGGCTGAGCAAGGTATAAGTAGGAAGAAGGACAATAGGGAGAGGGGGAGTAACGAGGGAGCGTCCCCAGGGAAGATAGGGATTGGTAGGGAGACTTAGCACAGCTGTACTAGATGGTGTTCCCCCGGACCTTACATATCTGAATGTTATGGTTTTTAGGGTTGAGCCAATTGAAGTTGAAATCCCCAAGAACTAGCAGCTCGCTCTTGTCATTCAGAGAGGAAATGGAGCCAAGAAACTGGGTGATATTAGTTAGGGACTGTAGAGGGGCTGTAGATGCCAGCAATCAGGACGGGCTTAGAAAAGGGGAGGAAGATTTTGCCAACTAGGATTTCCAAAGAAGCTTGGGGGGGCAATTAACAGTGTAAATTGTAAGGTGTCTGCAATATAAAATAACACCCCTCCTCCTTTCTTTGACCTATCTTTCCTACAACGGAGTATCCCTGAATTGCGATATTTGCATCAAGGGTTTTAGGGGTCTGCCACTTCTCTTTCTCTAAATTATGCTTCTCTCCTCTACCTTGTTGAATCTCTTTCTATATGTGTACAACAAAAGACAGGGGTGCTCAATGCTACATCCAATCGACAAAACATATATGGTAATAAGTATAAAGTTTAAATACTTCAATAATAATAATAATTACTTGGTTATTTAGTTAAACCCTTTGGCCAAAGCGTCGTAAGCTTGCATACCAACGTCAAGGTATAACCAAAAATGCATTTCCTACACTACACTGTGAACCCTTCCCTTTACCTCTGTATGAGGGGAAAGAACCATAGTAGGTCCTGTTCTTGCAGCAAAGTGAAAAGACCTCCCAAGTTAAAAAGGTGAGGAGGAGTGAGCTCTGGGGGGAGGTGCCACATACCTCCATACAACTGATACTAGTCAGAAATTGATTAACACACATTCCCAGCTAGCTCACATGGTTCACAGTGTAGTGTAGGACCTGCATTTTTGGTTATACCTTGACGTTTTGTATGCAGGCTTACGACGCTTTGGCCAAAGGGTTTAACTAAATAACCAAGTAATTATTATTAATGAAGTATTTAAACTTTATACTTATGTAGCCTTTGTACCCCCACCCTACGTGATATTGGGGGTATGCTTCTTATCTGGCTACTACTTCAAGGGGTTGGGCTGTTGATAACAGGAGGGCTGAGTGCTCCGCGATGGTGTGGGGAGAACCAGGACAGGGGTGCAAGTTACCTTTGTTCTTATGGGGTGCAGCGCCTCCAGTCAGCATAGATTCTCTGCAGGGTCAGGGGATGGCCCATACTGACATATTGTTCTTCTTTCACAGCAGCAGACAGTAATCACACTGGTTCTGATACAACTGGCTTTATTGCTTGCAGATGGCAATAACACAGTAAGCACAGAGGTATCCCTTTTCTCTCTTGCCCTCCCATAACTCTCAGTACCCTGACTCAGGCATTTGGCCCATGTCAGGCCTGCTACACTTTCCTCCCATCTCCTGGTGGGATGGAGGAAGTGGCTGCTCGCTCCACAGGTGGAGGGGTAAGACTGACTACCAGGAACAACCAGGAAGAACCACCAGAATTTAGGAGAGTGCCAGAATTTATAACCTGAGATTGGGGGTTGAAACCCTGTCCCTTAACAGAACAGGTTGAATACTGATTGGTGATCACTCACTTCAGTATCCTTCTCTCAGGCTGTCACTCTCTGGTAGTTGCTAGGCCTGTCCTTGGAAACCTGAAATGTATCCAAGTCTGCAATACACACACAGAGCCTAAAGAAATAATTAACCCCTCCACTGCCTGCACCTAACAGGACTTACACTGGAAGGGTCCAGGCAGAGAAGTAGCGGCCGGGAGGCTATGCTATACTTATTACCATATATTTTTTGTCGATTGGATGTAGCATTGGGCACCCCTGTCTTTTGTTGTATACATTTGCCACGCCCAGTAGCACTCTTGTTTGACATAAATATATATTCATGATGTGGTGGGTGTAGGAGTTTGAGCTAGCTGGGAATGTGTGTTAATCAATTTCTGACTGGGATCAGTTGTATGGAGGTATGTGGCACCTCCCCCGAGAGCTCACTCTTCAACTTTTTAACTTGGGAGGTCTTTTCACTTTGCTGCAAGAACAAGACCTACTATGGTTCTTTCCCCTCATACAGAGGTAAAGGGAAGGGTTCACAGTGTAGTGCAGGACCTGCCTTTTTGGTTATACCTTGACGTTTGCTTATGCCTAAACACATGGGGATAGTGTTTCCTTATACGTTTGGACTTATCTCAGCTAAGGGGTGTGGCTTAATGTTAGGATATAAATAGTGGTGTCTGTGCTGAGGTAATTAGAAAAAACTAAGGAGGCACTCTATGTGAGCTTGTGTCTGGGTCAGGTGCCAGGAGACAGCAGGTGCTGGACACCAAAAGTCTACTGGGGAGCTGCTGAGCTAAGCTCAGGGACTGGCATTCCAGCCCTCTGGTTCCAGAGGACGCAGGTACCATACACCACGACCCTAGGAAGTCATCCTAAACACCACAAGCACTGTGCCCCTGGACTGACAGGTAGCAGGACTGACTGACCAGGTAAACCTTGTTGACGTTATCCAGTATTATAGGCTAAAGCAGTACAATTCAGGGCATTTTTGAAAAACCTGCTCTCTGATTGGATAATACCCGGAATTTTAACCAATCAGTAATGCCCGGAATTTAAGCAGCAGAATGTGTAGTTTTCAATGTGTTTATTTCCAGCCAATCAGCTTTCAGAACAGCTGAGACAGGGCAGGGGATTGGTCAGGAGGTATCAGCCACGGGTTGACTCCTCCCCCTCCAGAGCTGACTGAGATTTTCTGAGCAGATTCAGTTGAAGAAGGGGGGGGAGGGGAGTCTGCAAAGCAAAGAAGTAAGTGTCTGTCTGCAGTTTCTTTGTGAGTGTGTCAGTAGCAGTGTGTGTGCTGTGCTGTTGTATATCTGCGTAGAGGTGTGTATGTGTGTGTGTGTGTGTGTTTATATAGAGTCCAGTGTGTGTCAGTGTCAGCAGCAGTGTTTATGGGTGTAGTATGTGTGTGTAGCAGCAGTGTGTGTGTGTGTGTGTGTGTGTGTGTGTGTGTGTGTGTGTGTGTGTGTGTGTGTGTGTAGAGGTGCTGTTTATAGAGGTGCAGTGTTTTGTGTGCATGTTGTGAGTGTGTGTGTGTGTGTAGAGGTGCTATGTTGTGTATAGAGGTGCAGTGTTGTGTGTGTGTGTGGGGTGTGTGCAGAGGTGCTGTGTTGTGCTGTGTTGTGTGTAGAGGTGGGGGGAGTGCAAAGTTTAGTAACTGGCTGCATTTTTGTGTGTGGCTGCAGTGTGTGTGTGTGTGTGTGTGTTGTGTTGTGCTTTGTATGTGTAGCAGCAGTTTGTGTGTGTAGAGCTGATGTATGTGTGTGTGTCAGTGTCAGCAGGAGTGTTTATGGGTGTAGCGTGTGTGTAGCAGCAGAGTTTGTTTGTGTAGAGCTGCTTTGTTGTGTGTGTGTGTGTGTATAGCTTTTGTGTTGTGTGTGTAGAGCTGCTGTGTTGTGTGTGTGTGTATAGGTGCTGTGTTGTGTGTGTAGAGGTGCTGTGATGTGTGTGTAGATGTGCTGTGTTGTGAGTGTAGAGGAGGTGCTGTGTTGTGTGTGTGTGTGTGTGTGTGTGTGTGTGTGTGTGTGTGTGTGTGTGTGTGTGTGTGTGTGTGTGTGTGTGTGCGTAGAGCTGCTGTGTGTGTAGAGGTGCTGTGTTGTGTGTGGTGTGCTGTTGTGTGTGTGTGTGTGTAGCAGCAGTTTGTGTGTGTTGAGCTGCTGTGTGTGTGTGTGTGTACACAGAGGGGCGGCAGTGTGTGATATAGATATCTGCAGTGTAAGCGTATATAGAGGTAGTTTCAATTATTTACCATTTTATTTTAATAAAAAAATCTATTTAACTATACAAAAGTGTCTATTATTTATGAAAAAAGTCTAAATTTAGCCTATAATAGTAATAATCCCCTCAGAACAGGGCATTATTTGCAATAATGCCCTGGCTGGGTTAAAGTCCCTCGGCTTCGCCTCCGGCCTTCAACTCTTCCAGCCAGGGCATTAATGGCCAGTAATGCCCTGTTCTTCGGGGATTATTACTTAAATACAATAACTCCTCTAATAGTTAAGTTGGAGTGGAGTACAGTCATTCTGCATGAAACCTGGGCCTGACTCCTGAATAAAAATAGCAGTACAGACACTAGTGTACCCATGTAGGTAGCCTCCAAGGGTACTCTACAGCAGGGGCACGCAAACTTATTTTGCTGCCCACCCCCCTGCTCTCCTGCATTCCAGGCACCCCTCTTTACCTTGCACGGCGTCAAATGACGCCGTGGGGTCATGTGACCCGCAGCGTCAACGCATGTGACGTCTCATCACATTGCCATGGACACGAGTGACACCGGCAGAGTCAAGGTAAGTTTTAGAGTTGCAGAGGCCTCATGCGATCCCCCGGCATTTAATTTAAATGCCTCAAGGTAGAGCGCGGGGCGTCTGCAACCGCCCGCGCCCCGCCAGAGAAAGCCAACACCCCCCTTGGAGGGCCCATCCCCCCACTTTGCACACCGCTGCACTACAGTGTCAGTACTGCTACTTTCCAAATGTAGCATTTGGCATACAGCACGGGGCATGGGTGCAAGAAGCAAGAAGATAACTTCACTCTGTTTTACCCTATTTTTGGATTATGAATTGTTTTGAGCAGTTGCAGGAGCCTCTCTGCCAAAGGGGCAGTGTTTGCAATTGCTTTCCACCTCTGAAACATCTTGGCAAGAAAAGATGAAAATTTGCAACAGCCTAAATAATTGCAAGCAGAAATGGAGCCCTGCCCACAATGAGCTGGTGAGCCTTACCGTTGGCTGAGTCATGTGCTGGAGGGGGTATCCCACTGAAGGAAGCTCCTACTCTTGTCAGTCAAGTGAAGGCCATGAGTGAATCATCATGGAGCCCATAAGGTAATTTTTCCTCAACAGTGGAGAGCCACTACCACCTTCCAGGGAGAATGATCCTGAAACCAGAGCGAGGAAGGTGATATGTTTTCTCGGTCACCTTCTGGGAGAGATTGGGGTGTTCCAGGACCTTTTCCTTTCCTCGTTACCCCTACTGTAAGTTTGAAAGTATTGATTGAATGGGTTTGTAAACTAGAGACACTTGGAAACAAAAACCCATTATTGTGAGATTTCAAAAGCTCTGTACATTATATTTTCATCTATCAGGAGGTACAGTAGAGATGAGTGAACTGTTTGCAAAAGTTGGCAAACTCTGTGAAATATGTCATTTTGGGTGGGCAGGCGGGCAAGTGTTAAAGGCAAAGTTCACCCAAACAAAATTTGCAGGGTCATATGACACTGATGTGCAAGATCACATGACTAATTTGAAGGTTATATTGGTCATGCGGCCTATTTTTTAATAGTATTACTATTTTCAGGAAATGTAGGAAAATGACAACAAAATAAATGGGACATTTTTTACGCTTTTGTTCATAAAAAACATTCTGTAAATTTTCACAAAATTGCAACATTTTAGCAAAATTTGCTAAAAAAACACAAAACTGTGCGCTACAGCCGGGCCAGTTCTCACATCTCTATTGGGCCCCTAAGATGCACGACACATAAACAAGAGAAAGAAACAGTGCTAGTTTACTGTATTTACAGTACTGTACAGTGCTCATCACTGTTATCTTTACAAAAAGCTTATTTACTGTTTCCATGCTAGTATAATGAAAGTTCTTCACCTTCGGGACATTTAAAGGGGGACTATGATTAGCTATTGATGCAGCGCTTATTACCTTGGCTTGACCAACAGACCTGTTACTTTCTGAGGCAGGTAAAGCATCTAATCAATGTATCCACTGAACTTAGTGTCAAGAGATCTACAAGATGCTTACAGCTGTGACCTTCCTCCCTTGAGTATGGAAATGTTACCACTCTGATTAGGCTAAATTATGGCAGACAAAGTTGTTCCTAAATTGCCTAGTAAGTGCTGGGTATATCTGAGTGTTTATTACTAGTTTGCACTTTATATATATATATATTGTTTAGCTTGTAGCGCTATTTGCACCATTCTTTTTCTCCTGTTCCTAAATTAAGTTCTCCTGCTTTGTAGTAAGTGCTGTACAACTGATCAAGATCAAAAGATTATTCAGAACCTTACATCGCCAATAGTTTTATCCTCATTTCTGTGTCTTAGAACTCTAGTTAATGGGGCTTTTAAGCTGTGCTATGCAAAATGTGTACCATCTCCAAAAAAGGAGGTCACAGTACTGTGTATTGGAGCTAACACACTGTGTAATTAATGTTTAATGAATATAGCCAATATTATTACATTTGTTTCACAAATATTAAACATGTGCAGATTTTTATACACTAAGTATTTGATTTGGTTGGTCTAAAAAAAATTACAGTCACATGGGCTGCAAAGAAAAAGGGATCCATAGGATACAATGGGATTATTTGCCGTTTTAAATATGATGAAGCTATTTTGCCCCAGTTTTGCAACACAGGGACTTAATGAGAGCAAAAAAGATACAGTTGCACTTATGAAAATAAATTACTATATGTTCGTTAGTCTACAAATAATTTTCCTTAATTTGCCTTTTTTTTAGTCTCTGAATGTACACACACAGGTGACTCTGATAAATGATTATCTGTTTTGCAATATCAAAATCTCTTTAAAATAAAATGCTTTTTAATGAATGTGACAGAAGATAATTCATATTAAGCATGCACAGTTATACTGCAGAACAGTCAGATTTATTAGTATATGAAACGGCAATGATATATTATTAGGAGTGGTGCCAACAGTTTACTAAACAGTACCAAGACAAATTTCCCTAGTCAACTCAAATCTGGCATACGCCCCAAACACTCCAAGGTAACTACCCTGCTAAAAGTTTGCAATGAATCCAGTGTGGAATGGGACTGGGACAACTCACTGGTGCAATATTCCTAGATTTTGCAAAGGCTTTTGATACGGTAGATCATGTTATATTGCTTAACAAACTCCAATGCTCTGGAATAGTGAAGCATGCTTTAAACTGGTTTCATTCCTACCTGTCAGGTAGATCCCAATATGTGTCTATCTCAGGCTCTAACTCCAACCCCTTGGATATCACCTGTGGTGTCCCGCAAGGCTCTGTTCTGGGGCCCCTACTCTTCTCAGTGTTCATCAATGATCTTCCTACAGCTGGTAAGGGAGCCCCAATACACATGTGTACAGATTACACAATCGTATATGCACACAGCCATAGCCTCTCCGACCTTGAACACATACTTCAATCTGACTTTGAAACTTGAAAATTGGATTTCCCAAAACAAACTGTTTTTAAAAAACAGTCATTCATATAGGAATCCCTGCATTGACTGTGGTTGGAAAATGAATACATAAACTTCCTAAATCAGTGTACCAAATCCTACTTTTTCTACATACTATACCTTTATGCATCGTTGGTGAGGGTAGTCATTCTAATCTTGGCTTTCAAACTCCACTGCTTGAGCAGGGCTAATTTAATACAGCTGGATCACTATGCCTGTAAATATTCATGTAGTCTCATTACAGACCAGAGACCACCAGCCTCCATCTGCTCTGACTCTTTGCTCATCTTAATACAGTTCTTCATGTGTGCAGTGCTTTATTCACAGAAACACAAAGCTGTCTAAATCAAATATTTGTTAATAAATTCCTTTTTCCTTTTCTACCTACATGTGGATTCAAAAATGTCCTGTTACAGTTGTGCGTAAGATGAGTTTGGTTTTAGGATTCTTGTGCACTTAAAAGGAGATTTATTGTTCAGTAATATCTATCATTATCAAAGCTCTTTCTTTTGAGTACAGTTCATCTCTATCACATGCTCCACTTACTGACCTTGTGTGCTCTGTACTCTGTCACCGCTTTCACAGCTTTTGCCACAGTTAACAATACCCTTATGATACCAAGGAAAGCACCACATAGCATGTTGGTTTAACATTTTTTTCTACTTCACAGTTCAAGATTCAAATGGTCTTGGTAATGTAGACCATGGTTATTGCTAGCTTGTTGGTAGCAACTATGGTCACATACATGAGAAACCCCTTCAGGTGTCACGGAGCTGGTTCACCCTCATTGCACGAACCGCTCACGTGACCATCCTGTCAAACCAAGAAATCCGTTTGAACTGATTTCTTGCGCAACGCGCGTCCCCTCCTGCTTCCGCACGCGTGCTCCTGCACGCCACATGGAAGCAAGCACTGCCTTGGGCAGTTTGATCGGTCAGCATGCGCACTCCTCCATATTGTTGTGGTTTATGATTGCATATCTAGCATGCTTGTGTTTATTATTAACTATTTTTTGTAATTGTACTCTGTACCTCCTATTTCACTTTGATTGTCAACTATCTATTGATTTTAATATATATTTTTATTACATTAATCCTCTGTGTGCTGTTTTTTTTTCTTTTCTATTTTGTTACCCAATAAATGAATTCATGTTTTTGGAATGTGTGGATCCCCCAAACAAGAACAGCCAATTTCCTATGATTGTAAGACCACCAGATAAGGAGAAATGCACCTGTCATTTCAATGTGAACACACCATTACTGCCAGGTGCATATTACTGGTGAGCTAATTAATGAGGGGAACAATCATCTCCCATTGCTTGGCTGCCAGGACCACCACCCACTGTTTTACACCGAGACAATTTCCTCTTCGTTCCCGAGGGATAAAAAAAAACAAAAGCTCTATTCTGGTGGGCGCACTGGTTGAGGCAAGATTAAAATAAAAAATAATTATAAGCTGAATAACTAAAAGTGAATAATGCATGTATAAGTCAAATCAAGTAAAATGGTACTTTCTGAACATCTTACTACAGTAGTTTATTTCTTGAGCCGCCTGTCACTCAACCAACATGGGGTGAGGTCTTTAGGGATATAATTTTAAGTAAGAAATGTGCAAATCATAACCGTAGCATAATTCATTTTGACATTGAGGTAAATCAGCCTAAATTCTGTGTAGAAACAAAGCTATGAAAAGGAAACTTCCAACAGATCATAAAAGGACCGAATAGGTGTTTGAACCTAAAAATATGCTAGAATTTAAAAAAAAAAAAAAAATTAAATGCAGAGTACTGGTGTTGCTGTGCTGAAAAGCTGTGCAACACTGCAAGCATACACTTATAGGGATCCATGCTAAATGGATAAGAGGCCAACAGGGACACACTGTGTGCTCATTTGCATGTCATTACCCAGAATCCCTGGCTGTAGTGGAAGAATTGTTTGCTAGAAGAGGTGAAGGTAGGATTGTGAACTTGTTTGAGACATGTGAATGTGCTTGTACTGTGTGGAATTTTTACTTTCAGTAATGGAGATGGGAATATAAAATTTTGTCTTGTAATAGAAATGCCCTAAATAAGCAAACATCAATCCAAACTGTGTTTTGTTTCTTAGAGGTCATGCACTAAATGGCAGCAGCATTTATACAACTTACTGCTGCGGCCAAGTTTATTCGAGCATTTGCCCGTTCTTGGCCGCAGCAGTAGCCTGGCGCGCGCCCGAGAGTGACGGGCGCGCGCCGAAGCAGCGGAAGAGCGCCCTCCGATCGGGGCGCTCTCCCTACCGCTGCCGGGTCCGCCGGGTCCCCCGGAACCCCCTGCCGCTGGACGTGCGTGCAGGGGGCGCACGCTCCCGAAGACGCGTGAGGGGCGGCCACTAGCAAGCCGGGAAATCTCCCGGCTTGCGGTACCGGCCACACTCGAATAAAGTGTGTCGGTACTGTAGGTAAAGATCCCCACAGTATTAATATCAAAATGAATAATAAGTGAAGGATAACAAAATGCCTAAACAGCAGAAAAATATTTTTAAAAGACCTGTAATCCTCAAGTAGTTTACTGAAATAATGAAAACCGACATTGAATTGCAAATAACCAAACCTCTATACATTTCGTTTAGGTTTCAGAAGAGGCTCTTCATTCCAAAACAGAAGATGACGGGATATTTCAGGGAATGGAGTCATGTCAAGTACGGAGACTTTCTTGTCGAACCATTCATCTGCCTTCACTCGCTTTCAGACAAGCAGAGCAAGCAGAACAAGCAGAATGGGATAAAAAATCAGATTCAGACTGTCCTCAGCGACCTTCCTCTCTAGCACTGAGGATCCCTCCACTGATTGCAATCACAGCTGCCGATTCCACCAGGTAGGACAGCAGAAGCTAATCAAACACCTACCGTATGGCTACTCTATCATAGGATTGCAATTAAAGTTGTTTTTTGGACGTTATCTATGTCAAAAGGTTAAATCAGTTGTGCTTGTTTGTCACCTTGGAAAGATTCATGTTCATGCCTAAACCATATTTTGTTAATTGTTTAAAAAAATCTTTCTATCATTAAGTCTCATTTTAGTAACATACTGTATAGAGAGAGAAAACATCCCCAAATATAACTGTATATTCAGCAACAAAGCTACATGTATGGGGGAAGATGTGACCATTAAATGAAAAAAAAACATTACTCTTAGCTGGGAGGGAAATGGATGGGCTGGCGACCACAACATAAACAACCACTCTGTGCAATTATATATATATATATATATATATATATATATATATATATATATATATTTTTTTTTTTTAACAGTATGGGTTAAAAATCATGAGGCGCTTTGATATCAGCATTTCAGGAATTTAACATTTTACCTTTTGTAGGAGTACAGATTGTAATTAAGCATGCTGCTTTCTATTGTTGTTTGCCTGCAAAATAAGGAAATATTCAAAGCGTCTTGAACACACAATAGCTAAATCAGTGTTTTTCAACAGGGGTTCCAAGGAAACCTTGGTTTCCCCAGGCACCCTAAAGGGTTCCCTGCGATATTCAGGTCATTTCAAAATTGTACCAAATACAGAAGAATTTACACTGATCTCAGACGTGCTATTAGAGAGGGTTGAGGCTCCCGACAATGCATCTGATCTCAGTCGCGCTATTAGAGAGGGTTGGGGTTCCTTACAATGCATCTGATCTCAGACGCTATTAGAGAGGGCCAGTTGTCAAGATGGGATATAATGAGGGAGTGGATTAGAATTTTGGTTGTTTTGGGGGGTAAAGTAATATGTCACCAATAGTGAGCTGTAAATATCTGGCCTTGTTGGCTATATTGATGATTAATTCCTACTAAACCAAGTAAAGTGTAGGCTAATCACCAAGTTATTTCAGAAACAGGCATAGTACCCCAGGTACAGATGAAGCTAGAATTACTGTTTTTGGCACCGGGACAATATGCGAGACCACAACTGCCCCAGTGCCAGAGGATTATCACTGTGGGGGTTTGGTTCCTGAAGCATGGCCCCCCGCGCAGCATGCATGCGGCAGCACTTTCTCCGTAGCCACGGCTTTAGTTTTTTGAGTCGCGGCTTCAGAGGCAGTAAGTCTTGATGCATCTGTAGTTTGTACACAGCAGAAAAATAACATGCCTTAATCAATATGCTGTAAAGCGGTCTCCCCTGGAGCTGAGATCTTCAGAGCATATTGAAAGTATGAAATTATTAATATATCATCATTATCTTTGAAAATGTGAAACTGCAAAGTATAAAACTTCAAGGCATGAAACTACCAAATGATTTGTTCTCAGAAATTATTTAGAAAACCATGTATGAATTAATACCATAGACCACAATTGATCTTTGTTTTATTTATGATCACATCATCCATCCAAGTGCTTTTTCTACTACTACATCAATAATGATAATGAGATCATTATGATATAGTTGTCGGAACCCAAATGCTCCTACATTTTATTAACCCCATTCTGAAAAGGATAATGTTATATCTATTCCACAAGAAAAGGCAATTTTGAAGGTTAATCAAATTTCTTTACCGAATTGTTTTGTGTGATAGTCACGGGGGAGACTCCTGGAGTAGGTAGGACCTCGGTGGCCGGAAAAGTAGGGAGCGTGGATTGTTGGGGTCACGGGCTCAGGTCGGTGGCAGGCGGCAAGCAGGATCGTGGGGTCACAGGCAGGGTTTGGTGGCAGCAAGCAGGATCGTCGGGGTCCAGGCAGGGGTTGGCAACGGGAAGGCAGAAGCAGGACAGGGGAGCAGGAACTGAGACTAGGGAGCAGGAACTAAGCCTAGGGAGCAGGAACTAAGACTAGGGACTCACAATCAGGAAACCAACAGGGACAAGCCAGAACACTAGCAAGGGCCCTTAATATGAATCAGGACTCCACAAGGAACAGAAGCAGAAGCATTGGGCACGGGCACAAGGAGTCAGGACACAAAACAAAGGCAAGGGAGGAACAGGAAACAGGAAACGATAAGGACAGAGGACAGGAGCAACAAGGAGAAAGACAGAGGAACCCCAGAGCAGACCGAAAACAGCAGCACACCCGGTGGACAGAGAAAAGAACTGTGGCTGGGAGCAGGATGTCTAGGAAGACTCTGACAGATGGTCAGTAGAATTTTATAAAATGTATGAGATTACTGTACTTTAAGCAGAAAACATTCCCAACTTTACAGTGTATCACCAGTCACAGCATAACTATAAACACCTCATACTATCATTTTGGGATTGTTGTTTAAGCCGCAAACTAAATAATAATCTTATTACAAGGGGCCACTGTGTCTAGAGTTTGGCTATGACTCCAGATTCATCGCATAAGAAAAAGAGTAGTCTCTTTGCAAATGAGTGTAATTCAGTAACATGGTATCATTGGATATTGCATACTAAACTTGCCACGTTATTAAGGGTACTATCAGTGCTTATTAGAGAGTAACGTGCATTTAGTTACTAAATGCTGTTAAGATTCCTTTAAAACAACAGAGTTTCACATTGATTACTTAATGATAATTAGCCACCCCATTTTCTGTTCACATTCATTTTAATTGCCTGGGCCACACTTTGCAGGATGACTATGTACTAATGCAATTTTGGAGTAGAAAGAGTGTGATTAAGGCCTGATCCCCAGTGGCCGCGTGCGTGCCACACACCACAGCCCACCCATCTGTGTGGGTGCGCAAAGCGCTGTGACACGGCCGTGCCGCGATCACGTGGTCAGCATGTCCCCTGTCATGGCCCCGCCCCCCGCGCTCCCCTAGAGCTCCCAACAAACGCCGATTGCAGATTTAAACTGCATGAGCCGCCAGGTGCGTGTGCAGCAGTGAGGACTGAGGCCGTAGCTTTAACCATTTTACCAATTTTTGAGTGCTGATGTGTAAACATACATAGTTACATAGTTACATAGTTACATAGTTACATAGTAGATGAGGTTGAAAAAAGACCTAGGTCCATCAAGTTCAACCTATGCTAAATTTAGACAACAGATACTTTATCCTATATCTATACTTACTTATTGATCCAGAGGAAGGCAAACAAAAAACCCCAGTTCCTTTCAGCTGTTAATTAAGTAAATGATGGTTTCCAGCACTCAATGTAAATCTTAAATCTAAACTCTAAAAAGAGGCTAGCAGAATAAAGACAAATATTATTTTATATGCCGTGCATTACATATACTGTACATAATGAACGTAGAAACAGGGATATTGTAGAGCTGTGATAGATAAATGGATCAGCACCAAATGTACACTAAAAATGTACAAGAAAAATGATAACACTTATCCATAGCTCTTTATCCAGGTTCTGCACAGCAAAAAAAACAACAGGACTGGCATACAGTCCTATAGTGTTGTAAATTAGCACAAACAAAATGGGAAATGTGTGACTATACTTAAAGCGAACAATACAACACAGAAAATAAGTGAAATACACAAAAAAGAAAATAGCAACAGTTTATTATTAAAGAAAAATAGATAGAGGGGGCAACGTTTCGGAAACTTCCTCTTCTTCAGGCCCGTTCCCACTTGATGAAAGCAACTGTGGTACTTCCCTTTTTAGAAAAGTATATAAAAAAGTATAAGTAAAAGTAAAAATAGCTACTCTTACGTACAGTACAGCAAACAGGTGATGTGAGCAAAATACAACTATCCGGCGGTACGATGATGTATTTAATTGCTTTATATATTGACTCATAGTACATAGATCCCATGTAAGGTCCTCCTCCTGGCGCAGTCATGCACCTTAAATGCTTTCCCTTCTGCTGCTCTACAATTACAATTAGTTATTTTTTTATAATGCTAGTACAATATAGAATACAACGATTAGAGGATTTGAATGGGTTTTAGATTTTACTAAACATTCATTAAATTACAAAATGGGCTGTACTTGAACTTTACAGACCATAATACAGTGGTTCTCATCCCTCTCCTGGAGTTACCACAGCCAGACCAGAGTTTAGGAATAATCAACGACTTACCCAGCATACATGCTTGCACTTATCTTATATGCGAATTAGCAATTAGCTGGTTATCTCCAAAACATGGCCTTTCCAGTTACTCTTTTCCTGGTTACTCTTACAGGTGTTTCATCATATCCACCTGTCCTGATTGCAGGACACTCCCTTAGAGTGCTCCTGTCATATTTATTGTTGATCCAGAACCTGGCATTACATGTTCAGAATTTAGGGTCCAAGCGTTTAATACTCGATTTATTCCCCAATATTTTAATAGTGGTTTATTAAAGTTTGTTTTAATGTTCTCATATCTCACCCATTAGATGTATTGAGTGCCCAAAACTAGGTTTCTTTTCTCTGTTCGTTGTTCTAAATACCTACCTAGGGAGCACCTGCATCACCATTACATCACATTGATTGACAGTTGCGGGGGTTCCTTATTAGTACCTACATTCCGGGGTGTGCCAATTAGAGGGTTAAGAAATACTGCCAACACGAATTTAAATATAACATAACCCATAAAAGTGTAGTTGCGAGACATCAAACAATATACTGGTGGTGTTTTTGATAAGAGCATAACAATGTTATAGTGTGCTTATATTAATAACTTCATTTTTATTCCAATATATTTGAGACTAACTTTTTTTTAATTGGCTATTTAAAAGGGTTACCAGCCATTGACTTTATGAAATCACTGTCACCTCCTAAGTATTACCTTGATGCACTTGTCAAGCACTATATGAAGATCTTCTAATTAATTTGATAGCAAAGGCCAAAGAGACCATGCTCTTATATATTCCACAGGAAAAAACGGATGTCTCATTCATATGAATTCCTTTGTTAACACACAAACCCCTTCTAGCCTAATTAAGAAACAGCACAGTGCACACACAAAGTACTATTGAATTGCACATTGTTATGGCTTTTCAGCTGTTTTAGCAGAGCTGACATTTGAGAAATGTGCAACATCTTGTTGAAGTACTTCGATATACAGTACTTCTTACATTTTTTTTTTTTTACATTTTCAAAAGATCCCACATCTGTGAAATCTTCCTTGTATCTGGGAGGTAAATTAGTTTTTCACAATTCCTATTTATATTTTTTTTATTATTATTTATATTGACATTTTATTATTATCATCAAAAAAAAAGTATGTGCCATCCCTGCAGACTGGGACTCTCAGTGAATAGTCCAACATGCCCCATCCACATTGTCAAATGTCAAGGTTAATTGTTAGAATTAACCTTTTATAGTGCTAGGACTATTCACAGAATAGAGCTCGACTAAAATGCTCCATACTGGAACTCTTCAACATCTTTACCGCTGCTAACATTTACAAAATGTGCATTATAATAATAATAATAATAATAATAATAGCATGTTCTTGTATAACACTGCTAGTTGAAGCAGCGCTTTACAGAGACATTTTTGCAGGCACATGTCCCTGCCCTGTGGAGCTTACAATCTATGTTTTTGGTGCCTGAGGCACAGGGAGATAAAGTGACTTGCCCAAGGTCACAAGGAGCCGACACCAGGAATTGAACCAGGCTCCCCTGCTTCAAGCTCTCAGTGCCAGTCAGTGTCTTTACTCACTGAGCCACTCACTCCCTCTCTTATTAACCAACCAGGAGAGGGGCAGTACTGGATTTGGTAATATCAAACAATGTAGAAGTAATAACAAATATTCAAGTCCGGGAATATTTGGGTAACAGTGATCTGGTCTGATTTCAAATAAATGATCAAAAAACATATTAATTGGGTTCAACAAAGACTTTAAACTTTAGAAAGGCAGATTTGAATAAACTGAAGAATAATCTACAAGGAATAAATTGGGATGATGTTTTTATATGGAAAAATGGGGACGATAAATGGGCAGACTTTAAAACATTGTTTGAAAAGCACACTTGTCAGCAGGGCCGCCGACAGAGGTGTAGAGCCGTTACTGGTGGCTGTGGTGGGCCCGACTGTCGGTGGAAGTTGGGCCTGACCTCTGACCTGCTTTGCCTGGCGACTGGACTTCTCGTTGCCACCGGGCCCCAGGTCTCCCTAGCTGCAGGCCTCCCTCACTGTCATTGTCCCGCGCTGAGCCTCTGATGTCGGCACACACAGGAAGCTGTTTTTTTTGTATGTATCTGAAGGGTGTTTTTAATGTATTTGGGGGCTGGAGGGGGGGTTTGTATGTTTTTGGCGGGTGGCTTTTTTTGTATGTATTTTTTTTTTTTGGTTTATATTTGGGGGGTGGCAGGGTTGTATGTATTTGGGGGTGTTTTTTAAATGTATTTGGGGGGGGTGGAGGTGTTGTATGTATTTGGGAGTGGGAAGGGTTTTTGTATGTATTTGGGGGGGGAAGGTTTTTTTGTATTTGGGGTGGTGGGGTTTTTTGGTATGTATTTTGTGGGGGGGGCATTGCGCATGTGTGTTTGCCGGGGGGGGGAGGGAATGAGTGTGAGGTGGGGGATTGAGCGAGAGTGGGGTAATTGATGGAGTATGGGGAGAGTGAGAGGAGAGAGGGGGTGTAAGAGAGGTGGTGAGGGGGGACTGAGTGAGGAAGAGTGGGGGTAAGAGTGAGACAAGTGGAGATTAATACAGGGGAAGGGGGTGGGGGGAATATTCCTGGACCCCAGGATATCTACCACAAGATCGGCATAAAGCAGACATGGTGACGATATTTAAAAAGGGAGCTAGATAACAACTGGTGAATTACAGACCTATAAGTCTGACATCAATAGCGGGGAAGCTACTTGAAGATTTAGTATGGGATAATATTCAGGAATACCTAATACAAAACAAAAATATTAGTAATAGTCAGCATGGATTTATCAAGTACAAGTCGTGCCAAACTAACCTTATTAGTTTCAAAACAGTAATAATAGTTCCAGCACTCACTGACTAGTAGAATGAATCTCAGTAGCAACCCTAGCAGATTAAGCACACAAAGCACCTCTAAGTAATCAATCTAAGAGTATGACAAAGAATGTCATACCCTGTGGTCTGATTTCACACTAGTTATATTCTCTCTACTTTTTCTTTGTCATACTCTTAGATTGATTACTTAGAGGTGCTTTGTTTGCTTAATCTGCTAGGGTTGCTGTTTCATTGTGTTGGGGCTTTGGGGAAGGGAAGTACCTCTGTGTCCCCTTTTGGGGTCCTGAGGGAACGGGCCTGAGGAAGGGGTTTGTCCCCAAAACGTTGCCTTCCTGCTTATCCCCATTTGTTGCTCCCCCCCCCCTTGTTTCTCCCTCCACCCCACCCCCACCTCCCATTGTGTGATATTCTGTTTTTTGCATACTATGTTTTTTGCAGTATGTATTTTAGACGCTTTTGTGTTGGTCACATCGCTCAGTGGATTTGACTTGTGTTGACATTAAATATCTTTTTTTGATTTGGCAATTACCTACTCTTGAGATTCATTCTACTAGTCAGTGAGTGCTGGAACTATTATTACTGTTTTGTAATTATTTAGGAGTAATTGGGTCCTTCTTTTTGTTCCTTTATTTGCACCCTGCAACCTGCATGAGATTATCTTATTTTTTGAGTGCTATCTATCACTTGTTTTTTCTAATCTTATTAGTTTCTATGAGTATGTAACGGGAATTCCCCCACCCAATAGCATATAGCATGTGTGTGTGGGGAACTTAATGTTAATGTGGTGCTTTACCTGTTAGGCTCACAGGAGGCCTAAACCTCTGCCACGGGGAGCCTGGGGCACGTATAAATAATAGGAGTAACCTTGTACTCGGTGCAGCGCCTCCACCTGCGATGGCTCCCACCGGAGGGGGGAGGGTTCATCGCAGGACAATATATATATCACACACCAGCATGTAAAACAACCAATAACTTTACTGTAGCAACCGTACTTATTCATATATATATATCAACAGGTGTCCCTCTCTAGAGGAGACACTAACTACTGCGTCTCGCAGGACGCTAACCCTTTCAACGGGTGATCCCACCCCGGGTCCAGTATCCCCACACAATATGTCCCTTCATGTGAGATAGATATGTGTGACTGCGCAGCCACTAGTCCCGTGTAAGTTTAATAGAGTATAGTTGGTGCACTTGGTGATGGTTACCTGCCGAGCACTCCAGTGCCAGGGCCTGCCAAGGAGCTTCACAAAGGATCCGATGACCGCTGACCACAGGAACTTCCGTCCGGGGCGATCCCACCCGGATGGCTGCTGCAGCGACAGCGAAGGTCTGAGCCCAGACCTCTGGATGGACGCGCAGCGTCCGCTGTGTCCCTAACTGACTCTGAATAATAAGGGGCAGGGTCCCTAACCTGGGGCCTGTCCCTGAAACACTCAAAGCTACTGGTGACTCAGGGCTATCTGGGGCCTAGGGGGCTGCTGGCCTAGTGCAGGGAGTCACTGACTCCTGCACCCTACCTCCTTCCCCTAGCTACTCCTGCCGCCGACTAACGTGATCCAAACCCCACGAAATGTATCTAATCTCCTCTGCAGGGAGATGCTGTAGCCCTATTTGCTCCCTGGGGTCATGTGGGGCGCTCATTAGGCTCATGGGATATGTAGTCCCATCTAGAGCCCTCTGCTGGTTGGCTGTCAACCGCGCTCTTCTCTTGCGCATGCGCGAGCTTACCTGCTGGCCACCGCACCAAGATGTTCATTGCGCATGCGCGAACTTATATGAAATGGCGCCGCCCGGCTTCGGGAGCGCCGGGAGCCCTCGCAACACGATCGCGGCCCTGGCAAGCGGCCGCGCGCATCCCCGGCAACCCCCCCGAAGCAGGATCCCCACGGCTCCCACCTTGCGATCGGCCGACGGGACCGCCATTGGGCTCGGCGGCCCCCGCGATCGCCAGCAAGGTGAGGGGGGTTGACAGGCAGGGGGAACCTGGCTACAAGTAGGTAAGTAGGAATTTATACCAGGGTAATGCAGTTGATGTGGTCTACTTAGATTTTGCAAAGGCTTTTGATGCGGTTCCACACAAGAGGTTAGTGTATAAAATAAAGCAAGTTGTACTTGGTAAAAATATTTGCACTTGGATTGAAAACTGGTTGAAGGACAGACAACAGAGTTGTTGTAAATTTAACTTTTTCAGGTTGGGCTAAGTGGAGCACTTCAAGGATTTTTAACTTGTTTATTAATTGTATTGTATGTCTTTATTTATATAGTGCCATTAATGTACATAGCACTTCACAGTAATAATATGAGACAATCATAAATAAAAAATTATATTAATAACAGGTCATGGGAATAAGTGTTTCAGACATAAAACATTTAGGAGGAGGAGTCCCTGCTCCGAGGAGCTTACAATCTAATTGGTAGTTAGGTTGAATGTATAGAGAAAGTGGGAGGGCATTCTGGTAAGTGTGTCTACAGGGGGCCAAGCTTTATGGAGCATGCATATAGTATTAGCCACAGTGCTACTCATATGCTTTTTTAAGCAAGTGTGTCTTAAGGTGGGTCTTAAAGGTGGATAGAGAGGGTGTTAGTCGGGTATTGAGGGGAAGGGCATTTCAGAGGTGCAGGGCAGTCAGTGAGAAAGGTCTAAGGCGGGAGAGGGCTTTTGATACAAAGGGGGTAGAAAGAAGACATCCTTGAGATGAACGTAAGAGTCGGAATGGTGCATAGTGAGAAATTAGGGCTGAGAAGTAAGGAGGGGCAGAAGAGTGTGAAGCTTTAAAAGTGAGGAGGAGAATTGAGTGCGAGATGTGGGATTTGATCAGAAGCCAGGACAGTTTTTCAGCAGAGGAGACGCTGATACAGATTTTGGAAAGAGTAGAAGGTAGGAAGGCCGGAAAGCAGGAGGTTACAGTATCGAGACGGGAGAGAATGAGGGCCTGAGTCAAAGTTTTAGCAGTCGAGTAACAGAGGAAAGGGCGTATCTTTGTAATATTGCAGAGGAAAAAGCGACAGGTTTTAGACACGTTCTGAATGTGAGGGGAGAATGTGAGAGAGGAGCAGAGTGTGACCACTAGGCAGCGTGCTTGGGCTACTGGGTGAATGAAAATACTTCCAAAAGTAATGTGAAAGGAGGTAGTAGGGCCAGGTTTGTGAGGAAGTATGAGGAGCTCGGTTTTTGCCATGTTAAGCTTAAGTCAGTGGGTATAGCAGAGAGACATAAAGAAGAGTTCTTTATTTGGCCGAGTTTTCTGGGCTTGTTTTATTACAGCAATTTAGCAAGAACTTAAGACAATTGACAGACAATGATGAAATGAGAAAGGGCTTTAGAAAAAACATTATTCTATGACACAAACAACAAATGTTTTCTTTTGTTCTGTTGTCTTTACTTTCCCTTTATTAACCTGATCACATGCTGTACTTTAATGTGACATTATCTAGTTCTCTATTTTGAAGAAGTATTGACGTTAACATCATTTATGTGCCTGCCATCGTGCTTTTAGAAAAACTGATTTGCAGCTCAGCCTTGACCGATTCCACTTTGAGGGAATAAAGCTGCTATACTTAGTCAGCTACACCTAACAAAAACAAAATCTATTGCACTGTATGGTATACCTTGGTATTTGTGACTGCAGTTAGACCCGGGGTAGCCAACTCCAGTCCTCAAGGGCTACTAACAGGTCAGGTGTTCTGGATATCCCTGCTTCAGCACAGGCAGAGCAGTCTTCGACTGAGCCACTGATTGAGCCACCTGTGTTGAAGCAGGAATATCCTGAAGACCTGACCTGACCTGTTGGTAGCCATCGAGGACTGGAGCTCGCCACCCCTGAGTTAGACAAACAGGTCCAAATTAACAATAGAGTTAACATATTTTCAAATGTGGAGCAACCATTTCAATTGGCAGAGGATGTGTCACAAGACCAAGTGCTTTTTAACCTATCGCAGCTGATGTTTATGTTGCCAAATGGGACTGCACCATTACTCCCAGAGGGACCCACAGTAAACAAAGTTAAATTACAAACCACGAATATAGATACCCTTTGGTAAACTGAGCAATTGATAATACACTATTTGCTACCAACAGGGTTAATCAACTAAAGTCCATCTATATGAATGTAAAGGAAGATTTTAAATAACATGCACATACTTTAGTGAATCTAGAATGTATTGTTTTTATGTTATAGAGGGAGAAGAAGCAGGATAAGGGATACACAGTGGGGGGTCCTTGCTGCCTACCTCATTGGAACCCATAATTACAGTGCTATGCAATAAAACACCTTCTGACGCTGGAAGACATATTACAAACCATTCAATTGAATGGATCTTAAGGTGTCTTCCAGCACGGTAAGGGGTCGTATGGTATAGCACTGCTTAGTAAATATGAACCTATATGCACTAGTCTGCTGGCACCTTCATAAAAATGGTATGAACTAATTAGTATCGAGGGAAGAAAATGCTGCCTCCTAAACCCATTTCAAATGGGGATAGTAAGTAAAGTCAGTTGGGGGGGATTATGAAATGATCTTATGCACAATGACATTTAAGTGTATTGCCCAATACCCTGCTGTGCCAGTGACTGAAGTAGTAGGTGCTAAACCCCAACCTTGTGCATTTAAGGTCATCCTTTCTGGGGGTTCACCACCTGTCAGATAGAAAATAACGGCTGTATTTGAAGGCATGGTTTATGGTGGATTAGTAATGAAAAAGCAGAGTTATGGGAGCAAGAGCCTATGTTGGACATACAACTTGTCACTTGATAAGCCGTATGTTTGTCACTGCAGCCTCTAACATTTACTTAATGTGGTTGTTTTGTAACAAAACGCATTACTTTTATTTTTAATGTTTAAAGGGAAACAGCTGGTGACATATAGCTTATGGACTAGGAAACAGTGATTTTAATGAGCAGCTGTTGAATTTGTTTCTCTACGCAGGTACAGACTTGTCCTCGATGCAACTTTATTGTAATGGGTTTTCTTTTGTATCTGTTTTACAATGAGTGATACGCATCCAAGAAGTAAAATGTATTAATGTACAGTCCAAGCAGCAGGATCAAAGATTGTATGGTTATGCCTCGATGCTTGTATTCAGACAGTTTAAACTAGTGCATGCATTTGCGCAGGCGTGTGCAAATAGGGAGGGTGCGCCCCCCAGGGAGGGCGTGACAATTACAGAGGCCCCGCGCTCTTCCCCAGGGCATTTCAATTAAATGCCGGGGGATTCATGCGGCCTCTGCAATGTCTCTTACCTGGTCTTCGGCATCAAATGACACTGCAGGTCACATGATGTCACGTGGCAACGTGGTGTCACGTGACCAGACGGCATCATTTGACTCCGAAGACAAGGTAAGGAGGGGGGCGCGAGCAGGAGGACAGAGCAGGCAGGGGGGCGCAGCGGGGAAAGTTTGCGCACCCCTGCCTTAGCGTAAACTAGTCATGCAATTTTTATTAGAGATATTTTTAAAAATTTGGAAGAAAATTACTATTAGATCAATTCTATAAGAGAAGGGAACATAATTTTGCCAAAAACACAGGGTTAACGTCCCTAGACAACAAGATCTAAGTAACGTCCCTCTTGGCAGACTCAGAAAGGAACCCAGGAGGGTACCCTTTACTAAACTAACGCCTAGATCCAAATTCACTCCACATCAAGACATTTACACTAATGTGGAAGTCTTTGGGGACCTCGTAACTAAAGATCTAAAAAAAAAATCACCTGAAAAGAAAAGGAGTGGACAATCTGAGTATACAAGAACATAAAGCACTCCTGGATTTGAGAGAGTAAAAAAGTATAGTAATATAAACGTCAGATAAAGGGGGAAACATGGTGGTTATGAAAGTGAGGAGTATACTATAGAAAATAAGATCTTGGCAGAAGACTCTAAAATCATGTATACCAGAGAACTGTCTCCAATCTTAAATGAAGGCCTGAGTGCCAACGTCATCCCATTTTAAGAGAAAGAGTACATGCTAGGCAAAATGCCCAAAATTGCAACATTTTATAGCCTTCTGAAGGTGCATAAAAAGAGATCACCCCCACCGGGGCAACCAATTGTTTCCCGTATAGGGAACTTGACGGAAAAGGTAAGGTAAAGACCCCGGAAGAAGAAACGTACGGCTGCCTCGAAGCAGGAGAGTCTCCATTGTTTGGCAAATATTCTTTTTGAAATAATTAGATTGAAAATTGACCTTCACTACCATAAACAAGGTCAAATGTTATTGTTAAAATCTTAGCAAAACTTTCTAGCTGTGGTGCAGTGCTCAATGTAAATAGGGAAGAGGAATCAGGGTTTGGAAAATACCCAGTTGAAGGAGAACACAGTTTAATAGTATAGTAATAGTGTACTAGGCAGGATGTATTTAAATGGTCACAGCTCCCAATGCATTCAATCAAAGGGACACCGTGCCCATGTTAACCCCAGCTCGCAATGATAAATCATACATCTACATACATACTGTACATGTACAGTAGGTGTATTTTTAGACGCAGCAGTTTCCCCTTACCCAAAGGCTTTGCAAGCACAGTATACTGTAGTTCAGCAAATCATAGCAGTTTTAATACCTGTACTGTAGCACTAATTGATAACCTTTGTTTGTAGGGCAGCCTTCCCACACTGTTCTCACTGACCTGGCTTTACTGAAGTTTAATATAACAATAATGCACGGAGAAGAGAGACTAGCACCAGGCTCGTTAGAGTTTACTAAAAATATATATATATAAACCAAACGCCAATGTTCATCAATGTGAATTAAGACATCAATCCTTCACACACACAGCCCACCCCCCTGATAAAAAGCCTATATGCAGTGTTTCCACTTTCCTTTTTTAAGATTTCCTGGTCCAAACCCTACATTTCCTGGTCCAAAAACGTATTTAAAATGCAATGATAGATTTAACAGCATTTTTAACTTGAAGGAAGACAGGAGACGTCTCTCTGTGTGATTCCCTTCGCTAAGAAGGGTAATAAAAATGCTGCAGTCAGTATGTGAGACACTGTGTGCGTGTGTTACACATTGTGTGTGTTCTGCAGTTAATAAACATTCTGCACTCAGTGTGTGAGTCTCTGTGTGTCTCCCCTGTGGGCCGGCTAACTTACTGTAAACTGAGTGACATGTAAGTGCTAGCGTCATCTCATCATGGTGATATATAATAGATATATCCAGGGGAGTAGTCAGGATTGTGGCTGTCGGGCATTTTGATTTGGTGGTGGAGTACCAATTATGCCGCCAGGACTGGCTAGTACCGCCCAAAGCACTGCACGCCGCAGGGGTGACCCGGCATTGCACAAATACAGTGTGGTTATGTTCCATGTCAGTGTATAATATAGTTCGGTTTATTTATATTTTTTATATTTATAAAAATGTTTTACAAGGAAGTAATACATTGAGATTTACTTCTCGTTTTCAAGTATGTCCTGGGCAAGTTTGTCCCGGTTATACTCAGTCAGTGTATACACCGACAATACAGACCCAAAAAAACTCAGGGTGGCGCTCTACGCTACCAGGGCAAAATAAGTATCAACTAGGGTGGACAAAAGCACATGAATTGGAGCTATTTCCGCCACCCCCTGGGAGATCTAGCGGCTAATGTGTGCGCTGCTTTTACCTGCGGCTCTCAGAAGGCCTGAGCCTCAGCTACTGGGAGCTTGGGGTGTATCTGGATCATCTCAGGATATCGCCTCCACTTGTACAGGATCCTACAGTGTGGGATAACCCTGCTACAAGACCCCAGGCAATGAAACGCACACTAAAAAGTATAACAGTTTACTGCATGAGTTACCATGAGTTACATTTCGTGTATCTGTTTACTTTAATACAGATTATTTTGGATTACTCCTTGCTGGTTGCTGTCTCTTTACTGGTCTTTGGGCTGGTTCTTATGATATATATATATATATATATATATATATATATATATATATATATATATATATATATATATATATATATATATATATATATATATATATATCCCCACAACCAGGCCACGCACGGCCGTGACCACAGGTACTCTTTCCCCCCCACCTGGAAACACAGTCCCCAAAGTACTGAGGGGCCCTTGGGCACCTAACCACCCTTATGTCAACGAATATACAGTCCCTCCCCAAAATGTGGTACAGCGCAGCCCACTAAAGTTTATGGTTGGTGCACATGTAGAGTTGAGGTACCTGCTGGGTGGTCCTACAATCGGGCTAGCTGATGTCTCCTTGGTGGATCCACGGATCCAGGGATGTATCCATGAATCCTCCGCCTCTACGTTGGGTGGATCCCGTGTGGAGTGTACCTCCATATGCAATGTCTCTTGTATCAGAGATCACCCTGGTCCAGGATGCAGCCGTGTCCTCTTCTTGTCCCAGCTCCGACTGGCGTGGCTGTCTAGCGCGCCAAATGTAACCACAAGCTGTCCGTGTGTCAAGGATTGGACTTCGGCTGAAGTGGATCCCAGTGGCAGGAACAGCAGGGAGCGAAGTAGGGGTCACAAGCAGAGATCAGAGGCAGGCAGCAGGTAGCGAAGTCAGGAAACAAGCAGGGGTCCGAGGCAGGCGGCAGGTAGCGAAGTCAGGAAACAAGCAGAGGTCGGCAACGTGGAAACTGGAACAGGATGATAGCAATAGCTAGCACAGCAGTAAACACAGGAACCTTGCAGGAGCTAAGGAACCAGTATAAACAGGCAAGGAGGAACAGGAAAGGGAGGTTTATATAGGCAGGCTGAGAGGTGGAGCAGAGGTGTCAGGTATCAGGTTCTGAAATGTTCCTTAGTTTAGCAGTAGCAATCCCGGTGGACAAGTTTAGGTACTGCAGGCTAGAACAAGACATTGAGAGTGGCAGCAGTCCCGGTGGCCAAGCATGGGTACAGCAGGCTAGAGAATATGACATTACTCCCCCCTCCCAAGAGCGTTCTTCGGAAGATCCTTGCTAGGCTTGTCTGGATATCGTCGGTGGAAAGCTTTGACTAGTCGCGGAGCATGTACAAAATCTTTGGGTTCCCAAGACCTCTGCTCTGGGCCATAGCCCCCCCAGTGAACCAGGTACTGTAGTTTCCCTCGGTGTAACCTGGAATCCAAAATTCTTTCCACAATGAATTCCTCTTCGTTATCCACGAGGACAGGTTCAGTGGGAGGAAGTCTCCGTCCAGGAAACGTGTTCTCACGGAAAGGTTTCAGCAGAGAAGAGTGAAATACAGGGTTTATTTTGATGGTCTCAGGAAGCTCTAATCTGAAGGACACTGGATTTATTAGTGCTGAGATGCGAAATGGCCCGATGTATTTTTGGCCCAATTTAATGGTTGGAACCTTTAGACGTAGATTTTTTTGTAGAAAGCCAGACTTTATCCCCGACTTGAAATTCTGGGGAGGGTCTGCGGTGTTGGTCTGCTGCTCTTTTGTACTTTACTTGAGTCTCACGAAGTGTCTCTTTGAGGGTCTCCTGGATGTCTCACAGAGTCTCCAGTTTCTCTGTAACTGCCGGAATGGGGCCCGAAGATGGAAAACGAGGAATAAAGGTTGGATGAAATCCATAATTTGAGAAAAAGGGGCTCTTCTGAGTTGATGAATGATGTGCGTTGTTGTATGAAAACTCAGCTAATGGTAGGAAATCAATCCAGTCATCCTGGAGATGACAAACAAAACATTGTAAGTATTGTTCCAAAGTCTGATTGGTCCTTTCTGTCTGGCCATTGGATTGTGGATGATAGCCAGATGATAAATTTAAACGAATTCCTAGAGAGGAACAGAAGGTCCTCCAAAATTTTGAAGTAAATTGTACCTCTCTATCGGATATGATCTCATCAGGAGCCCTGTGAAGCCGAAACACCTCTTTCACAATCAACTTGGCTGTCTGGTCT
The DNA here is from genome assembly GCF_040206685.1 of Ascaphus truei. Lineage (NCBI taxonomy): Eukaryota > Metazoa > Chordata > Amphibia > Anura > Ascaphidae > Ascaphus > Ascaphus truei. The sequence continues at coordinate 74,374,261 of NC_134483.1, read as the reverse complement.
GCAGAAGGAAGATTCTGTGCTGCAATGAAGTGAGCCATCTTTGTAAGTCAATCCACCACTACCAGGATGGTATTATGTCCATTTGATTGTGGCAGGTCAACAATAAAATCCATTGATATTGACCCCCAAGGACGAGTTGGAACCGGAAGAGGCTGCAGTAAACCCACAGATGATGCTCGAGGGGTCTTGGTCCTAGCACAAGTCTCACAGGAGAGGACATAGTCTTTAACATCTTGTTCTAATTTAGGCCACCAAAAAGAGCGAGACAACAGTTCCTGTGTCTTGAGGACACCTGGGTGACCAGCGGGTCGGGAGTCGTGCATTAATGACTTCAATTGTTCGAATGCCGCATCCGCTTTAGGAGACCATTTGAAGGGGAATTCTTTCCGTGTGAGTTGGGTGATTGGAGCAATAATGCCAGAGAAATCTTTAATAAAACGTCTATAGAAATTGGCAAAACCCACAAATCTCTGAATGTCCTTTTCATTTCGAGGGATTGGCCATTCCACCACGGCTTGAATCTTGCCTGGGTCCATACTCAAACCCTCGGGAGAGATGATGTAACCGAGAAATTGCATGTTGGTCTTTTCAAATTCGCATTTTTCTAACTTGATGTACAATTTGTACTTACGGAGACGCTCAAGGACAATTCGGACATGTCTCTGATGATCCATGATGTTATCTGAGAAGACAAGGATGTCATCCAGGTATGCCACTACGAATTGGTCCAATAACTCTCGGAGGACATCATTAATTAAATGCTGGAAGGTAGCAGGGGCATTACAGAGTCCAAAAGGCATCACCAGATATTCATAGTGCCCATAACGGGTTCGGAAGGCTGTTTTCCATTCGTCACCGGGTCGAATGTGGACCAAATTATACGCTCCTCTGAGATCTAATTTGGTAAAGATTTTGGCTGACCGAATTCTTTCCAACAGTTCAGGTACCTGTTCTTCACCGTAATCTTATTTAGTTCCCGATAGTCAATGCAGGGGCGTAGAGAACCGTCTTTCTTTCCTACGAAGAAGAGCGCAGCACCTGCTGGAGAAGTAGAGGGTCGGATAAAACCCTTTGATAGGTTCTCCTGTAGGTAGTCATTGAGGACCTCCAATTCCGGTTCTGAGAGGGAATAGATTATTCCAAACGGAATGGCAGCACCCGGTAATAATTCAATGGGACAGTCATAAGAGCGACGTGGGGGAAGCGTATCTGCGTTCTTCTTGTCACACACACATCTAAAAACTCAGAGTAAGGAGTCGGCAGAAGATTTTCTTGAGATGAGGAAATCTTATGTATTCCTACACACTCTGGTATAGGAGTTTTAGGTAGACAGGCTAGCTGACAGTGCTCCGAGGGAAACGTGAGGGTCTTTGTCTTCAGTCAGTTAGTGTGTTATGGATCATGAGCCATGGAATTCCCAGAATCGCTGGAAACAAAGGTGATGGAATGAGACCAAAAGAAATCTTCTCCTGGTGATTGGGCTCCATGATTAGTGTTAAGTTACTGGTTTCATGGGTAAAAGGTCCAGAGCTCAAGGGAGAACCGTCAACGACTTCCATCCTTTCTGGCGATTCCTTGGCTACAAATGATACCGAATTGTTCTTGGCGAATTCTATGTCCATAAAATTCCCTGCCGCCCCTGAGTCAACCATTACTGTGGTTGAAAAACGATGTGTTCCTTCCTCGATTATAATAGGAACCAGGAGGTGAGGGTGTAGCGAAGGAGGGTTATCTTTCCCTTGAGAAGCAGAGAAAACAGTCTTTGAAATAGCGTGCAGCTGATTTCTCCTAGGGCTCTGGAAAGAAGACCGCCTGGACTTGTTTGGGAAATCAGCGAGATAGTGCCCATCATTTCCGCAATATAAACAGAGATCTTCTGTTCGGCGTCTATTCCTTTCCCCGGTTGACATGGGTCCCCGCAGTGTATTTACTTGCATCGGGTCCTCCTCAGTCTCCCTGGAACGTCTTGGGGTACTGACATCTCTAAACCCAGGGTTGGTTGGCATGAACCCCTGTCTCTCCAATCGTCTTTCCGTAAGCCTGCGATCAATTTGGATGCATAAACGGACAAAGTCCTGAAATCTCTCTGGGGGCTCCACCCGGGCTAGTTCGTCTTTAACTTGCTCCGAGAGACCCTGCCGAAAATGATATTTCTGCGCGGCCTCATTCCAATCAGTATCGTTAACCCATCTGCGGAATTCAGCGGCGTATTCAGCTGCCGAGCGTCTTCGTTGACGAAGATTGTTCAGAGTTGCCTCAGCGGTTGCACTACGATTTGGGTCATCAAAAATAAGACTCATGGCTTCGATGAACTCCTCCAAGTCCCTTAGTAGTGGGCTATCTTGTTCTAACATAGGGGAGACCCAAGCAAGGGCCTCATCCTTGAGCAGGGTTATGATCAGTCCAACCTGGGCTTCTTCGGTATGATAAATGATGGGCTGAAGCTTGAACACAAGTCTGCATTGATTAAGGAAATTCCGGAAAGATTGTTTTTTCCCCAAAAAAAATTCTGGAAGGGATATACGGGGTGCGGTTTGCACAGGCACAGTGTTTTGACCAGACAAGGTGATTAAGGCTGCACGTAGTTCACGATTCTCAGCTTCCGCAGTGGCAGCTTGTTTTTCCAAGCGGCCAAGACGATTAAACACGTGTCTTTGTTGTTCCTGGTAACCAACCATGATATGTTGTAAGTCATGGAGTGTCTGAGCCTGAGCCGGGTCTGTTCCAGCAGAATCCATGGTAGTGGCCTGTTTATTCTGTCTTCGGCTGAAGTGGATCCCAGTGGCAGGAACAGCAGGGAGCGAAGTAGGGGTCACAAGCAGAGATCAGAGGCAGGCAGCAGGTAGCAAAGTCAGGAAACAAGCAGGGGTCCGAGGCAGGCGGCAAGTAGCGACGTCAGGAAACAAGCAGAGGTCGGCAACGTGGAAACTGGAACAGGATGATAGCAATAGCTAGCACAGCAGTAAACACAGGAACCTTGCAGAAGCTAAGGAACCAGTATAAACAGGCAAGGAGGAACAGGAAAGGGAGGTTTATATAGGCAGGCTGAGAGGTGGAGCACAGGTGCAGAGGTGTCAGGTATCAGGTTCTGGAATGTTCCTTAGTTTAGCAGCAGCAATCCCGGTGGACAAGTTTAGGTACTGCAGGCTAGAACAAGACATTGAGAGTGGCAGCAGTCCGGTGGCCAAGCATGGGTACAGCAGGCTAGAGAATATGACACCGTGATCCTAGCAGCTTAATTGGCTGTTCGTGCCCATGTGTTTAGCACTCCCAGAGTCTTCTGGGAAATGTAGTTCCCCTGCGGAGCTATTCCCTAATGGCTGCCGGCTATCTGCACTCACTGCGCATGCGCAAACTGTCTTGCGCATGCGCGGCCAACCACAACATGGCGGTGCCCTGCAAAGGGAGCCGCCGGAGCCTCGGGCGATCCACTCGCCCCTCCACAACCCCAGCAGTGCCGCTCGCACCTCGCCTGGGTGCAAGCACTGGACCGGAAGTAAGGGTGCCAAGAAGGAACGCTGCTATAAAAAAATACAAACTTTATAATAAAACCATCAAAATTCAAGGCTTTCTAAATGTAATAATATAAGATAAATTCTTTTAAGCATAGAAGTGGAATAAACAGTGACTCCCGAATGTCAGGTGAGTTACGGAAGAACATTGCTTAATAAATATGCCCCACCATCCCTGTCCTTAGAACTTATATTAAACTCATGGAATCATTGGCAGTAAAACCATTGTCTTATAAAGTATAGTACAAACGGTAATGTGGTGTTTTCCCTCACAAATCCCAAAAATACAAGAACATGTTATTGTTAGAATGGTGGTATGGGTAGTTCGCATTGTTTTGCTTGCATATGGTAATGCTATGGGACTGGCAATACACAGAAACTGGAGTTTATGCACACGTATTAACAGACTGCATCTGGCGGTCAATAGTATTATAGCGAAATTAGCAGTACTGTACATACAGTAGATGCAGGAGAACAGAATCCTTTTGAATAACGGGAATCTACACACCCAATTATAACAGGATATATCTATAAGTTTTAGTACTGGCATTAATGCATCAGTTTTTAAAAATAACACTTATTTTGTTCCAGTTCCTTTCAGAAGTCCATTATGAACAATACAGATTCAGAAGAAATGTATTGTATTGTACTTCTCTCGATCTATATGGTACAGTATGGCTAGTCTGATTTCATTACCCATCTCTGGCATTATCTTTACCCTTAAATCTCTGAGTCACATTTTCATAGGATACTAGTGTTTCTCTGGAAGTTTTTGCCATATTAGTTGGTGGAAAAACAATAGGATTTACGTATGAATTGCATCCACTGTGCTTTGTAAATTGATTTATTGCTTCCTTTAAAGTGGTATCAATTTTTGTTAATACCTTTATGCTATGGAGACAGCTATTTCTAGACTGAGATCGTTATGAAGCTGAAGTCCTACTGATAGCCCAATCTCTCTTACACACACCACAAGCCTGTCCTGAAGTACAGTAAGACCACGAAAGGCACTAATGCACATAAAAACAGGTCTTATTTAAAAACCCTGGTTAATGTTGTCCATCCACTACAAGAACAAGTAAATATATCAGGGTCCTTCTGAATTAGAGCATTACTTTAATGTGTTTATCTGCTTCTTCTCAGACCAATTGGGCAGGTTGTTTGCTTGATTCACTCAAGCCAATTACAGTATGTAGTCTGAAAACTCAAAAGGTTAAAGCTAAATGCGGAAATTTGTTCAGTTGCCAGCATATCATGTATGGGATTATTTACCTAGCTCTGAAAACTTTTATTTATACACATTTATTTGAATTTATATTTACTTTTGTTGTTTTTGCAGCTGCATCAAATGTCAAATGGGAGATTGTTTTAGTAGTAAATGTGTTCGCTAAAGAGATGTTTGCCTCCACAAGCCTGGAAGGAATTTGTTTGGCTGCTGAATACAGAGAGGAAAATTATTGATGACCTTTAGACTGTACTGTACTGTACCTCTCATTATATTATAATTAGAATATTTTTTTAAATGATATTTTATAATATACTAGAGGGCTGTTGAGGTGTGACCAAAAAAGCTATTAGCAAAAAACATAAGATCAATGCACATCCAGATTCCCAACATTTCATCATTGCATTAACCATTTCCTATTATCTATATAATCTGGCATAAAAGCCTGCAAATCATTAGCCATTTTTAATATTTACTTTCAATTGGGGGTTTTGTTACATAGCTTGAGTAAACTATAATAAGCTTGCCCACCCCGCTAAGGCAACCCCTCGGAAATACATTTCTCGTGCTTCTCTATTTAGTATGCATGGAGGTAGACTCTCAAACTTTAACAGGCTTTAAATACATTGCCATCCACAGCCCATCAACGCAGTCATCAGGCGAGGTCTCCAGTTGCCGCGGCTGCAACATGGTATGAGGTGCACACAAGGTATGGCCCTCTATGGGGCCGGCCCCAGTAGCTGCCTGCGTGCCCCGGCACAATGCGCGACCACATTTAGCAAAGACAAGGATTTTGGCAACGGCCCTGGTGTTGACTGCTGCATGTGCGCCTGGGTCCTGGAGGCACTTGCACAGCTTAAAACCGCGATCTGCGGTCTGAAGGGAGCGATGGGAGGCATGGGGGGGTGGCCAAAATGGAGTGGGCGTGGCCATGACTGGCACAGCCATGACGTCAGACACAACACAAAGCACAGCCCAGCAACTCAAAAAGCACTGCACCAAGCACATTCATACTTCTAATTCAGTAAAGCATTTAATCCTGCCATCTACAGAGACCAACAAGTTGAGATGCACAAGCCACAGGAAAGTATGAGCACTTTTACGTGCGTATTGCCCAAGTAGTACAACATCTGATAACAGACATGCAGTGTAATGTGACCCAGACGGAACAAGCGGAGATCTGGGCAAATGTTGATGTGATGCCTTTGTGCAATGAGATATATAGGGCCTCAGCCACATAGTGACAGGGACGTTCTGAAAGTGCTGTCACCCTCCGCAATGTGCTACAGAAATTAGCCTGAACGAGAACGTGAATCTCATAATACACTGTAGCAACTACGCATGTGCCACAAAGCACACCCACTCAGTGATGCAGGGACGCGACCATGATGTCACCTGGCTGGTTCGGCTTCATTGGCTGAACCGCCGCGGGGTGTGGGGGGGGGGGGGGGCGTGGCCAGCACTCCGTCACCAGTTCTGAAGACAATTTTCTTGTCTTCAAAAAATCTGGTTGTGCATTGCGTCAGGGACCCCCTGACGAAGTGCGGTGTTACGAATTGCAGTGTGGTCACATGAGGCTGCCTCAGCGCACTTGCCCTTTGACGGAGGACAGCTACCAGCGGGGATTCTACCCTACCGTAGTAAAGTTGCAGTCCAGACTGTTTTTACAGCATCTTCCTCGGCATCCCATCTGCTACCTTGTGGTTAGTGTTGTCCTCCCCCTCTGTGGCCTTTTTTCATAGGATTGTTATGTTAGTTATTTTTTGGCTATTGTGGTCACTTTAGTAGGAAGTTACTTTGGGCCATTCATATTACCCTTCTAATGCACTGTACATGCACTTTCATGTTAGTATTGCACTTTATATGCTTAGAGTGAGTTGCAGCCTCTGTGCAACTTTTTGCATGTAGGTGAACTTTGTTTCCATACTGCACCGACACACTTTATTTGAGCAAATACCCAGTATGTACCTGGCAGATACCTGGAATGCGCCGCTCCTCACCTCTGACAAGCCCCGTTGCGTTTGCCTTCCCAGCCTGGGTTCATGCCTGGCTGACGGGCGGCTGATCTGTTAAATGATAATGATTAGGATTTAATAGGCTGCAATGCTTCGCGTGTCTACCAGATGGCATAAATTCATGAATTGTAATGCAGTATATATATATATATACTGTGCAGTATTGCAGCCAGCGGGAATAAAATGCTTCAATCCCTGCCTGGAAAATAACCTAATGCACTCGGGCAGAAAACAGTCACAAACCTCAATACACCCGGGTATACCCGAATTCGTGGGACTAGCCGAGCTCGAATAAAGTGTGTCGCCAGTGTAGGTGATCATTCACACAGGTCCGCCGAGAGTGGGGGACAGCCAGGTCTGGTGTCCCGAGCCCGCTGGCTGGTGTGGGCCCGGCTGGCACTGCAAATTTCCCCCGACCTCTGGCCAGGCCCTGCTGCCAGTCGCGGCCTGGCCCCGGGTCTCAGCTGCCTACAGGACCTTTCTTTTCTCTATTCCACGCCGCCGAGCTTTCACTGCCGACGTGCGACGGGGCTCTGACGTCAGCGTGCCGGAAGTAAGCTTGGCCCAGCCTCCGGTGTGCCGCCAAATCAAAAAACATTTATTTGAACCATACGAGGTGAGTCCAGTGTCCCGACGTTTCAGTCCGAAGGGGGATCAAGTTTTAAAATAATTGCAGTAATGGATTTATTTCTTTTTTTTAAATATGTTTTAAAAAATCAAAATAAAAGAATACAAAATAAAAGAATATTTGAAAAAAAATGTAAAAAAAGAGGGGATAAAAAGAAATACATTACTAAAAATGACTGTAGGATTTTCAGCGTGTAAAAAAAACTTTAGGTCTTACTGCACATTTGAACAATGTTGCTCTTATTTTTTACCTTGAAAGTTCCTATGAAATTAATGAAAAAAATACATTCTAAAATGAACAAATTTCGACACAATTACCATCTCTTCTTTAACCCATCATTCATTTTTACATTCAAACCTGGAACACTGACCTTTTAAAGTGAAAATTAAATGTTACTTCCAAACATCTGAATTCCTAGTGTTAGAGCTGAATGTCGTCAAATACAAACAAGCCATAAAAATATGTTGCTATAAAATATTTGTGTAAACTTTGTACTTTTAGCCACCTATAAAGGTGACAGTGCCTTCAAATGACTCACGACTTTGAAGTGTCTTTTTTTTTTAAAATTTATTACGGAATGTGCATGATGGGAAAAGAAGAGGCATATTGTAATTCCTGCACTGTCACAGAGGCCAGAAACAAAGCGTTTCTTACTGTATTTTGAATCCTCAGCTATAACCTTTACGGAGGTTTGACTATGGTTATACTGCTGCGGCCAAGTTTATTCGAGCATTTGCCCGTTCTTGGCCGCAGCAGTAGCCTGGCGCGCGCCCGAGGGTGACGGGCGCGCGCCGAAGCAGCGGAAGAGCGCCCTCCGATCGGGGCGCTCTCCCTACCGCTGCCGGGTCCGCCGGGTCCCCCGGAACCCCCTGCCGCCGTCTCGGGGAGCCCTGGACGCGCGTGCAGGGGGCGCAGGCTCCCGAAGACGCGTGACCGCGCGTCTATGACGCGCGGCACGCCGAGGGGCGGCCACTAGCAAGCCGGGAAATCTCCCGGCTTGCGGTACCGGCCACACTTTAATAAAGTGTGTCGGTAGTGTACCGTATGCGACTAAAATAGAACCAGCAATTGCCTACCAAGTGACTCAAGGGAAAAATGATAGTCCTTAGTTATGTGTTTATAAAGCATTGCACTTCTTTTCGTTAGCCCTTTCTTAACTTTATATTGTTAGTGCTTCTAACAGTTGGATGGAAAACAAAGTTTTGTCAATGATAGTAAATAAATGAAAAGAACGATTCCTGCGCTCCTACCAATTTGGCTAAAATAAAATGGTGATAACATGAGTAAGGGTTATTTAGTTAAACCCTTTGGCCAAAGCATTATAAGCCTGCAGCCACGTCACAGCATAACCAAATTTCCAGGTACCTAAACTGAATATATGTAATTATTGTCCTATGGACTAGTGAAAAATGTGAGAAGGCCCCGAAGGGGTTAAATAAAGCATATGCTTTTGTGAATAGTGCAATTTAAAGCTGGCCAAAGCCAGTATCAATGTTACCTTACTATAGACATAAACTGTGGGTGCACAAATTCCATAGTATGTATGTATGTATGTGTCTTTATTTATATACTGTACTGTAGCACCATTAATGTACATAGCGCTTCACAGCAGTAATACACGTGACAATCATATAAATAACAAATAAATATAAATAACACATAAAGGGGAGAAGTGCTTCAGACACAGGCTTATCAGACATAAAAGTAACATTTAGGAAAAGGAGTCCCTTGCTTACAATCTAACTAGTTGGTAGGAAGGACGTACAGAGTCATTAGGAGGGTGTTCTGGTAAGTGCGTCTGCAAGGGGCCAAGGTTTATGTATGAGGTATTAATTATCAGCCATGGAGCTACTCGTATGCTCCCTTAAGCAGGTGTGTTTTGAGGAGGGTCTTAAAGGTGGATAGAGAGGGTGCTAGTCGGATACTGAGGAGAAGGGCATTCCAGAGGTATGGGGCAGTCAGTGAGAAAGGTTTAAGCCGAGAGAGGGCTTTAGATACAAAAGGGATAGAGAGAAGACATCCTTGAGCAGAACGCAAGAGTCGGATATGATTATATGATCTGATATAGAGATATAAGAGTCAGGATGGTGTATAGCGAGAAATTAGGGTTGAGATGTAAGGAGGAGCAGAAGAGTGTAAAGCTTTAAAAGAGAGGAGGAGAATTGAGTATGTGATACGGATTTGATAGGAAGCAGGAGAGTTCTTTCAGCAGGGGGGATGCAGAGACAGATTTTGTAAATAGTAGAGTGATTCTGACAGCAGCATTTAGGATAGATTGTAGGGGAGACAGGTGTGAGGCAGGAAGGCCAGACAGCAGGAGGTTACAGTAGTCGAGACGGGAGAGAATGAAGGACTGTGTCAGAGTTTTTGCAGTTGAGCAACAGAGAAAAGGGCATATCTTGGTAATATTGCAGAGGAAAAAATGACAGGTTTTAGCTACCTTTTGAATTTGAGAAGAGAGTGTGAGAGAGGCTTGGGCTACTGAGTAAATGATAGTACTTCCAACAGTAATGTGGAAGGAGGTAGTAGGGCCAGGTTTGGGAGGAAGTATGAGGAGCTTTGTTATTGCCATGATAAGTTTAAGTCGACGGAGGGCCATCCAGGAAGATATAGCAGAGAGACATTCAGAAAATTTAGTCTGTATAGCAGGTGTAAGATCAGGGGTAGAAAAGTAAATTTGTGTGTCGTCAGCATAGAATTAATATTTGAACCCAATAGATGTGATTAGTCACCTACAGAGAGTGTGTAAAGAGAAAAGAGAAGAGGTCCCAAGACAGAGCCCTGGGGTACCCCCACAGAGAGATAGAGGAGGAGGAGCTGTAAGCAAAAGAGATACTGAAAGTACGATAGGAGAGTTAAGAGGAGATCCATGATAGAGCTTTGTTACGAATGCCAAGAGTATGGAGAATGTGAAGGAGAAGAGGGTGGTCCACCGTATCAAATTCTGTAGAGAGGTTGAGTAATATGAGCAGAGTGTAATGACCTCTATCTTTGGCAGCATGGAGGTCATTAGTCATTGTAGTGAGGGCTTTTTTAGTGGAGAGAGCCGTGCGGAAGCCAGATTGTAGAGAGTCTAGGAGAGAATAGGTGTTGAGAAAATGGAGCAAGCGTGAGAATACAAGACATTCAAGGAGTTCAGAGGCAAAAGGCAGGGGGGAGACAGGCCAATAGTGAGAAAAAATGGTAGGGCCAAGCTTGCTGTTTTTGAGTAATGGTATAACTGTTGCATGTTTGAAGGAAGTGTGAATATAATAAAACTTACACATATATTTCTTTGTGTCAGCCTTATACATTCACCTACTCTTCAATGGAGGGTGATGTGTGGACTGACAATGAGGTGTATTATACCTGTACTAATTGGAAAATTGGTAGGGGCTCTTTCCTGAAGGGAGGAGCCATACACCTCCAAGGAACTGCTATGTAAAGCAGATGAGCCAATAACCTACCCCATATGACGTAACATATTTGTAACACTATAATAAAATGCCCTTATGGAGTATGCAGCAAGGAAAAGGATTGGTCTAATAATTGTGAAAGACTCTACATATTACCACGCTCCTCCCTTTAGAAGTTTGCTGCTGGTAAAAAGATAGGCCTTACATATAGAAAAACAAAAAGAACGATTCCAGCGCTCCTACCAATTAGGCTAAAATATAATAGTCACCTCATGAGTAAGGGTCATTTAGCTAAACACTTTGAGGTGTATGGCTCCGCCGTTTACTGGCTCCAACTTCCACACAGCACCAATGTGCTCAGCTTTCCTCCAGCCTCTGTGTTAAATCAATAGCTCTATAACAGCTAATTACAGCAGCACAAGCAAAGAGTCCCTCAGTACACAACACCTTGTGTGGCAGCGTGGACCACAAGGTTCTGTGTTGTGAACTGAGGGACTCAATTGTTTTTTCTAATATATATATATATATATATATATATATATATATATATATATATATATCAGCAGCTATCAAAACAGACAAACAACCCTGAGGAAGGTCCTTAGAGGACCGAAACGTTGGTTTGTCTCTGTGTTCATTTTGTATTACCTAATTCATTGTTTTTCTTTATACCTGAGAGTTCTGTTTCTTTGCTCTCACTTTGGTGATAGCATCTGCTACATGTATTGTGATTATGAAGCAGGCACCTTGAACTTTGCCTATTCTGCTTGGAGTGCCAGCTGTCCTGGTTTATTATATATATATATATATATATATATATATATATATATATATATATATATATATATATATATATACAGTATATATATCCCTGTCCCCCCCCCCCCCCTCTCTGGAAGATGTACTGCTGGCTACTGATGTCTGTGGTATGGTCATACCTGTGAGGGTCCAGGAGAGCCGAGTGTCCGCGGTGCTGTGGGGTAACAGGACAGGATTTTGATGATATTTAGGTTCCACTCAGGGTGTCAGTGCCTCCAGCTATATATATATATATATATATATATATATATATATATATATATAACCCCTTGTTCATATGTAGAATGGTTCCTTCGAGAACCAAAATGTTGATCCTTCAAAAAAGTCCAGTTTTCACTTTGATTCCCGAGTGCCAAATTTTTCTCACACAAAGGGTGAGATTCCCTAAGCTCTGAGGCTGCCTTTCCATGAGGTCAGACACATTGAAGTAAATGGGGCTTCTGTGTCAGACAGGCAACCTCAGAGCGTATAGAATATACCCCTAAGTGTTAAATATATTATATGTAGCACTGTTTCCCCCCCCCCCCCCTGGGATATTGGGAGATTGTACAGCCTATGCTACATGTGTGTGGTGCACTACCTGTTTGGAGCAGGAGATACTGAGCTGTCTGTGGTAGAGTAGAGACTTGGACAGGCTTAGGTTCTTGTTCTCTGTAGTTCTTTCTCTGGTGTCAGCACCTCCAGCCGTAGTGGGTCCCAGGATGTCTGGAAATCAGTCCCCACTACTGCGTTCTTCTCCCTCCTGCCAAAGGACTGATACCCAGACAGGAGTGTATAGTGAACAAAGGTTTTTTTTATTGGTAGGCATGGTAGCAGCCACTGCAGTTCTCCCTGCAATGGTGCAAGGTCTTGGAAGTCCCAGGCTTCTAGATGGTGCAGGCCCTGGTCTTGCAGGCCTTGGTGGCTGAGCCAGATGATTCTCCTATCCCAAGACTGAAGGTGAGCACGCTCATCCCTGCCATGGGAGAGACTCACAGCTCTTTCTTCCTCTCTTCACTGGAGTAGGAAGCAGACTGAGGCTAAATTTCCACACCTTCCTGGAAGACTCTGGAAGGGGCGGGCTCATGGACTGTACCTATCCCTGATAGGCTTACACAGGCCATGAGTTACCACCTTACTTCCATCACTTACAAGAGAGGCATAAGGGGGGGTCAAGAGTCCACAGATGTTAACCTGTTACTGCCTGTAGCTAACAGGGCTTACATAACAGATATAACAGGGGAAAGATAAGAACTATGGGACATACCCTGTTACATATGTAGGGATGTGTTATATGTTGTCCTGCTGCAGCTAGTCTCCAGATAGGTAGTAGGTTCCGCGGCGGCCCGACAGCATAGAGCGCCGCCATGTTGTTGTACAATAGTAAGGTCAGGACAGGGAAAGGTCGCGCATTCGCGGTGCAAGCGCGCGAACAGCTGGCCAATAAGGGGGAAGCGCGGCCAGTGACTACAACCCCCAGGAGCCTTAGCACAGTCACCTGACGCCAGGGAGCCAATGAGAGGGCTGTGATTGCGGGCGGCAGGAAAGGGAAGCGTGGGGGAGAGACCACGCTAGGCAGAGGGGAACCAGAGGGTGAAGGAAGATGTAGTGTGGGTGCAGGGGGTCTGTGACCCACCTGCAGAGGACAGATCTTCCCCGCAGGCCCCTACGAGAATCTCTGAGCCATAGTAGAGTGAGTTGCTGCAGGGACGCCCTATAGTGGTAGCGTTATTCCTTTACTGAGTAACAGTTAGGGACAAAGGTGCAGAGTTGCGGTTGCTGCAGCCATCTGAGACCAGGTTGCTGAGCATCGCGACATCAGACCAACTGCACTGGATTGGCGGATCCTTTTCGAAGCTGTTACCGGCCACCTCAGTGACCGGAAGGTATTTACAACAAGTGCACCAACACCGGTCAACAGGCGCTGATCCAGCCATATCCAGTCCATAAGTTGGAGTTTCTAGCCCTCAAATGGGCTGTAGTGGACAAGTTACATGATTTCTTGTATGGGGTACAGTTTAAAGTCAGGACTGATAACAATCCAATGACCTAGATCAACACGTCCGCCAAATTGGATGCGACAGGTCACCGATGGTTGGCGGCGCTGGCCAACTATCGGTTCAACCTCAAGTACAAACCAGGGCCCACCAACATAGGGGCAGATGCTCTGTCGCGGAGACCTGGGCTGCAACCTACCACCGATGAGGAGGTGTGGGAAGAAATTCCGGGGCCTGGCATACGTGCACTATGCTCACTAGCTGCAGTGGTCAACGATCAAGTTGCAATCTCGGAATTAAGACTAGCTGATTCGCTAGGGTGTCAATCCCGATCAGTCCCCAGAGCGTACCGACGTCCGGAAGGAATGAATATCATGGAGGATAAGATAATTTCATGGAAAGAATTGGTGCAATATCAGATTCAAGACCCAGTGGTGGAACTAGCTCGCCAAGCTCTGCAACAAGAGAATCCTTCTATACTTAAGCAAGCCCCCAGAGAACTGGTGAAGCTATTAATGAATGAGTTCGGAAAATTCGAACTGGATAACTGTTTATTGTACCGGGTGATACCGTACCATAATCATCCCGACCGGCAACAATTATTCTTGCCCCAGATTCTAAGAAATATGGTGCTCTGGGCACTACATGATGAGCATGGCCATCTTGGCGTTGACAAAACGTTCGGGTTACTTCGTGACCGGTTCTATTGGCCAAAGATGAGAGAATCGGTGGAAATGCATTGCCGACAGTGCACTCGCTGTGTACAGAGGAAGACACTCCCCACCCGGGCAGCCCCCATGGCCCATCTGAAAAGCTCCGGCCCCATGGATCTGGTGTGCATGGATTTCTTGTGTATCGAGCCCGACACGCGGGGCATCGGTAACTTACTGGTGATTACAGACCACTATACAAAATACGCCCAAGCGTTCCCCACCAAAGATCAGCGGGCGGTGACAGTGGCTAAAGTGTTGTGGGAGAAATATTTCATTCATTATGGATTACCGAACCGACTACACTCTGACCAAGGCAGGGATTTCGAGAGTACTCTCATTCGGGAACTGCTGAAGTTGTTGAATATAGCTAAGTCACGGACTACTCCGTACCACCCAGAAGGGGATGTCATGTCCGAACGGTTCAACCAAACGCTACTTGACATGCTGGGAACATTAAAAGGCTCTCAGAAGACTGAGTGGAGCAAGCATGTGGAGACATTGGTGCATGCCTATAACTGTACTCGACACGAGTCTACAGGTTATACCCCGTACTTTTTAATGTTCGGACGAGAGGCTCGCCTACCAGTGGATGTGCGATTAAGGATATCTACCGATGGGGTATCCAATAGGACGCATTTTCGATATGTGCAAAGGTTACAAGACAGTTTGCAACAGGCCTACAAATTGGCTGAGAAGGCGGCGGTGCAATTAAATGCGAGTAATAAAAGGCGCTATGATCACAAGGTGAGACATAAAGAAATCCGCCCGAGGATGCGGTTCTCCTCCGTAACTTGAGCATTCCTGGAAAGCAAAAACTGGCAGACAGATGGAGGGATGGGGTGTATGAAGTGGAATCGCAGTTGCCTGGCCTCCCGGTATACCGCATCAAAGACTCCGAAGGCCGGGTAAAGGTATGGCACCGAAACCACCTTCTTCCTATACCACAAGTAGGGGATAACGAATTGGAAATACCCACTGTTCCACTCGACGGAGAAACTGATAGCACAGAGGTTGGTCCAGAGACTGTAACAAATGCCACCTCTGAGAATCCTATGGAAGGAACCTCTCAAAGGGGCCTTCCGACCGCGGGGGTATCTCCCGAAGGAGCTATGGGTAAAGAGCCCCTTTGTCCAATGACAGATACGCTGACTCCAGTGAGACAGCCACTAGACCCTCAGAGCCCGTGCTTTGTGCCTCAAAAATACTTTGTAGACCTATTGAGCCCCTCCAGGGCAGAGTTTGAAATGCCAAATGAAACTTGCTACTCTCCCGAGGAAGTAGCCGAAGAGCAGATTCGCAGAAGCCAAAGAACTGGTCAACCTCCAATGAGGATGGCTTATGATCAATTTGGGGCACCCCATTATGAGGCTCAGCAGTGGGCTCGCTATAAAGTGAGATCTGTAATTGGCATGTTCAGTGAAATGTATAACCTCATGTAGAGCATACAGAGTAAGGTGTACAGAAATGGAAATATGTATGGTTACATTCCCAAGCGGGGTCGTTGGATTCTGCGAGGGGGAGAATGTAGGGAGTGTTATATGTTGTCCTGCTGCAGCCCGTCTCCAGATAGGTAGTAGGTTCCGGCGGCGGCCCGACAGCATAGGGCGCCGCCATGTTGTTGTACAATAGTAAGGTCAGGACAGGGAAAGGTTGCGCATTCGCGGTGCAAGCGCGCGAACAGCTGGCCAATAAGGGGGAAGCTCGGCCAGTGACTACAACCCCCAGGAGCCATAGCACAGTCACCTGACGCCAGGGAGCCAATGAGAGGGTTGGGATTGCGGGCGGCAGGAAAGGGAAGCGTGGGGGAGAGACCACGCTAGGCAGAGGGGAACCGGAAGGCGAAGGAAGAGGTAGTGTGGGTGCAGGGGGTCCGTAACCCACCTGCATAGGACAGATCTTCCCCGCAGGCCCCTACGAGAATCCCTGAGCCACAGTAGAGTGAGTTGGTGCAGGGACGCCCTATAGTGGTAGCGTTATTCCCTTACTGAGTAACAGTTAGGGACAGAGGTGCAGAGTTGCGGTTGCTGCAGCCATCTGGGACCAGGTTGCTGAGCATCGCGACATCAGACCAACTGCACTGGATCGGCGGATCCTTTTCGAAGCTGTTACCGGTCACCGCAGTGACCGGAAGGTATTTACAACAAGTGCACCAACACCAGTCAACAGGCGCTGATCCCGCCTTAGGGAACAGTCTTTGGGGACACTATTTAGTATATGGACACGGTGTGGGGCACGCGGTGACGGGACAGAGACATTACTCCTTAGGAGAGTGGCCGAGCCACTAGCGTTATAATAAATACAAGTTATGGTATGATATGTGTATTACCACAGTTAAGCGTTACGGTTATTATTGCATTACAGTAAATCAGTTCAAAGCATATGTGTGTTGCTATGGTTCTTGCCCAGGGTAATCTTACATGATGGGGATCCTGGGTAAGTGGAGGCGCTGCCGTTAATATAAAGTGTTACCCCAGGCTCCCAGTTAGCGGAGGCTCAGATCTCCTGGAGCCACAGGTGTGTGCAGTACCCGTAGTCTCTTTAGAGCGTCAGAAAGAGGGCTACACATATATTTAACATTCTTAATGTAAATAATGAATGTAAGATTTATTTGATAAATTTAACCAGGCTAGCTCAGTTGGCCACCTCCTCTTTCCGTCCCGGGTAGCTTAGTTAGTCCCACTCCGCACCCAATCTTTCCCCTTCCTTCCCCACTGCCAACAGGCAGCGAGGAGAGAAGCCAGCACCTGTAAGGAGGGAAATGCAGCAACAATATTTATTCTCTCATGCCCAAGCAGGAAGTGGAAATGAGGTTTGGCCTGAGGTTAGAGTTCAGAGTTGCTTGCATTTTGCCTCCCTGAACTCACCCATCGCTATAATATATTCAAATGAATTCCTGTTACTTCACCGTGTATTTCCCAATTGATGCTATGCTTTATTTCATGGGTTCTCAACTCCAGCTCTCAAGACCTCCCCCAACAGGTCAGATGTTCAGGATATCCCTGGTTCAGCACAGGTGGCATAATCAGTGGCTCAGTCAGACTGACCAACCTGTGCTGAAGCAGGGATATCCTTAAAACCTGACCTGTTGGGTTTTCTTGAGGACTGGAGTTGAGCAGCCCTGCACTAGTTTAAAACAACTGTTAAACCAACACTGCAACAGAATACTAAACACAAAACAATGTCAATGTCATTCTAGTTCACCTTATAAGTATGTTTCTGGAAGAACCAGCTCGGGCAGAAAAATGGGGCTTACATTTAGTTTTTACAATGATCTCTCAAAATTTTACAGTCAAGAGCTTTGCACTAGACATTGTGCAAAAATAATTACATTTTACTGGGCCCTTTCAAAGATGTAGTTAACAGTAGGATAAAAGTGAATGTCTATTATAAGTTTAATGGGTTGGATCCTGGTTTCTGGAACCATTAGAAATGAGACCACTCTAAGACTCTGAAATAATTGCTGAAACTGTCAGCTGGTTTACAGAATAAGAGGAAAAGTTACCTTTTTATTGTTGATTTTTCATCTTGATATTAAAGCAACAGTTACTTTTTTGTGCGGTGGAGGTGTACTGTTCTTACCTTAGTGGCCCGGTTGCCAGTACATTAAGCCCTATATCTCGCAGGCAAGAATACTTACCCAAAAGAACAATATGGTCGCCTAGGTGAGTCAGCCTTGTCTCTGGCAGCTAATCATTGAGAGATGACAATGGCGGCTTCCTATCTGTGACCCTGGCTGCCATATTTACAGTTTAGTTTGCCAGACCGAGACAAAATTAAAAATTTTCAAAGATATATTTACTAGCAGCCGGGGCGTCCCGGGGGGGAGGGGGGGAGGTAGGAGCACCATTGTTGAACATGTGTCCCCTGTCCCTGTTGGAAGAAAAAAAAATCAAGAAATTAGAAGGAGAGAGAGGTGGGTACGTAAAGCAGCACTCCTGGCAACACTTTTTTTTTTCTGTGTGTTTAAAAAAAAAAAAAAATAGATTTGAAGCAAGCGGTCTCCGGAGCTTATCGATGACGATTTCAGCTCCAGGGACCCCGTGCTTCCTGAGATACTTATGTCGGAATAGGGTGCCGGTATATCTGCGCAGTTTAAAATGATGTCACTAGTGGGCCAATAGGAAACCGCAAGGGATGACGTCACGCCTTCCTATTGGCCCATAGGATAATGGACATTTAAAGCAGCCATATTGATTACCCCGTCTGGGCAGCTACCGATACCCCCTTCCGAGGTCAGAGTCTCAGGGGCCCTGGAGCTGAAATCAACATGGTTCACGTCCGGAGACCCCTGTATGTATGTATGTGTGTGTATATATATATATATGTCTCTTGTTTACCAATCCTTGGAACGGTAACGTATAACTACATTCTCTATATGGGACGTGCACCTGTGGCTTACCAGCACCTATTGGAGTGCCAACTGCCTTATCTGACTATGGAGATAGAGAGACACCCCTGAAATTAGTGCCAGTTGTTACCATGGTTTGGAGCTTGTGTTCCACCTAATGTATAAATGATGTCCACCTAATGTACAGATGACTATATATATAGTCAAATAAGGCAGTTGTTACTCCAATAGGTGCTGGTAAGCCACAGGTGCACGTCCCATATAAAGAATGTAGTTATACGTTACCGTTCCAAGGATTGGTAAACAAGAGACAGCACTCAATGTTGAAAATCAAAGTGTATTAGTGAAAGCAAAAATACATCCAGAAACCCATCGTTTCGGTCCTACAGAATGGGACCTTCCTCAGGGGGATACAAAAAAAAAGGTCTGTAGGACCGAAACGTTGGGTTTCTGGATGTATTTTTGCTTTCACTAATACACTTTGATTTTCAACATTGAGTGCTGTCTCTTGTTTACCAATCCTTGGAACGGTAACGTATAACTATATATATATAACTATATATATATATATATATATGTATATGTATATGTAGCCCTGGTCTTGTTTTGCTCCCAGGGACCCCCCTCCTTTGGGTCAGTGCGGTTGCGGGTGCCGTCGGAGCCAGCGACGGGCCCGCCGGTGGTTTCCAAGGGTGGGGGCCGGAGCAGGGAGCGCTCCGAGTCCTCGGAGCCTCGGCGGCGCACCCGGCTAGCGGGGGCCGCCATTGCAAGTACTCGCGCATGCGCAGTGATCGCGCATGCGCAGAAAGCTCAAAGGATCCAGGACGAAGTCGCGCATGTGCAGGAACAGCCCGGGAGAGGTTACGGCGGCCATTAGGAACTTGCGCATGCGCAGGGAAAGCGCGCAAGCGGCCCCAATGTGTTTGCAGCCTCCACGGGACTACAACTCCCATGAGGCTTAGTGCCAAGCATACCAGGTGCCTGATAGTGGCCAATAGGGGTCAGGATTCTCAGCCCAGGAGATAGATAGATTTCGCGGGCTTTGGAGCACGGCGGTTGGGGCTGGGAGCAGGAAGGGGAAGGCAGGGTGTAGGGAGCAAGTGGCTCCTACACCAGGTATGGTAGTTCCCCAGATCCCAGGCAGGCCCCAATCCCCACCAGGGTAGTGGGTAGGTACTGAGGGACAGCCCCTAGGTTAGGGACCCTGCCCTTAGGTGTGTGTGCAGTCTTGTCAGTGTCACGGCTGGTAGTCCTGTGAGTGCTGACAAGTAGGCACATGGTGTGTGTGCAGTGCGGTTTCTGCAGGTACTGAGTGAGTGCAGTGGGTTGCTGAAGGTTCAGTGTGAGTGCAGTGCAGTTGCTGCAGGTACTGTGTGAGTGCACAAATAAAAAAAACAAATAAGTGCGCACTAAAATATATACTTAATACAAAGTGTTAATTGTGATGTCAATTTAAATCAAAAAAACACACCCCACCATGTGGAAAAGGTAAATAAATATATACCAATGTAGATGAGCGTCTGCTGCTGTGTAAAGGGTAGCCCAAGACCCTAGAATCTAGTAACAAAAAAACAAACAAAGCGCACAACACTTTTTCTTTCCCTGAAGAAGTGGCCTGTTGAGCTACGAAACGCCGCATAGGAGAGATACCATTCAACCTATATATTTTTATTATTCATGTTCCAAGGTGTATTTTATTGTTGTCAAACGGTTTGCTGAAAACCGAGTTGATTTCCTCTTCTGCGCATGTGCCGCGCTGTTCCCTGCCCCTGTGTACTACTTGCGAGCAAAGGACAACCACTCCCCAGGATCCACTAAGTGCTTTGATGCTATTTACAGGACATTGAGACTGTGGCAGAGTCATCAATTATCTGGCATTTCACCTACCTGTAGATGTGGAAAGGAGAGTGAAGCTCTGGTGGTTCCGGGTTGCAGACACTGGTAACTGCCACTCTGTGGCTCTATGCTTGATTAATCTACCTTGATGTACGCATAACCTTGAAACACCTTATATATAAACATAGTTTATTAAATTTTTCACGATGAGTGTTGTGCGCTTTGTTTGTTTTTTTGTTACTGTGTGAGTGCAGTGTGTTTGCTGCAAGTTTAGGTTGAGTAGTCAGAGGGGATCCGGGAGGTGAAGAGAGAGGTAGTGTGGGTGCAGGGGGTCAGTGACCCACCTGCATAGGACAGGCTACCCTGTAGGCCCCTAGGTGTGTTCCCTGAAGACACCAAAGGTTGCTGTGCTGCAGGGACGGCCTATAGTAGTAGCGAGCATCACCCTTACTGAGTACCAGCTAGAAGCAAAGGGACAAGCGTGCGGAGCAGGTCTGCTGGCGAGTCGTCTGGGACCAGAAGGCTGGACATTGAGACCCAGGAGACAGACCGCTGATTCATCTGACCCTTTGTGAAGAGGTACCGGTCACCGCCGTGACCGGCAGGTACTATAACATCAAGTGCACCAACCCCGGTCAACAGGCGCTGATCCCGCCTTAGGCTAAACTCTTTAGGAACACTGAGCGAGTGGTTAAAGAACTGAGCCTATACCATCACTTAATATATGGACACGGTGTGTGGGGCACGTGGTCAGGGGACGGAGACGTTGCTCCTGATGAGTGGGCGAGCCACTAAGGTTACACGTTAAGGTTATATTGCTATAATATAGAGTGATAAGGTTCCGTGCATTATCATATAGTAAAACTGGTTGCATATATATATATGTGTGTTGTGGTATTTCTTGCCCAGGGGAATCTCACATCACGGGGATCCTGGGTAAGTGGAGGCGCTGCGCTAAGTAAGTGTATGAGTGTTACCCCAGGCTCCCAATGGCGGAGGCTCAGATCTCCTGGAGCCGCAGGTGTTGTACAGTGACCAGTAGTTCCTTTGGGAGGGTTCGGAAAAAGGGCTACATATATATATATATATATATATATATATATATATATATACACTACCGACACACTTTATTGAAGTGTGGTCGGTACTGCAAGCCGGGAAATCTCCCGGCTTGCTAGTGGCCGCCCCTCGGCGTGCCGCGCGTCATAGACGCGCGGTCACGCGTCATCGGGAGCGTGCGCCCCCTGCACGCGTGTCCAGGGGCTCCCCGAGGGAGCCCTGGTGTCCCGCGATCGCGGGACAGCGGCAGGGGGTTCCGGGGGACCCGGCGGACCCGGCAGCGGTAGGGAGAGCGCCCCGATCGGAGGGCGCTCTTCCGCTGCTTCGGCGTGCGCCCGTCACACTCGGGCGCGCGCCAGGCTACTGCTGCGGCACAGAACGGGCAAATGCTCGAATAAACTGTGCCGCAGCAGTATATACACACACACACATACACACACACACACACACACAATTTGCAGTAAGTCAACCAAAAGACAAAATATAAGTGAAAGTAAAACCACTAACATTATCATTTTACAATCATTTCCTAGTCATTTTTCAAAAACAGCTGGAAAATATTTATAATGTTACTAAAATCTAACCCGTTACATATTTTGGCTCTACATAATATTGCCCATATAATGATAAATAGTGCCATCTTAAATTAACTATGAGATTGAAGTTTAATATACTTATTTTTTTCCCATCTCCTAAAAAAGTGTACCAAAGAAGGTGCACTAAAGAATCCCTTTAGAGGCGCACCGCAGACCTTTATAGTATAGATGGTCAGGGGTGAATGTAATGAGTGTAGTGAACTTTATTAAATTGCTGTGCAAACGTGCGATAAAACAGTATATAGTAGATAGTTGAATCCTATATACTTAGATAAAAAATAGATGGCTAACGTCTATTAAAACTCCGCCAGAGATCACACCGAGCTCTAGTAATGCTGATCTATAGGGTATCCAGGCCAAATAGGAAATTTATCCTCCGTCACATCACCTAGTCTATGTAGAAGGTAGGTACATATAGTGCAGTATTTATGTTAGTACACACAAATAGGTCGCTAGGAGATATCCCCTTTAATTCCTGATTACTGTATGTTGTCAGTGATGGGGTAAGTAATGGTTGTGGGGGAGTGAACCCCGTGTTGTCCGGTGCTTCTAAAGGTCCACTGGTAAACTGGGTGTATAGAAAAAGCAGTCTCTGACACATAAAAGTACAAGAAAGGCCACTACACGAGCATAAGGTCCTGTGTGAGGGGAACCAGCAACCGAAGCATACGGCAGGATAAGGAATAAAGCCTGGATGGGGGGCTGTTGTGCAGGGAACAGTTGGAGACAGGGAGAGAGGCAACCAGCAAGCTACCCCTCCCGTGTACTCACGATACTGTCGCCTGCTGCCCTGACCCAACCCGGTGTGATAACTCTTTGATAAAGTTCCACACAGGAACGAAACGCGTCAGAGTGGCTCTCTGTGATGCGCAGCACTCTAGTTTAATAAAGCTGTTTTTAACTACTCATGTTTCCGGTTGAATTCCTGCTGCAGTGACCATCTATACACTACGAACTAGTGATGGGGTAAGCGAGAGTCTTTTGCCGGCACTTAACTTACTTTGTCAGTCTTCACAAGTAGCTCTCCGAGAGCGCTGTGCTCCTGCACAACAATCACTGTTCTAACTCCTTGTTACACCCATTTAAAGAGGTGTTAGTACTGCCACAGGGCAGTACTTTCTCCATGGGCTCCACTCAAGTGCTGTTTACACTAACATAATAGTAAAGCTATTAAGCATAGTCTGTAACCAAATACCCTGTTAGGCATACGAGACTTTACTGTGTGATACACTACGCAATACATGCGCTTCTAACAGCTTAGCACTCTGGTTAAGAGCATACAATCTTGATCCACCTACTGTGCACCGATGTATGCACAAACTGTCTGACAGGAATATCCTAGCACGGTCTGCGACGCATGCGCGGTCTGAAATTCAGAGACAGCTCTGGTACATTACAGGACGGCTTAGTTTTTCAACGATAAGTTAAAACAAACAGACTAAATGATCACCTTACTTACTACGAGGCATCACATCACTGCTGTTTTGTGTGGGTGCCCCCCACCCCTGCACTAGCCGCTGAGTCTTACCGTGAGAAGGCTCGATCCTAGCGCATGCGCAGCTCGTGTAATTTGGGTCTCCCGTATGCTCAGACTGTTTGACAGTACTATCCAAGCACGGTCTGTGACGCATGCGCGGTCTGAACCTCAAAGACAACCCTGGTGTATGACAGAACGGCTTAGACTTTTAGCATTAACTAAAAACAAACAGTCTATGTGATTACCTTACTTACCTAGAGGCAACACATCACTGCTGTTGCCTGTGGGTGTCCTTCACCCCGGTACTAGCCGCATAAAGGGATTCTTTAGTGCACCTTCTTTGGTACACTTTTTTGTCTATTGCCTCTTCCCTAGGCAGCACGCCTACACCAATCAGGGGTTAGAGCGAGGTTCCTCTCTATATCTCTTTGAAGTACAGTATTGCATTCTGAAAGAATACATTCATAATTTAGTACTGTCAGTTTCTAAAAAAAAGAATAGTTTTGATTGACATCAATAGTTTTGATTGCCATGTGTTATATTGTATGCACAGGATATAGAAATCCTCAGCAGAATTCCATCTCATAAAAACACGTTTTGTTCCGGTATGTATATCTCTGTATAGTGCCGTCCATGTACAGTACACAGTGCTTCACAGCAGTAATGTCGCGTCCATAGTGGAACGCGCTAGCTTCCGCCTCCCCCGCGTCGCGCTTGAATACAAACTTGTTTGTATTGCGACACGACGCTCTCCCTGTAGTGCATGTGCACGCGCTAGCACGCTCACTATGCACAAATGCATCCAAGTGTTTGTTTCGGTGTGAGCTACGTAGCTCACTCCGTATCCTGCACTATGGACGTGGCCTAACATAGCACTTCACAGCAGTAACATAGCACTTCACAGCAGTATGCACACACAATCATTGGCACTCTACATTTGCCATATAAAGTGACAGTTTTGTTTAAGTTAAAAAAATCAAATTATAGTATTAATAATACATCTGTACTATTACTTAGAGTGGATCATTTTGGGGGTCTGTTGTAGTTAACTTTACTGTGGTGCTTGCAAGTGTACATTTAATTTAGTTGAACTAACCATGTCATACTCAGTCCCTGACAATGTTTGCAATATTACATTATAGCTCCTTTTAGGGGTAATGTAACCCCACTGGCCACAGCAGCTAAACAATGTGGGTAATGAATGCTGCCCTGATTCACTAATTCTGCGAGTTTCTGTTTTGACCTTACAAGCGGTAATTTTAGTTCCCAGACTTGTCAGCATTCTGTAGATTTATTTCTGTTGAGCTAGCAACACAATTACACAATGGTAAGAGTTCACCATTGACCTGCTGTGTGGGCTGTCTGATACTGGTTAATACAAAAAATATTATTATTTATATTTCAATGCAGCAAATAAAAATATAACTTGTGAGCACATTCTCATGTGTCAGACACGTCTGCAACCCTGCTTTTCACCATTATTTCTTAGCATACAAAGCTTCAGCTGCAGCCAGAGATTCTGGGTAATGACATGCAAATGAAATACAAGTATCTGACTTTTTTAAATGAGCATGCACTGTTTATTAAAGTCTGACTACGACCCTTTATGTCTACAAATACATATCAAAATAAATGTTGTACTGTACTTTGCAATGCATTGTTAGTGTAACAGGGACTTAATCCTGTCTATACGAGGCTTCAATAGAAAGCCTGTTGTGGTCTGAGGAATCCAGCAGGGAGCTGGTTAATTGCAGCCAAAGTGAATTAACAAATCTCCACCTGGCTAATCAGACATGTTGAAAAGCCTGGAAACTGCAGGAGAGAGACTCCTGTGCACATTCACAACTGTACTTCCAAATGAGATGGTGTCTTGAGCACAAGGCTGTGCTGTTTATCAAGACCCCAGGAACTGGTCCCTCAACAGACACCAACCAGTCTCAGAGACTGCCACAGGGGCCTCTGCTTACAAGTACCTCTTGGAACTTTGGGGGTTCTAGGTTGGAAAGAGGCTTATCCTCCCAGCCCTGCGGATAGGGACTGGGGAAGTGAGTTAGCCCTTACAAAGGGATATGCTGATTTATTTATTTTGTGGTTTCGGCATTGTTTAAAGTGATGGGCTGAATAAAGCCATGGTTTAATTTCCCCCAAATCTGTCTCCATTGTTGTACCTGCACATGTCTCTTACACTTAGCCTATCTAGTAGCAAACGGGTTAAATAATTGTTTGTAACAACTATTAAAAACTTAAACAGGTATTATTAATTCTCATGTACTTTAAATCGGGATTTTCTGGCAAAAATGGCTCAAACTCTAGAATAAGGTAGGTAATGTGTCTGCATGTAGGTTAGATGGATTCCCATCCTCGGGTTTCACTCAATTTAATGTTTTATTAAATATTAATATGTTTATAATAAATGAAATATACAGGGACAGTAGTATACAGTTTTATGTAATGCAAGCTCAGCTACATTCTGCCTGTTTTACAGGTGAGAGCTGCACTATACAGCAATTGCACAGTAAGGTTTAAATGATCCCTCCTGTGAATTAAGAGATCCACAATGCTTAAATAACCGCATATTGCTCCCATGGTTCAGTTTCAGTATCTCTGCTCTGCATAATGATGGGTATAAATAAACCGTTATAGACCCATTGACCATTTGTGGCTTAGAGAGAAACTCTTAAAACCTATGATTAATAGAACTCATTTCATGCTCTACATTGCATATGTAATCCATGAGGTTTACAATCCACAGCACGAGATACATTTGCCTCATTCATAGCTCCCTAGAGTTTATAATGTGATGTAAGACTGTTGTCTAAAGAAAATAATTGATCATTTGTCAAGCATGGTGACACATTTGTATTGTGTCATTCAGCACTCAACAGATTGCATGTGTAGTTTTATTAAAACTAAAATGTAAAGCATCCTTTATTTTACTTTCAACATAAAGTGCATCATTTATTAATCTAAAAGAATACAAAATTAAGAGAACCTTATGGGGACAAATTTTGCTGATGTTACATCTCCCTCGATGCGTTGCGTTAACGCTAGTGGTTAAGCTGCTGCTTTAAAACGCACCATATACATTATTATGATTGGTTCTTTAAAGCTCAATACATAAGTGTACTTTTTATTAAACGTTGGTCAGTCCAGGTATTCCTACAAAGGTTTTGAGATTTTTAATTTGCAGGAGTTTTCATTATACTTAACCCACGCTATGAAGATAAATCTATATGGAACATCTGCTGATGATGTATACATATTGGAATGTAACAAAGTACTGGAGTTATTCAATTAATTTTTTTTAGATTCTTCAATATTTAGCTTTATTTACAATTATCATAGCAAATGTAACATTTAAAATCTTCCTTAAAGTAATAATGTTCTAGTTTGGCCTCCTCTGAGCACCATACATGATTTATTATCTGAAATAAATATATCATCACTCTAACCCAATGCTCTATGGTCCATATATCTATTCCTCTAGCTCTATAAATGGATTACAGTATAATACTATTATCCTTTCAAGACATTTAATGCTGCCCTTTCTCAAAGGATTATATTGCTCTCTAATAGATACTTTTTTTCTCACAAGCCTTCTAAATCCCTTTAAATCCTTTTCTACTAATTGAGCATGTTTAAGATTGATATTGCTAGAATTAGTACCTTTTAGATGAACGTAGTTGATGCTAGATTGCTCTAGCTGCATTTTTCAACATATGTTAACATATCTTCTATAGAATCTATACAACCTGAAAAAAATCAGGTCTGCTGACCATGAGGGAGAGCTATGCCCTGTATGCCCACCCATCCAGGACTGACGTTGGGCGTTGGCACGTAGCCATAGATGTGCAGCCCATTCCCCAACTCCACTCAATGAGCTTGCCAGCTGCAACCTTTCCTCAACAAGATTGTTAGCTGCAATAATCCCCCCTCAATGAGCGTATTGGCTGCAATTTCCCGCTTCCCCTGCTCCCCTGGATTATGCTTAACCAGGCTGTTGTACACTCAGACATTCCACCATTAACGCAATCAATCTCCGATGTTAGGATTTGAAATGTCGTGGGAGATATATTTCTTCTCTGGTTCTTTGGGTTGAAAAAACTGGTATACCGACAGTATGTTTTCTTAAAAACCCTTTGTAACTAATGAAAATAATGGAAGTGAAAGACATCAACAAAATGTAACTTTTCAATGATTGACATAGTTACAGGTTACAGCTATTCCTGGAGAATCCCAAATATACCCGGGTATAGCAACTCTATATTATGAATAAACAATGATGTAAAGGAACTGGTATTTGTGTTGCAATTCCCTCCCTGTTATACGGGTTTGGGTTTATAACATGAGGCCAGACCACTATGTTTTGTGTTTGTGAGCTCCTCCTCTCCTAGCAGCAATCTTTTCCATTAAGAATATTTATGTCATGGATAAGTGCCAAATAAATTAACCAAGGGCACAACAAGGGTAACATTAAAATTATTCTATTGGCATTCTACAAAATAGACTTGATGGGCTATTTATTAAAAATCACTGGGCTGCAGAACAGTACCAGATTCCTCTAAGAACAAACATTGGTATTAGTTGGATTGCTATGTTTCATTGCACTCACAGTTGCAGAATAAGGCGTTACCGCTGCTGGAAGTTTTATTGGGCAATTGCAGTGGCTCCATTTGTTTGAATTAAAATATTGCACAATTTGTGCATTAAACGGAAGCGCATGCAGCATGATAACAGGTGCAATTACATCTGCACTTTGTAGGTTGGGATATCTTTTAATAGACCAACATATAAACCATACAAGGTTTTCTAGTGAATAAGCTTTCGAGACTGTAGAGGTCTCTACATCAGATATTATACTGTACGTTGATCACATCTGATGAAGAGACCTCAAGTCTTTAAAGCTTCTGCTCAAGAAAACCTTGTGTTATTGATAAATATGTTGGTCAATTAAGAACTACTGCAACCTACAAAATATGTTTCTCTTTCTGAGACCAATATGGCTAGTAGCACCCTTAAATGTAATTAACCAAGCTCTGCTTTTCTGCAGTAGTGCTTAGTTCATGCTGGGGATTTGAACACTTAATAAGTCTACAAATATGTGGACTTGTGAAATTGTGCATTAAGAAATAAAAACCATATCAATTTGATATACTATCAGATGATCCATTGAAATGTAAAAGGGGGCAGAGCTATGGATCTGCTTTCTATACATTTTCTAATTTTAGGGAGACCCATAATATCGCTTTTTTTGTATTTTTTTACGAAGCAATACAATATTTCTTTTATAATGAGGAATAAAGCTCTCAGATGTTACTAATAAGAATGTTCCCAATTGTGACTTACAAACAAGTCCCTTGGTATACAACATTTCCTAAAGTGCGTTGGTTTGCAAAGCCCAAATATCCATATAATGATAGATGATGCAGCTCTCAGAATAGGGAGCACAGTGAGCAGCCAATGCAAAGAAAGAGGTAGAAAGGTATTGTACATTTCCATTCTAGCAATACAGACACATATTTATAGTCCAAAAAAAATCTGCATACAGTCGTAAATCAAAGAATTTGACCAAAAGACTTCCAATTCTTTCAAGGAATAGAGGGAAATCGATAAAAGGATTTTTTTCTTTTTAGAGAGAATAACAATACTTGAATTTAAAAAAAAGGCAAATACTTATACAGTAAGTGATGTAAAAAAACATTTATGTTAAATACATTTATATTTTGACTTTAATCAAAATATATTATGGCACCATAGTGTCAATTAAACAAAAGTATAATGAAAGCACGGCTGGACCAAACTCCACCTTGAGGCATACTCTGTCCCACAATGAGTAGCCACTTTACATTTTGTTTCAACTGTGCCCTTTTTCATTCTAGATTGTAAGCACTCACAAGCAGGGCCACATTACCTTTTGTATCAGTTTGAGCTAGTTTGTCCTTATTTGGTATGTCATTCTGTTAATGTAATTGATATAATTATGTTCTCCCATTGTACTGCGCTGTGGAATATGTTGGTGTTTCATAAATAACAAGGGAATGTAAAAAAAGTATCACTGCTTAATGAGTGAGGGCTTTGATCTCCATAAACATATTTTGAAAGAAGAAATAATTGTTGATCCTATTTTGTCATAATCAAATATAAATTCAGCTATATACAGTAGGTGTTTCATATTGGTTCATTGTAATTGTCCTGGAACAGCGCCTAGAGTGTAGAGTAGTCTTGTAGTACCGAAGTTAGAATAGTTGTTTATACTTGCCGGGTCTGGACAGGAGATTAGCGGATCGTTGGGGTACTTAGCCGAGGTCTGGATTGGAGAGTGGAGAAGGTCATTGCGAGGGTAGCCGTGGTCAATATATGAGAGTTCAGGATAGTTGTACGTATGCCGGGTCAGGAGAGGAGAAGTAGGGTCAGGCAACAGCAGGAACAAGGCAGACAAGGATCAAGGCAGGAATTGCAGCAAGGTGCAGCATCACAAACCAAGGTTATGCTCAGCAATGAGAGAATGAGCAGGCAAGGTATATAAAGGACTTCCCTCCAATAGGAAGACAGGAAGGAGCCAGGAAGAAGTAACCTGATAGGCTGCTCGGTCGCGCAGGTGCGCCCTATTGTGCAGCCTGATTAGAAGTGAGGGTGGAACTCCGTGTAGTATATTGCACCCTCCGCGTCACCGATGTCAGAGCATGGCGACCCGATCGCACGCCACTTACACACCACGCATCACCGACGTCAGAGCGGGAACAAAGTCTGGGGGCGGACCCCGAGGAAGATAGTAGAGCAAAGGAGCACAGCACAAAGTCCATCCATGCAAGGAGAATAAATTCAGGGCAACTCCAAGTAAAAAGTATAAGGTGGTTTAATCAAAGTACAGTGATGAAGAGAGGACTAACGCACCAACGAGTTTCATCCACCAGGGACTTTATCAAGGGAAGACTGGCAGATTGCGCACTGTCCGCGTGCCGCATGCCACCGACGTCAGAGCTGGGGCGGAGTTCCGACCCATGGGGGGACGAGCCAATCGCGCAACGTCCGCGTGCGTGTAGGTGGGCGCCGCAATGTCGCGCATCCTGGGCGTCTCCAGAGGTTGAAGGGAAGGTATGAGGTGAGTTTAAGCTGCCAGGATGGCGAATCCTCACACTGCCCTTCTCTTTATATTGTTATGCCTCTTTGCTTGTTCCTGTCTGGAAAGGAAAGTGTGCTCTCTCTTTTCATCAGCAGCCAAAGTGAGTAGACACATCTTCCACTGCTCCCTTAGTAAGGGATTCCTTTTTACCTTCCCCTCAGAGAAGCACTTCCGCTGATAAAAAAAAGCCACTACCTTTCAAATAGGATACATCTCTTCACAAGAGATATTTCCTAGCACAAACAACATGCAAGTACTTTTATATATTTCTTTATTTTATATTTGTTTATTTTTATATATAACCCCTCTCAATAAAGTTGAAGAAAATAGAAGGACATTTTGTGCTTTAAAAAGGGGATGAGTTTATGCTACATGATCTTCTCACCTGCCACAAGTGAGCCTGGATCCAGAATAGTAATAATGACACTTGGTTTAGCACTTGTGCTTTAAAAACAGTATCAGTGTTTTGGATCTACAGCACTTTGGTTCTACAGTACTTAATCACTATAGAGCCTCTACCCTGAAACTGCAGATGAATGTTAAGTCCTGAGGCAGGTGCACAGGGAGTCTAGGGACATACTGTTGGATCAAAATGAATCGAAAGGATAATAATGATCTTGATGTGGTACATGGGTGATAATCTTCCTTTCTGAACCTGAGCTGTGTGACAGTGTCACAACAGTGCAGGAACCATGTCAGTATAAGAATCAATCACAGTGATATTAGAGAATGCTGTGATGTCTGAATTGGAAGCTCTAACAGAGTTACTATATTACCTGCCTGAAAATATCAGTCAGTGTTATTACATTCATTATTTATTTAGCAAACATTTTAATGGATACATATTGCTATTCAGCCTTGCAGATATTCAGATACCTGGATATATGTATCAGTTTCAGACGATTTGTCCACAGTCTGTGGATATACGGTATGATTCTTAAACAACTGCAATAGTAGGGAAAAAATACTGAGAAGTGAAACCATTTGTTGTGAATAAAGACTTCCCACAAACTATTTTTGAATGAGCCATTGAATATTGTAGTTGTATTTTGAAGGGAGTTCCATCTGGGAACCTACCGCAGACAAAGCTTGAATATTTAGACCCAATTATAGACAACTGTATTTTAATGAATTCATGATTCCAACATAACAAATTTTAAAACAGCAGTTGTACGCTAAAATGATTAATGAAGCATAATAATTAAAAAGTACAAGTCCAGTTTTTCCATTGAGATTTTGGGTGACATCCTCTGGTTTCATCTGCTCAGAATATATTTAGCAATTATGTTAAAATAGGAAAGCTGTTTTGTGTGTGCGCATCACTTACCTATATCATGCATTATATGAGCTTTTGTCATTTTTTTCCTTAACAGGAACATTAAAAAAACAAGGTAAAATGCTTTAAAATAGTATAACTAAACTAATATAGAACACAATAATACATTCTGATTTGTGTGTGGGGGGGGGGGGGAACACATACATTTTTAAGGGCAAAGTAATATTAAAAACTGGAAAAGAAGGAGAAGGACCAAACAGAGTCTATAGCAATGATGAATTGGGAGTAGGCACGCATTTGTTGACCATCACGGATGAGAAAGCACTGGTGTAGCTTTGATTCCAAAGCATCCAAGGAAGTGGGGTAGGATATGATCAATCCAAGTATAGTTAGAAATAAATGGAACAGTGCTAATTTAATCCCACTTTCCAAAAGCTACAACAGGTATGAAACTGCAACTGACCAGTCAATCTGATTCCTTTGGTGGTTACATAAACAGGTTTGAATCACTGTGCTCTATAGCAGAGGTGCTCAGCTCCAGTCCTCAACCCGCGTCCTCAACCCGCCTCCCCCTGCTCTCTCTCTCCCCCCAACAGGTCAGGTTTTCAGGATATCCCAGTTTCAGCACAGATGGGTCATCAGGTCTTAGTCAAAGACAGAACAACCTGTGCTGAACCTTGTATAGCAGTGTTTTCCCCCACCCTCTGGGGGATTCCCTGGCTACCAGGTGTGTAGTGCTATTTACCTGCTGGTTTACAGAAGCTAGGAGGTTCTGCCGTTGTCATTGGGGAAGACAGGACAGGCTTTAGGGGCGATAGCTGGTTCTTTCTCACCGTTGGTTCAGCGCCTCCATCTCTCACAGGCTGCTCCAGTACAGTTGGTGGACATCTTGGAAGGTCGCGCATGCGCAGTGAGGTGGTTGTTGTGGAGGCCATCTTAGCGGCTCTGTAGGGCCACTACAAGGGACTAAATGTCCCAGGATCCTTAGGGGAAATCCAGGGAGTTGGAGGATAGAGCTATGGTGCAAAGAGACACCACGTGTCAGTCGGAAGATGGATGGCAACAAGAGAGGTAGTATCCAGGGAGCAGTGCTTTCCTGGACTAGGCATATGTTTGCCCCTTAGGCACCAGCTAGGCCCTAAATCCCCTCAACTCAGTATTGTAGGGAAGGTCCCAGATAGGGACGCCCCCCTTAGTATTGCTGTAGTGACAGTGTTGAGATATCGGTGACCGGATGGCCACGCGGTGCCCTGCGGACTTGGACCAGGCCCGGGGCCCTATAGACATTACAGGAGACACTCCTGAAACTCCCCAAGAGAAGGATCAGGACCATAAGGAGAAAGGGGATTATTGGAGGCCTCAAGTTGTGGGACCAGACTGATCCCTTCTTCAACAGCGGTACCTGGGCACGGGAGGGCCCAGGGAGGTATCTATAAGTGCACCAACGGTCCACAGGGGTAGCGCTACCTCCCACTTGGGAGGGACTGACATTGGGAAGGGCACCAGGGTATTGGTGCCACCGCACCCTCAGTACGTTGTGTGTGGGTATTGCACTGGGATACTGTTTTTGTGCTGTGTGTGTGTACAGTAAATACTCGTTATATACCTGGATGTGTTTTTATTTGTGTAATAGTTCCTGTGAATGAGTTATCCCGCCAATGTTGGGATCCCTCACAGGTGGAGGCGCTGCACTAAAGAGAAAGAGCTCACCCCAGGCTTCTAGTGGCGGAGGCTTAGGCCTCCTGTGAGCAACAGGGATAGCAGCACGCATAGTCGCCCGCGTAGGTTCCCTTAGGCATAGGGGGCTACATAAGCAAAGTACCACCACTTTCTTGATTTATTGATTTATTGACACAGAAAAAAAAGGGGGAAAATTAAGGCAAAACATCAACATTCTACATTACACAAATATGTGCCATCCAACTTCTCCTATTGCTCCATCACTTTGTTAAGTAGGACTAAAAATAATATATATTAATACACACACACACACAAACACACACCATCCCATAGAACTGACACTTCCCTCAATCCTGAAATTCTTTGGGTTATATGTTAACACTGCGGCAGACCAATTATTTAGTCAGTCAATTCTTCTCAGTTTATTCAAATGCTCATTTCCTCAACAATGTAACTTTTTAATCACATGTTAAAATGAAGCAATAAAAGGCTTTCACCTATAAACATAGAAAATAGAAACACAGAACTATAATTTGACAGCAGAAATTAAGCGTTTGACCCATCCACTGTGTCATTTTCCTCCCCTGTATGCTGATACTAGAGATAGAGATAGAGATAGAGCTACAATATAAAAATAATGCACTGTTATCCATTTGATATTTTACAGCAGGAATAAAGTTATTGGCACTGTGTCATGAGAAAAGACAGAGGTTGAAATATCTGCAACACCCAATCTTGCAGTGTTACCACTGGGCGCAGTGTTACCACTGTGCACGCTGCATACTCTTTCCGACCCTGGCGGTATTTTCCAGAAGAGGGAGAAGGAGAAACAAGATAAGAAAGTGATGCAAATATACAGTATCTTGAAAACACAATATCTAGGCATATAATTTATAAAATATTTCCAAACATAAAAATGTATTTAATGTATATAAAATTTTATTAAAGAAACCTGTGGAATTTTATAGTATTCAGATTTTATATTCAAGACTCATTCTAAATATTAATTCAGTTAAATTCCACTGTGGCAATATTTATATTCACACTAATAACAAATAAAAACCTGAATACGTTATTTTTAAAGGCAAAACCAAAAAACCTGATCCAGTTGGTCTCTCTAATTGTGAAATACAAGTGTGACCGCACCTTGCATTTTTCCCACCAAGCATCAGAGCTGAAGCAAAAGGATCAAGAAAACTTCTCTAATAACAACAATAAGAAAAATCATGGCATTGTTTAATCAATAATAGTAAGAATATAAAGTCATAAACTCAAGAAAAAAACAATCTCTGATGTAATTTGCATCAAAAGTGGGCTGCTGGATAGACAACTGCATAGATTATGGCACTGAACATAATATACTGTAGAGACAATACATTATTCAGTGTGTGAATTACAATGCTGGATAAAAAGCAGGGTGACTATTGTACTGACAGGGGTTGCTTATCCTGCCGACTACACCAAATGTGCCGACAGGAAATACTTATTCAAAATGTACTGATAGAAATGCGTGTTCGGATTGTGTATCACACACAGACACGCCAGAACAAGTTGTTAGTCAAATATTGTTTATTGAAATGTAGCATCGAGTCACAGCAGTTGGGATATCACACGCACGGTTTACCAGTCAAGAACCCTCTGCTCAGGTGCCTGGCAGTTAGTTACCCTTTCTGCGATCACGTATTCCCGGACACAAGCGCCTTGACCCTTAGCCTTGTCCTAGGATGAAGTTCTGACCACCTGCTCCCAAAACAAAGCATAAATACCCTCATCTCAGAGAATGGGGGGAGTGTGATAGCCTGCTAGCAAAGCTATTGCTTCCTACGCCACTGCTCCCCAACTTCAGGGTTGTAAACAGGCCAATTCCAAACATATAAAATAGTTAAATCTGTGTGGAGGTGTTCATTATGGTGATGTTGGAGAAAGTGTGTTTTATGTATTATCTATTTAATTCAAATATTTATGTTCTATTGTCCTATATTTGCTTTTATTTAAAAAGTTACATTTTCATCCAGTTTGGTATTTTTCACTTTGTTTTTATGGATTGCAACAAGTAATTGGTTTATTTGATGGAATACAGATCACATCAGTTATTAGTATTGAAGTATGACACAGCTCTCCATGCATGCTTCAATTTACCAAATATAAAATTCAAAGCAGGGGAAATATATACACTACACAATATTTGAACTTACACAAAGTGTAAATCAGTTTCCCCTAAACATTTGTTTGATATAGTTTGCTCCATGGGGTGCCCCACTACTACTTATTTTCCAAGTTACCCAATAGTCAAGACATCTTGGGAAGTACTAGGCAGAACTCCTCCATAAGACACCTTCATGCATGGTATAGTGACTATGGCCATTTACAGCCCAATCAGATACATTGTCTGTAAGGTATCTTCAGGCATGGAAGGTGTCTTATGGAGTAGCACCAAGTAAATATAGCCCCATGTGTCAAAGGAGGCTAACCAGGCATCAATAATGTTTCTTCCAGACATAAATTACTCTCTGAGGGCATATTATTTAAGGATAAATCGGTGGTTATCTTCAAATAGCATGACGTTATTTAAGTCTTGCCGATACACTCAGTCAGACACTAAAATAGGGCGTTTGCAAAAGAGGGGAGAGCACGAAAGAGAAAAAGAACATATGTGATATTGTACCTGAGAAATAGGCCAATTGAAGTGTAAATATATTCAAATGATTTAAAATGTGCATATTTCCCAAATGTGTTCACAGGCACCTCACCACATGGAGTATAGGTTAATCTTTGTGGCGTATACAAGTCACTGGGCCTTCTTCTAAATAACTTAATATTTCCTGACGTTAATATTTGCATATCCTAGTGATTAATATTGAAATATAATTTAGGCTCATTTGCATGTAATTTAGAATTATGGCTATTCAAAATAACACTGGTTTTAAGAAAGTAAAACACAGTTAATGTCACGTTATTTTATTTAGTGTTATAATGTATTTAGTGGTCATTAGCTTAGGTTAACATCATGTTAAATAGTCTAACCGAGCTTAGTGAATCTGGGCTTCAGCGGTCTGTTGATTAAAGTCACACGGCGGAAAAAACAGGACACAATTGGAGGACACAAAAACAGTATCATATTTATCAGAGAGAAGAAGGAGTCCCATTGAAAGCATGAGGATTATTTTCTTTGATAAATCCGGTGCTGTTTTGCTAAAAAGTTGCCCTAGTTTTGCAACCAGTAGAGGTTGATACATTTACACATTTCGCACATTGAGAACTTCAATTTATTAGATCAACACCCTTTGGCACATTTATATGGTTGGTAAATTTGAAATGTGTGAATACATGCTATCTACTTAAAATTATGTAACAGTGGTGTATTCAGGGCGGTGTTGTAGATGCAGATACAGACACACACAGGCAGAGGCTTTAAACCAGAAACTATTCAGAGCAGCATTTAAAGCTGCAGTTCAAGTAAATTCCTACGTGTGTTTTTTTTTAAGAAACCAGTTCTGTACTATGAGAAAATACTTGAAGCATTTTTTTAAAGACATGTTTAATGTATTCTAAGGTATCGAGCGTTTTTGATTCTAAAGAAACCATTTACACAGTCACATCTCCTTCCCCTTCTGAGACAGGTTCTGGCTCGAGCCCCGCCCTCTCTCTAGCAGTACACCAATTGTATCTAGTGCCTGCCTAGTCACATCATCTTCCCCACATAACTTTATGTAACGCATATTCCCCCACCCCCAATCGCAGATAGGGTGCATGCGAGGGGAACCTATATGTAAGTTACCAGGTGTGTGGTGCTTTTACCTGTTAGGCTCACAGGAGGCCTGAACCTCCACACAGTGAGAGCCTGGGATGAATCCTCTGGAACGATCTTACATACAGCTCCTCCACCTGTGTAGGATTCTAGGAGTGTAGAATGTCCCCTACACAGGACCCACATATAGTAACCACATACACACGAGTATAAGTATAACAGTTTACTATATGCAGGATAGAACATAACACAATACACATACATCAACAATAACCCAGAGTGTCACCATGTAACACTACTAAGCACAACCACCCTCCTTCTCACAGTGCCTTAACCCCCACACCTTATTCCTCCCTCACACCGTGTACCCAGAGTCCCATGAGTCCACTAAGAGACCCAAACCTATAGGCGGGATCAGCACCTGATGTACCGGTATGTTGGTGCACGAAAATACGATACCTGCCCCAGTGCTCTAACACCTGGGGCTGCAGATACTTCACAAAGGATCCGCCGCTCCGCAATCTCCTCTGCGACATCCTGAAACTCTGCCTGGCGGTGGGTGGCTCCCGCATGGAGTGATCTACCTTTGAAAAGTCTCTTATCTCTGCAGCTGCGGAGAGTGATTCCTTGCACACTGACCCTTCTTGTCAGAGCACGCAGCACGGCAGCTGTGTCCCTGACTAAGCTGACTGCTAACAGGGCAAAGTCCCTCCCTAAGGGGCCTTCCCTAGAGCAGCCACAAACTGAAGGGGAGTTGGGCCTATGGGGTAACCTGGCCTAGTGTAGGAGCACTGCTCCCTACACACACCTTCCCCTACCTTATCCCAGCACCAACTGACTCGCATGGTCTGTGCGCAACAATGTATCTGAATTCCAGCAGGTAAGCTGCAAGCCCTATTGGCTCCCTGTCTGCCTCTAAGCATTCTGGGGGCTGTAGTCCTCCATGGCCCCCTTTAACATTGGACCTGCATGCGCGATGTATAATAGCCGCCGCTACACTCCACTGAGCCAGCGCAACTCTGTAATGGCTGCCGCATCGCCCTAACTGCGCATGCGCAACTTCTAGGGGTCCCTGTACTAGGGAGCGCCTCATGCCAGTTCTCCCACATTAAAATGGCCGCCGCGTCTGCGCACCTGCGATAACATCAAAGATGGCGGTGCCCTACCTCCGACGCCACCGCTCGCCCTCGGCGACGCGCTCGCCCCCGCAACTGCCTTCTCATTAGTGAAGGTAAGGGGGAAAGGAGCGGGGAACCGGGGAGCTAAAGGGAACCTGGCTACATTTATATCGTGGGTACTGTTTTGCAGCAATAACAGTTAATTAAATAACCCAGAGCAAGCGATTGATTACAGGAGAACGGATTGATCAGCAACTTAACTAATCACTTGTCTATGCAGATTGTATTGATGCACATATTGAATGGAAATATATTTAAACCGCAGCTTTAATGCAGAACAAACATGTTTAGGGAAACTAAAAACTACAAATAAATAAAATGCAGCCTGCATGTCATCTCTGCCTAAATGCTCTGCCTGAGCCTTA
Source organism: Ascaphus truei (assembly GCF_040206685.1). NCBI lineage: Eukaryota > Metazoa > Chordata > Amphibia > Anura > Ascaphidae > Ascaphus > Ascaphus truei. The sequence continues at coordinate 74,335,292 of NC_134483.1, read as the reverse complement.
CTCACATCAGCACTCTCTGCGTCTATAATCAGTCCAACAGCATTTTCTCGTGCAGTCTCTCTCCAGGCCTGAGATGCCAATGTGTTCATGTCAGCCTTTTATCAGGCAGAGATGCGCAGTGTACCTGAGTGTTCTGTGCCAGCAGACCAGGCCCACGCTTATTAAATGCCCCACTACATTTATTTCACTTTTGCATTTGTGCACTAGAGTTTGCCACTTTGAAATTAATTATACATTTATATTGCTAAAATGCAATAAAAAAAAATGTAATTTCATCTAGTAACAATAAATACTGTATGCTTGCATTTGAATTGTCACACTTGAGGGTTATTTATCAACATTTGTTTCCAATTTCTAGAAACAAACAAACAATGACAGATTTATCAAAGAAAATCCTTCATCAGAGATAATGGTATTTTCCCCCAGTTGGAAGACAAGAAAATGCCTTTGATAAATGTCCCCATTTGAATAAAACATTAGCTAACCAACCAATATATTCCTGTTTTCCTTGTCATTCCTAGTTTTAATTTTTGTGTACAACATTTTGTGTGCACCCCTTTGTTTCTATTTGTTTGGGTTACAAAAGCTTTTAGGGCATTTGATTTATTCTCTTCAATAATGCACGCTTTCAATTGATTTATGTAATGATTATTTACTAACAGAGGTAAAGCTTTGTGAGTCAGGCATGATCATTTAGTAAAGTGTGGTTAGCTTGGTGACCTTTAGTTGCCTGATGTATACAGTTTGTTTCGAAAACATTAGAGTTGATGATTAAGATTTTTAAAAAAGCATTGTACCTGTTCTCCCACCCTAAGGGAGATTTCACTGTTACCTGTACTCTCGCTGTGCTGTACCTGTGAGACTTACAGGATTGCTGAGTGTCCCGCTGATGTTAGTGGGGAAGACAGGACAGGCTTTCAGGATATTCTCAGCTCTTTCTGGATGCAGCGCCTCCATTTCCAGCAAGCCCCAGTTCCTGCTGGAAAACCCCTCTTGCACTCCTCCTGATAAACTGCAGTCACAGGCATGAGTATAAAAACAGCAACTGGTCTTCATTGAGAACAGCTGTACACAATCACCTGTACACAATCACCTCCGAGACGAAGCCCTATCCCAGAGGGTGAAACGCGTAGAGGGGGAGATCGTGGTGTAGCCCCAGTGTGTGATGTGCGATAAAGTTTGTTGAAGATCATCCGGGAGTTTTTTCAAGTCTGTCATGCGCAGTTGCGCCAGAGCCCTACCATTTCTCAATCCCGTGCAGGCGGGGATAAAATAACGACCCACTCCCTTGAGGGGAGAGGGTAGAACTGACTAACTGACAACTCCCAACTGTCAATTCCCAACTGTTACCAGGGATAGGGCTTCAGGTCTCAGCCCCGGGTGGGCGGCACCTAGGCCTCAAGCCACCCCCTGTCACTCAAGGAAGCTGCTTACTACAGCAGAGCGTAGATTTAACCCTAACACTGCCTTCACTGGTACCAGGGCTTATGTGTTAGGCAGGGCAGATTAGTAGCCAAGGGAATATATGGCTACATACCTAATACCTGAATCGATTAAATGCAGTTTTTCTCTTTTTCTTTTGTTGACCTATTTGAATGTGCTTGTTTGAGGAAGTTTAAATGTTCTATTTTCCGGTCCAGAACTTTGACTACTTATTTACTGTTTCGTTATGAGATCTGTGTTTCCCATTAGCACCCTACCCCTTCACACTTATTTATCATTTAGCTGAAGCGGGGTTCACCATGACAGTACTTTATGAGATCTGTGTTTGCATTGCATCCTTTTCTGGTGTCAATCTCTTGAATAGGCAATATCATCCTCCGTCAGACAACAAGGGAGATATACTAACCTCAGATACATGTTATTGAAATATGATCCCACATTAACTACCAATCAATGAGTTAGTAAAAGCCAGTGAATATCTATTTGAGAGGGGATTGTTTACCCATAGGACAGTTTTTTTACTTTGTATACGTGCTTGACATGCAACTTGTATGCATACACATATTATAATAAGGTGGAAAATCTACCTGAAGAAGGGATCTTTGTGGTCCTAAAAGTTTGCACTCTTTTTGACCACAAGTTAGCTATTTAAAGGTGTCACTTCTACCGTACTTTTCTTTGTCTGTTCTATGGGGTAACATCCTCTATTTGTACAGTAGTGATGTTATACTGTACCATATCAGTATGTTTGCTGAATTGAATCATGAAAGCTGCCAGCCAACCACAAGATGGCAAATTCTGCAAATGCTCACAAATCAGAACAAATATTTGTAAATGGTAGAACGCTAGGACTGTGCTTTATTTAGAGTGCTGTACATGGAAACATGCTACATTCAGATGTATGTAAGCAAAAGGTTTAATTTGACCAAACTCCTATATAGTGTTGCCAGTTTTCAATCTGGTCATTTTTGTGAGTCAAAGTGAAGTACAGCTCAACCCCGTTATTACGGGGTCCTCGGGGACCACCCGATCCAACCGCGCTATAACCGGGGTCGTGCTAATTTTAAAATATGGCTGCCACGCGCCCGGTCAGGAGGAAGGGGGAGGAGGCAGGAGTGAGGTGCCGGCAACCGCAGCACTTCCCCCAGCAGCTCCAGCACTTCCCCCAGCAGCCAAGGCACTTCCCCCAGCAGCCACAGCACTTCTCCCAGCAGCCACAGCACTTCCCCCAGCAGCCACAGCACTTCCCCCAGCAGCCACAGCACTTCCCCCAGCAGCCACAGCACTTCCCCCAGCAGCCACAGCACTTCTCCCAGCAGCCACAGCACTTCCCCCAGCAGCCCCACACAATCCCCCAGGAGCCACAGCATTTCCCCCAGCAGCCACAGCATTTCCCCCAGCAGCCACAGCACTTCCCCCAGCAGCCACAGCATTTCCCCCAGCAGCCACAGCATTTCCCCCAGCAGCCACAGCATTTCCCCCAGCAGCCACAGCATTTCCCCCAGCAGCCACAGCATTTCCCCCAGCAGCCAAGGCACTTCCCCCAGCAGCCACAGCACTTCCCCCAGCAGCCACAGCATTTCCCCCAGCAGCCAAGGCACTTCCCCCAGAAGGCCCTCACGATCCCCCAGCAACCACAGCACTCCCCCCCCAGAAACCCCACACGATCCCCTAGCAGCCACAGCATTTCCCCCAGCAGCCAAGGCACTCCCCCCAGCAGCCCCACACGATCCCCAGCACCATGCTATAATTGGGTTGAGCTGTATGTTCAAATTTATTTATTTATTTATAAAATATTTTACCAGGAAGTAATACATTGAGAGTTACCTCTCGTTTTTAAGTATGTCCTGGGCACAGAGTAAAACAAATAATACATGGTTACAAATACAGTTACATAAATGAGCAGGGTATACATTATATACAAGACATTGCATGCACAGTTAAAGATAATATATATTATAGGCGTATGTAGCAGTTACAGACCAGATTAAAGTGTGAGACAGCCTTAGATTTGAAAGAACTTAAACTGGTGGTGGATGTGAGAGTCTCTGGTAGGTTGTTCCAGTTTTGGGGTGCACGGTAAGAGAAGGAGGAACGGCCGGATACTTTGTTTAGCCTTAGGACCATGAACAGTCTTTTGGAGTCTGATCTCAGGTGATAAGTGCTGCATGTGGTAGGGGTGAGGAGCTTGTTCAGATAGCTGGGTAGCTTGCCCATGAAGAATTTAAAGGCAAGACAGGAAAAGTGAACTTTGCGCCTAGACTCTAGTGATGACCAATCTAGTTCTTTGAGCATTTCGCAGTGATGTGTGTTGTAGTTTAATTGGAGAACAAAACGACAAATTGAATTGTAGAGGGTGTCAAGTTTGCTAAGGTGGGTTTGAGGTGCCGAGCCATATACTATGACTCCATAGTCAATAATTGGCATTAGCATCTGCTGTGCGATACGCTTTCTGACCAGGAGACTTAGGGAGGATTTGTTCCTGTAAAGTACCCCTAGTTTGGCATAGGTCTTGGTTGTCAGGGTATCAATGTGCATCCCGCATGTTAAGTGGGAGTCAAACCATAAGCCCAGGTATTTAAAACTAGTGACAGGGATTAGGGTGGTGTTAGCGTTGGTTTTAATCAGGAGCTCAGTCACTGGAAGCTTTAAAAATTTAGTCTTGGTCCCAAATACCATTGGTACAGTCTTGTCAGTGTTTAAAAACAGTTTGTTTTGGGAAATCCAGTTTTCGAGTCTCAAAAAGTCAGACTGAAGTACTGCTGCGACACATTTTATTCTAACCTTTACCAGCGGTAGGCCGGGATTTACTCCGGCTGGCGCCGGGTCTAGACCGCGCGCCGCCGCATCTTCTCCGTGCACCCCCTCCACTCCGCGTGCATTTTTGTCCCCCGTTGCGACCCCCCTGGCTGCTCCTGCTGTGCCCCTCTGCTTCCCCGCACCCCCGCTTACCTCACTTCAAACTCCAGGGGTGTCGGGGAAGCCGGGGAAGCCGGGCGCGCACGTGACAGTGACGTCACAGTGACGCGTGACAGGCCGCATCACCACGCTGCCCGCACGCATCCTGCCGTGCGGGAAAAGTAAGAATAAAATGTGACACCAGTATATGTGTTGAAGGTCAGAGAGGCTATGGCTGTGTGCATATAGGATTGTGTCGTCTGCATACATGTTTATTGAGGCTTCCTTAGAAGCTGTGGGAAGATCATTAATGAACACTGAGAAGAGTAGGGGCCCCAGAACAGAGCCTTGCGGGACACCACAGGTGATATCCAGGGGGTTGGAGTTAGAGCCTGAAATGGACACATGTTGGGATCTTCCTGATAGGTAGGACTGAAACCAGTTTAAAGCATGTTTCCCTATTCCGGAGTTCTGGAGTTTGTTAAGCAGGATAGCATGATCAACTGTGTCAAAAGCCTTTTCAAAATCTAGTAATACTGCACCAGTGAGTTGTCCCCATTCCATTCCACACTGGATTTCATTGCAAACTTTTAGCAGGGTAGTTACGGTGGAGTGTTTGGGACGAAACCCAGATTGGAATTGGCTAGGGAAATTTATCTTGGTATAGAAATCGCTTAATTGGGAGTGGACACATTTTTCCATGACTTTGGATAGAATTGGGAGAAGTGAGATTGGCCTGTAGTTTGAGACAGTGTTTTTGTCCCCACTTTTGAAGATTGGGACAACTCTGGCAGTTTTCCAGGTCTTAGGGATATGGCCTGCAAACAGGATAGAGTTGACTATCGACGCAATTGGTTTGGCAATGGCTGGGGCACCAAGTCGTAGGAACCTCGATTGTAGTAAGTCAGGTCCACATTGGCTGCTTAGTTTTAGTTTGAGGAACGCTTGTATAATCTCCTCTTCAGATACTGGGCCAAATTGAAAATTGTGGGCAGTGTTGGGAGGGGGTGGGTGTTGCAGGGTACATGCAACTACACACGTGGGTTTCTTGCCAAGGCTTATTTATTTACCCTTAACAGATATACAACACACAAAACAAAAATAGCTTTTCTTCAGCAAAAACAAAACGCAACAGTTTCTCTTTAGAAGACAGTGTGTAACTCAGGCAGCAATCCCTTTTCTAAGCAGGAGACAGACAGTTTATAATTCAGTTACTTTGTTTATCAGACCTTGTATCAGGAAATCTCTTTAGCAGCAGCTTACTCCTCTCTCATCAACAACCAAGATCCATGTGTCTATAGCCTGGGTTTTAACACACCTTGATTAGGCAGCAGGGATCCAACTAATTGTCCTGAGGTTCCCAGCTGAAGTTAACCTAGTCAGTGCTGCACTGCAGACTAGACATAGGTTTTCCAGGCATATAACTGGTGGCTTTTATTTACCCTGTCACAGTGGGACTATAGGGTTACTCCCAGGATGAGACTCAGGTTTGTGGTTTGGGCTGCGTTTTGCTAATAAGTTAGTGGCACAACCCACAAAGTAATGATTGAATGCATTTGCAATGTCAGTGGGGTTTGTCAGAGTAATATCCCCCTTAGTGATATTACTTGGTTGTTGATGGTTAGGAGGCTGCAATATATTGTTGATAACCTTCCAGAGGTTAGCTGGGTTTGATGTATTTTGGTGGAGATTGTCAGAGTCATATTGTGCTTTTGCATGCCTTGTTTGCCTTGTGCACATGTTCCTTAAACATCTGTAGTGATTGAGTTCCTTGGTAGTGCCAGTTAATTTGTAGCTTTTCCACAAGGTATCCCTGAGCTGGTAGAGTGCAATAAGGTCAGTTGTAACCCATGGAAGGTGGGCCCCCCGTACCCTTATTTTGCGTAGTGGAGCATGGGTATCGCAGAGTTTTAAGAACTCGGATTGGAAATAGTCGAGCGCAGAATCAGGGTTGGGAATTAAATCGATTCTGTGCCATGGGCAGTTGCTAAGGTCATCCAGAAACTGTTGTGGGTTAAAGTTTTTAAGTGTTCTAGTGAGGAGAACTTTAGGGCTTGAATGGGGTGGTTTAATTTTCCTTACACAGTACACTATTGCATGGTCACTGAAAATGTCAGGAAGGATGCCAGAGGATTGGATTCTGCTGGGGTTTGAGGAGAGAATCCAGTCTAGCAAGGAATGGTTATGCGATTTCAGGTTTATCCATGTGGGTTGGGAAATGAGTTGTGATAGGTTAAGTGACTTGAGTTGTATCTGGATTTTGTGGTTTTTAGGGTCAAGCCAATTGAAGTTGAAGACCCCAAGAACTAGCAGCTCACTCTTCTCATTCAGAGAGGAAATGGAGCCAAGAAATTGGGTGATATCAGTCAGGGATTGTAGAGGGGCTTTAGGGGGGCGGTAGATGCCAGCAAGCAAGATGGGCTTAGAAAAGGGGAGGCAGATTTTGCCAACTAGAATTTTAAAAGAGGGTGGGCTTGGGGGGCAATTTAACAGTGTAAATTGTAAGGTGTCTGCAATATAAAATAACACCCCTCCTCCTCTCTTTGACCTATCTCTCCTAAAAATGGAGTATCCCTGAATGGCGATATTTGCATCAGGGGTTTTATGGGTTAGCCATGTTTCCGTGAGAACGATGGCTTTGGGTTTATGCATAAGGCACCATGCTCTTAGTTCATCCAGTTTGGGCAGCAGGCTCCGGATGTTGATATGGGCGACAGATAGCCCTTTTTGGAATTTAAAGGTGGAATTCTCAGGGGCATGGGACAGAGCTGAAATGGGAGGACCTGGGTTAGGTTCAATATCACCTGCTAAAGAGAGTAACAGTACGAGTAGGAATTTGGGTAGTTGTTTGGAAGTTGTAAATTTGTGGTGTTTGCCATTAGAGTGAGCAGTGGTTGGTGTGCTAATTTTTAGAGTTCTCCACCAACATTCAGTAGATAGTGCAAGGCTTTTGAGTAGTCCAGGGTGTATGGTGATGTTGAGTGTGGGCCAGGAGGGAGGAGTTTGAAGTATATAGAGGGAGTAACATCTCCATGAGGCCAGGAGAAAGAAAAAAGTTAAGATACATAGCAGGTTCATTATGCCAATGGTAGGCAGGGCTGCATAGAGCTGTTGTGAGCAAAGTGAGTGTGTGCAGACTAAACAGCAGGGGTGTGCCTGTTCCTTGTCAAATGTTTTGCTGCATTGCAATGCTAGAGTCAGTTCAGGGTTTCAGTGTTTTGTGCAGTCAGTTTTGGGAGAGGCTGCAGTGAAATAAGTTGTAAAGGGGTGGGGGGTTAAAATATGCAGGTTAGCAAGAATGGGATCATAGTGTGATCTGAATGCAGTCACCAGTCACTTCTAGTCAAACTATAGTCTAACTATATATTGTCACTTAAAATGATCACTATAGTCTAACTATATATTGTCACTTAAAATGATCACTATAGTCTAACTATATATTGTCACTTAAAATGATCACTATAGTCTAACTATATATTGTCACTTAAAATGATCACTATAGTCTAACTATATATTGTCACTTAAAATGATCACTATAGTCTAACTATATATTGTCACTTAAAATGATCACTATAGTCTAACTATATATTGTCACTTAAAATGATCACTGTTGTCTAACTATATATTGTCACTTAAAAGGATCACTATAGTCTAACTATAACATGTCACTTAAAAGCTCACTTTAAATAGCTCATTATATCATGGCAATGCAGTTCCTGCAAATGCAGGAGGGGTATTAGTTTTATACAGCTAAAGCAGTCACATGACCCTCCCCTCCCCAATAAATCAGCTTGTTCCAGTTGGTCAATTAACAGCACAGAGTTAAGAGGAAAAAAACAAAACATCTTTTGATATTCAAACATACTAACTTATATCAATGCTAAAGGCCAGAGTCAATCTTTTAAACAGGACTTGCACATCAGGAACATACTTATATCAAATAGATAGGTTAATATGAAAGCTTTGGTACTCATTGGGTAGATGTCTGAAAGTATGATGCACATTAGTAAGAAAAAAAAATCTTAATTTGAAAGATAGTTTTTGTAAGATCCCAGGTGTTATATTTTCATGAAACTCTCCCATCATGATATCAGGATGTATGGACCCCTTGGAGGTAGCATGGAAACCAACAAAAGAAGTACTTCGAAATATATAAAAATGGATAGTTTAATAGAACACAAAAATAACAATACAGGGAAAACAAAATGGAGTCTGAAAAATGTGCAGAGCTGTACTAAAAACTATGGTAGCTAAATAATAAACAGCAGACAATAGTGTTAAGGGAATAAACAGGAGTAACCAAGATAAGCTGCAAGGACATGTAGTGGTACATGCAGCAGCAATAAATAGCAAAGGATAAAATAATTAACAGGGGGGCAAATTAGTGCAAAGGGTATACAGGACAAAAAACAAGAATGTACCTGAATGTCACTAGAACTAAGAGCCAGAGTGAAGAGGAACAGGGAAAGACGCAGCACTAGGGAACAAGAATAACCTGAATCCTTACCAGTAAAATAGAATGTTTGACAAGCAAATACCAAACAGGATGGGTGGGGTCTTATAGCCAACTTAGTATAGCATCTGGCCTCATTGTCTATTCTAGTTGTAACCAGCCAGACTCAGAACCTAACTCCTCTGTGTAACCCTACAGGTCTGTGAGGAGTACTGCGGGAGAGAATCATTACAGTATACCCTCTCTCAGGCCTCCATCTGCCACAAGGTTTTTGCCCAAAACCTGCCCAATCCACCAAACAAATGACACCCCCCCCCCCCTATACCTGGAATCAGGATGTTCCGAGCCTCACACTCCGGACTAGAGTCTAAGTCCTCAGGCTCGGGGGTATCCCTAGTTCTCTGCTTTATACAAAGTATTTCACTGCTGATAGCTTTGTCATCAAGAGCTAGTTCATGAGCCTTCTTAAGATTCTCCAGTGCCTGTTCATAATCCTTCAATCCTGGCCAGCCTTGAGCCCATCTGTAAAGTGCTTTGGTGCTAAATGGATCAATTTCAAGAGCCTCCTGATAACTTTCAGTTGCTGATCTCCAGTCAGACAGCTTCAGTTCACAGGCAGCATTGTTCAAGGTACAGTTCACAGATATAGGATTTAACTTCAATAGTTTGTCATTTCCCGTTAAAGCTGTGCAGCTTTCTACATATTTTAGAGTTTTAGTGTATGGTGGATCTCCGAAACTCCAGAGCAAAGATAGACAGCTTGATACATCAATTGTTTCTCGTGTGCTTTTGCAGAACACTGATCTCTTCCAAACGTGGACGACAACTTTACAGAACGTGGCTACTAGCCAATAGTTGGATTATGTTCCAGGGCATTCCTAGGATAACAAGGACGTGTGGTGCATTAATGAGATCAAACTGTAAGATTTTTGAATGTCCTTTACTGCAGGTAATTTTTAATGGAGGAGTATGCCACTTCAGAAGACCTTCAGATTGACCCATCAACTGCTCTGACCATTTCTTCCTGTTTCCTGTGATGTCTTAGTATCCCCAACCTTTTAGCGAAGTCCAAAATTTCCTGGTTGCTCCTGAATCGATAAGAACGAAAACATCTATGGGGTCATGGTCTTTATACTGTATAACAGCTGGAAGGTTCCAGTGTGCCACTGCTGCCTGTATTGTATTAGCAGAACAAAGTAGAGTTTTTGGTTCCTTAACGCTTGTGTAAGCTTTCGGGTTTCTTGAGAAATTCTCACACAAATCGCCCTAGCTTCCCACCACAGAAACATAAATATTGCTTTTGCCTTCTTTTCCATTCCTCCTTAGAAGGGGATCCCTGGGTTTCCCCTATTTGCATAGATTCAGGTGAAGGTTGAAGAAGGAGTGGCTCAGTGAGTACAGACACTGACACTGAGTTTGAACCAGGGGAACCTTATGCCGTTGGGCAAGTCACTTTATCTCCCTGTGCCTCCGGCACCAAAAAAACATATTGTAAACTCTACGCAGCAGGGACTGTGTCTGCAAATAATATGTCTCTGTAAAGCACTACGTTAAACTAGCAGCGCTATACAATGAAAAAAAAGTTATCTTGTCTGACCAACATTGTTCTCATATCAGACTGAATCTAGGCGTTCATAAATAGTTCTGGAGTCCTTCCTCCATTTTTCTTCTTTATGTTCTGTTACACAGTGCTTCAATTGAAGAACTAAGGGCCTCATGCAGTAAGCGTCGATTATGTGAAATCGGCAATCTTACCGATTAGTCATGTTATTGGCGTTTTTTCCTCTCCGTATGCAGTAAGTGCCGAATACATTCAAAATCAACCCGAAAACAAATCCGCCCACTCTCACGATGATTAGCCGATCACACACAGGTGTATCGGCGTGCGTGGCGGGGTGCTGTTAGGTTGCCCAATCACAAATCTTGCTGAATCAGGCGAAACAAGCATGTTTTGGATTGCGCGCCATATTTAAAGGCAACGTGTACTGCTATTCATTCTCTGTGTTGTTGGGAGTGAGAGAGAGAGAGACGCACAGAGCTGGCTGTTTGAACATTTGCATATTGACTGAGAGACTTGTTGTGTATTGGGTGAGCTTTGTCCATTGTTGTTTTGTTTACATCTTTGTCTTGTTTTATATGTGGAAGTGTTTCGTGTGATTGCCTGTACATTTCTTGTCTGTTTTTTGTGAGTGCTGGAAGTATGCCCGCAAAGCGTGGGAAGAGTGATGCTGGTGGGAGTGGGAGTGCTACTCGTGCGAGTACGCGTCGGAGTGAACGTACTGTTCAGGGGAGTGATGTTGCTGAGAGTGAGAGTGGTGTTGCAGGGAGTGGGAGTGCTGGTGCTGCGAGTGGTGTTGCTGGGAGTGGGAGTGCTGTTGCTGGGAGTGGGAGTGCTGTTGCTGGGAGTGGGAGTGCTGGTGCTGGGAGTGGGAGTGCTGTTGCTGGGAGTGGGAGTGCTGGTGCTGGGAGTGCTGGTGCTAGGAGTGTGAGTGCTGGTGCTAGGAATGTGAGTGCTGGTGCTAGGAGTGGGAGTGCTGGTGCTGGGAGTGCTGCTGGTGGCGCAGTTGCTGATGGGGTGGATGGTGGTGGCGTGCTTGCTGGTGGGCAGCTTTTGGAGGCTCTTCCATTGGAAGAAGGAGAGTCCAGTCAGCACCAGCCAAGCTCTGACCCTAAACCTGCTCGGAAGAAACGTGTGGAGAAGCCACGTAATCCTCGCTTCAATGACCAGGAAAATACAGCTCTTGTCACTGGGATTCTGGAGCACTATGACAGTATATATGGACATTTACTAGGTAAGTGTACATTTACATTTATTATTCAAATACATGTGATCCTAGGTCATCTGAGTTTTGTTCATATGCAAATATGGCTTCACAATATCTTTCTATGTTAATTAGTCTGGAAACACAGCTTTTTATCATGCCTTACAAGGACAACTAAACACAGGCGGTCAATTTGCCATAACTGCATACAATATGAATGCAACCTTGCTTACATGTATAGGTTTAGTAGTGAATGCTCATGTGCTTCACATATTACACATAAAACAGCATGTTTGCTATCTCTTGGAACAGCTAGCAGTGTAGGAAACTGGTGCTTATATTATTATTCATTTACCTCATATATTTGATATGTTTTTCAAGGGCGGACAAGTTCAGCAAGCAGAAAAGAAATGTGGGACACAATAGTCATTGGTGTCAATGCGTGTGGGAATCATGTGAGGGACAAGCGGAATTGTCACAAGAGATTTGATGATATTAGGTCCAAATTGAAAAAGAAAATACAACACCAACGCGTGCATGCTACTGGCACTGGAGGTGGGCCCACACCACAACGTCTCATATTAAGTCCATTGGAGGAGCTGCTTCGGGCAAAATTACTTCCCGTCGTCGTGGAAGGCTTACCTGGTGACCGTGATATAGGAATTTACCCCTCACAATTTCCACCAGGTGAGAAATATTACTGTACTAGGCGTGTCGTTGCTTACAGTTATTTTGCATAGTTACACTGCTTTTTATACTGTCTTCACAATATAAGCATACCTGCATCTATATATGTATATGTCTGATTCTGTATATATATATATATATCTAAATAGACATATATGTTGTAGTCCTACTAAAAGCAGTAACTAATATAGCACGTGCCATTGCGTGCTCATTTACATGTGAATTCCCAAAATGCATTGCTGCAGTGGAAGCAATTGATGGTGGGCGAAGATGGGGAACAACAGGGTAGTACACATGTGTAACACATGTTAATGAGAAATTATTACTAGCTACAGGTACAGAACAGAAATATGTAGAATATTATTGTGTATTTATTTATTTTACTCCGACAAACATGACATTACTGCCTATTTTAAGCATGCATCAAATATATTGCATGCAACGGCCTACAAACATCACTTGCACTAACACATCTATAGTTGTTTATGAAAAGGTCCATTTTTGCTTTAAGTCATATACAGACAGCATAATGAGGCACACGTATCATATTTTATGTCATTGTTTTCATAACTTCAAAACTGCACACGACTATTTAGCTCATCTACCATTGTGTTAAAGCAGCTGCAATTAATATCTCATCACAGCATACACTTCAACAGAGGGGGTGGGGTTCAGCACACACACTAATTACAGCCTCATTTTAGGGGCAACTTAGTTCACACCATTTTCACCTGTTTCAAGTAATTGAAAGGTGTGGCTCATTAGGCTTTTTGGGGAAGGGAATACCGTTCTTACAACCTGACTAGCACAACTGAAGTTAATCACACTCATTTGAAAGCTTCACTTTAGCTACTAAATGCCCCAACAACTCATTACTTATCAAACCGTACGTCACACATTAGTTCACTCATATCTATAGTTGAACTACTATCAACGACACATTATCACACACTGCATGTGTTGTCTTGTTTAGTCACAGCCACATTCATGTGTGCCACATCTTATATTAATGTACCACACATATCCTCTACCAAAAGCAACACTTTTTGCAATATGACCACCTTCATGATAACCATTGTGAATGGTCAGCTCATGATAGTTATGTACATTATGATACTGATATCACTACACAACATATGATTTTTATGTACAAATTTAATGTATTTTTCCTCACGCATTACTGCAGAACCATAGTATGTTGTATGTTAGGGAACTCAAAACTTCTAAGTACACAGGCATGTACATTGTTATTACAACTATTTATGTTCACTTTCACACACACATTTTGGGTTAAGGAAATGATGCTGTTAGGTACTCATAAATACAGAACATACAATAACTGTTTGTTCAATATTTACACATGTAAATGTAAAACTTATGTTATTGTTATATATAGTTGCCCCTGAAGGACATGTGTCACCTGAGACTGAACAAGTGTCTTCACCTGGGTCAGCCAGCTCAACACACCTAGAAGGTGAGTGTATCAGTTGGTGGCCATATAATATGTGCTCTTCTATATGTTATGTTGTCATGTTCATTATTTGTTTTGCACATCTTCTTTAAATAGGATTACTTAGTGTCAGTGAAAATGAAGTGTAAGGCAACTTGTATTGTGTTAGTGATGTTAACTATCATGTAGGAGTTGTGAGTTTACAGCAAGTTTTCATTCACTCATATTTCATTCTGAGTCCAAACATTATTCTTAAGTCAAGGTAGTTTTTAATGTGAGGTTATAAAACGTATGGAAACATGTTAGTTGTTACTTATGACACAGTACAATTACATAGTAACACAGCAGAGATTAACATGACATTTAATAATTTGTACATTTATTTGTAGAACATGATGAAGAGGATTATGATGATGATGATGATGACGCCACCGCCATACACACACAAATAGAAGCAAGTGACCATGAAGACGTTCCAATTGAAACTGTTTTACCGGCAAATCGTCCAGCAAATACGACATACGATGCAATTGTAGCTTCTGAGGGAAAAATTGTGGAAGCAGAAAATCGTCGCCATTCTGACTTCATGACAGTGCTGGAAAGGATGATTGCACTGCAGGAAGAAACAGTTTCACAATTGGCACATCTCCACAGAGTCTTCATTGAAGTGCCGAAACAGTTGCAAAAAATCAACACCTCATTCGAAGCATTAGTTGTTCAGCAAACACAAGCTAATTACTGGAGAATGACTAATGTACCACAATTCAACACCTCCCAGCCAGGATCTGTTCATGCAGGTCAGTTTTCACCACATTCATCTGATATTCATTCACCAGGCCCAAATGTTACCGGTCAAGTAGCAGAGATTGCTGTGCAGGTTCCTGACGACATACTACCACTGCCATCTGTACAAAATCAGCAGCTGACACCTACAAAGGAGCCCACAAAAACAAAATACAAGCAGTTACTACTGACCAGTTTTTGGTCAAAAACAACAAAAGACACACATGAAACAGACCAACCATCACTTGTGCAGTGTCTACCAACTTGCTCACAGTCACTACCCAAAAGCCCTGTAGGTGAATCACTGCCCAAAAGCCCTGTAGGTGAATCACTGCCCAAAAGCCCTGTAGGTGAATCACTGGCCACAAGCCCTGTAGGTGAGTCACTGGCCACAAGCCCCGTAGGTGAACAGTCACTGCCCAAAAGCCCTGTAGGTGAGTCACTGCCCACAAGCCCTGCCCGTGAAGTGCCAGAGGCCACTCAAAGTGGCTCTGCTGTGCCTAAAGTTGGTGGCAAAAGAAAAAGGAAAATTCAAGAGACAACAAGCAGGCCTGTTACTCGCTCGCAAAAGGAACAAAAAAAATAAATGTTATAATTCAGAAAATATGTCTTTGGCCTTGTTTTGTTGACTTCACATTATCTAATTACTATTGTATGTATGCTGAAGACTGTGTTGTTTCCAAACTTTCAAGTATGTTCTTGTACACGTGAAGTTTTGGAAATGTTAACACTCAATTAATGAATAGTGTTATAAATATTTATGTATTAATCGTCTGTTCAGTAATGGTCCACCTGGAACCAGTTGCAAAGTTTAGAGAAGCTGCCATTGACTTTGCAGCAAAACATTGCATTTGGGTGTGTTAATTGATGTAAGAATTGCATATGCATATTAGTCACATGCATTTATAAAAACACCTAAGTAACTGCAAACATCTTTCTTGTACGTGTACAGCAGGATTATGTGTAAATTATTACTTACCTTTGCCTTGCTTGGGCATTCTAATTTTGTCCTTTAATCATTTGTGTGTTCTTGTTTCAATAACATCTCAGAATGTATAAAAATATATATACACACACACACACACTGAGTGTGTGTGTGTGTGTGTGTGTGTGTGTGTGTGTGTGTGTGTGTGTGTGTGTGTGTGTGTGTGTGTGTGTGTGTGTGTGTGTGTGTGTGTGTGTGTGTGTGTGTGTGTGTGTGTGTGTGTGTGTGTGTATATATATATATATATATATATATATATATATATATATAGTACTATATAAACTGGTATACATGTATTTTACAAACTAATACACTTCATGCTTCCTTGTGAAAGCACACTATTTTAATAATACAGGCATAATGTTTGAGAAATATCCTAAGTATGAGACTCTAACAGTATTGTGCTTAAACAAATGTTTATTACTTCATTCAATCATGTTTCTCACCATTTAAATAGGTTTCATACAAGGTATACTTACTGCCATCAATGTTGTGTGTACTCCTGCAATATTAAAAAAAATAAAATATAATATATAAATATATATATATTTTTATAAGAGAGATATATTTAGATATATATATATACACACGTATTTAAACTCATGCAGACAGGGAGTTAACCAGACTTTCACATACACACAGAAATGTAAGCGGGGAAAAAACATTTCTTTTTGCAGGTGTGTGTTTGTACTGATATGCCTGGCTAAGAACTATTTTCACACAGTGGTCTTTGTTAGTTTTCAAAAAAACACTATGTGAACGATTTCAAAGTCTAGGGATGTTTTTCAGAAACGAGATAAAAGAAGGAGAAATGTTTCTCCCACAGTCCCATATCACTAACCACAACTGTTAACCCAATTAGATTTACAAAGCCAATTGGCGTTTGAAATAAGGAGTCAAAGTAGTTAGTTTTGATGACCTTGACAAGGAAAAACAGGAGTTTGTTAGCCATTCAGCACATTCATTTTGATGAGCAAATAACACAGACCTGCACACAGCTTTTGTGCTACTCAGACATGGCTGATGAATTCGTTACCAATATTAATCCCCTTTTAGGGTATAAGTACATGATCTGTGAAGCCATCTTGAACAGTCGCGGACAGAAAGCAAGCACACGCCAAATCGATGATTTCATTCGAGCAAAATATCCTTATTACCAAGACCGTAAGCATGCACGGAATTTTAATTCCTCAATAAGATTCACTTTATCAAGTAATGACTTTTTTGAACGTGACCAGGATAAGCTACAACACACCTATGGTTTCTGGAAGATTGCCCAGGAAAAACAATTTCTCCTGAAAGACGGCACTTATATTGTCGTGAAAGGCATATTTATTCCTAATGGCAATAGCAATGTATCCGCTACTACTGATCCGTTTGAATCGATACGTGCTGCAATATCTGCAGCCTCCATTCCTGAAACCCACATTGTACAAGAACAAAAGTACTATGATTATGTACCAAGCCTTTCAGCTGAAAATGCATTGGAATGGGAACCCGAAGAAATGAACCTACCTCCCGACCAATTATTTGAAGAAAGCAGTGGCGATTCCTATGAGCGCTTCCTGGAGGAGATATGTGTCATACTGGATTCAGCGGTTGGGTCAAGCGTGGATGAAAATGCCTTGCATTTCTGGAGCGACCAGTTGCAGCCAGGCGAAGAGTTAATTCTAGAAGAATGGTAAATATAACAATCGTTATGCGTTGACTCTGCGTTTAAATTTTTTTTTTTTTTGTAACCACCATTTTCACTTTCAATGCGTGGATACAGCGTAACATTGCAGACTGCATAACATGTAGCGATCACAAACAAATTGTTTCCTAATACAATATAGTAGAACCTGAAAGAGTAGTACACATTGCTGACGGTATACATATACGTACTTTCCTATCCCTTTAAACATATTAGCAACATTTTTCCATAACTCTAACACATACCTGTTTTGTTATCATGCAACATCTACAACATTGAAAACCGGGTCCACCACGTATGACGTGGGACCCTTGTCATGGGCCAAGGCGTCCTTAAAAAGGATTACGGATGTAAGTCCCGCCCCCAAGCGACGTGCGCGCCTCAAAGCCTATTGGCTGTCATGTTTTGTTATAGTAACGGTAACTGCAGTGTGTGATGCGTGCGGCTCAGTGTTTGTAGGCGTACCCTGGGCGTTAGCCGAATGTTAATTGAGTGGGAGGAGTGTTAGCGTGCGTTTCACGCTGGCTTAACATGACGTCACACGTATTGCATTTGCGCATTGTGTTATCGGCCGTCCTTTCTGTCCAAACACGTCTGGTTTAAAAGAATACAGATGTACTCGTTTAGAATGATTTTAGTTTCATCTTCATTGTATTTGAAATAAAGATGTGATGTTTACTGGTATTTTCTACATGTATTGAACGCACAACGTTCGCTTTGTTTTGCGCATGCGCTAACAGTTAGTGGAGCCAAGCGTGAAGTGCGTGCGCACACTAAGATGTGCGCGCACATTTTTCAGTATACAGGCAACGTTCACTTCATATACATAGTTATGGCTGCTACAAATGATAATAAAAATTACATACTGATGTACACTTGTAGTTGTAACATATAAATGAGTGACGTGTGTATGTACACAATCATATAGAGCTGTGTAACGCGTTGTCACGGATACATATATAGTAAGGTGCCATATTTGACCATCATGTGTTTGCTGTATTTCAGAGATGTCGGGGAAGATACAATCGGATCAATGTATGATTTCAGAAGAGTCTACCTTTATATGAGATGATTGTGAGGAGGAGCCACCGACTACTATACTACATATGGAATTAATTTTATATTGCTTGCAGCGCTTATTAACAAACAATTAAAAAAGTGATAACCTTATGCCTATATTGCATAAGCACTTAATTAACATAATGATGTTGCAAAATAGTGCCTATTGAATTTTTCTTGAGTGTTCTTTAATGACTACTAACATTTTATGACATGGTGTGTTTTTTATATAACAACCATTCCCACTCTGCTAACACATTTGTGTATTCTATTGTGTAATGGAACGTATGACTGTCGAAACTATGTAACAATAATAATAATAATAATATGAGCATGTTCATGTATAGGGCTGCTAGTTGTACGCAGCGATTTACAGACACATGTTTCAGCCTGAGGTCCCTGGCCCGTGGAACGTACTAATGTTTTTTTGCCGCATGAGGCACAGGGAGATAAAGTGACTTGGCCAAGGTCACAAGGAGCCCACACCGGGAATTGAACCAGACTCCCCTGCTTCAAACTATCAGTGCCAGTGTGTGTCTTTACTCACTGAGCCACTCCTTCTCCCAATGTAAAGGACACTTACAACCAAGTAGCCATTTATATTTAAAATCTCTTGTTACATGGGTATGTAGATAAAATGGTTTGGGACTGTAGCAAATAATGTTACTGGCCAGATGTTATGGTCCCCTCCAATGCATGATGTTCTGAATATGACATCACCATCATGTTATGAAGTACGTTTCTGTGTATATTTCATTAACCTAACTAACTATAGTTTACGGTGTTTATTAATCGTTTAAAAATACATAGTATAGTCAATATGATGATATAAGCTACCATAATAAAGCTGGTGTTATCATTTGTCGGTGTTATACATGGATCCTACACCAATTGATAGAGACACAAACAGTTGTCTTAAAAAGTGTGTCTATGCTAGTGATGAATGTGCTCCCGTAAGTAAACAAATAAGTACAGTTATCCCCTTTTCTCCAAACACCTCTATATTACATTAATGGAAATTATAAGGAAACATACATAAAATGTGATGAAATGTGAGTAATCATTTTGTAATACAATGCACATGAAACCTCAAGAGTAGCTAAATGCATATACATGATACAGAAAGTACATATATGTAACATTTGTGTTTAAACCAATATGTTGGGTTTTAGTTCAAATAATTATAGGAAGATTGAGGTAGCCACATCTTATGAGAGATGTCAGCAAATATACATACCATGATCAGTCATACTGCAAATATACCTATAATGCAAAGGAACAATATATAAATTGCAAACATTGACATGCCATCTTCAGTACCGTAAACAACACATCAAAGTGTGTATTTGGTGTTAAATGTGCAACACCATGTATATTTAATGACATTCAAAATGTAAATGAGCCTGGTGTACATATCATATGGATGTACATGTTACACTGCACCAATAACATTGTATGTAAGCATACTAGAAGCATGAATGAGTATGGGCATAATATGTGTATTGTGTTAGCATAAGGAACAACACAATGCTAAAATATTAGTGCTTTGTTACCCCAGTTGTATTCACATACACACAACTAAAGTACAATTGAAGAGGGATTATATAACCTGTGCAACAATAACATACCGGTGCCACATCCCTTTGTGCACACAGCAGAGAAAAGAAAGGTGTGCAACCCATATTCATCTGTGTCCTAACAGAAGGTTATATAAAAAAAAATTATTGTTAAGATAACATAATGTAAGTATAAAAGTAGAACTTGGAACATATCTGTTTTTACTTACAAGAAAAAAATGAATTGATGAGATTCTGTCGTGTCTGGCCACCACTGGCTGTTTGTTCATTTTCAGCAGCTACATGGGTGGGATGCTCGTCTACCAAAGGCTCAGCTAGGTCTGATTGTACATTGTGCCTGAGTGCAACATTGTGCAAAATGCAACAGGCAAGGATAATATCAGAGACTTTTTGAGGCTTGTATAGAAGAGCCCCACCAGTTCTGTCCAGACACCTAAATCTGGTCTTGAGTAGGCCAAATGTCCTCTCTATAACAGATCTTGTAGATATATGGGCTGCATTGTACCTCTCCTCTGCTTCAGTTTGAGGGTTTAGCACCGGAGTCAAGAGCCACGGCCTAATTCCGTATCCTGAGTCACCTATAATGAATGGAGCACACATAAGCTGACATTAGTGATCAAATGGTACAATGCCAACATTCCTAAATAAAAATGTGTTTTGTGTTATAACATGTAAATGTGTACTCACCCAGCAGCCAACCATATTCAAAATGTCCCTCTTCGAACGCATGGAAGACTGAAGAGTTCCTCAGGATAGAGGAATCGTGACTGGAACCAGGGAATTTGGGTACCACATGCATTATCCTCATCGTGGCATCACATACCACCTGTACATTGAGTGAATGGTAGTGCTTCCGATTGCGGTACACATGCTCACTCTGACTAGGTGCAATCAAAGCAACATGTGTGCAATCGATTGCACCCAGCACACATGGTATCCCTGCTATATTATAAAAGCCAGTCCTGACTTCCAGCCACTCTGTCGCCTCTGTAGGAAAATGAATATAATTCCTAGCGCGTCTATTGAGTGCATAGAGAAACTGGGTCAAGGCCCGCGAGAATGTAGATTGCGAGACCCCGCCCACTATGCCCACAGTTGTCTGGTATGACGCGGAAGCAAGATAATGTAATGAGCACAGCATTTTAACAAGCCCAGGGACTGCACGACCTCTGGCTGTGAAAAAATCTAAATCTCCCCTTATCTCCTGATAAAGAGCTAAGATTGCTGCTGAACTCAAACGATAGCGACTTACAATCTCCTCCTCACTCATCCCATCTAACAGGGTTCTCTCCCTGTACAGACGCGGACGAGGCACAACTTGTCTCCTCTGTCTTCTCCTCTGATCTCCTGTCCCTCTCCCTGTCCCTCGGCCTGTCCCTCTCCCTGTCCCTGTCGTATCCGCGTCACTGTCCCTGTCACTGTCCCTCGGTGTGTCCCTCCCTTGCCCTATATGATTGTCTTCATCATCAAGCATGTCATAGAAAAGAATGTTCCTCCGTCTCCTAAACAATCTCAACATTTTGAAATGAGTAGCTGTGAATGAGCAGGTAATGGGCGTCCTTTAAATAGGTATAATGATGTCAGGTGACATAGTAAAATGCAAGGTTTTACATGAACATAATAAAGTACTTGTGTGGCAAGCTGTGTGCAGTTGTTGTGTGTATTCTGCAGGGAATGATGATATTTGCCAATGATGTGAGGTGAAGCTTTGTACAAACATTGCTTGCAAATAAATAGTTGCATGTGCAATGCATGTAAAACTTGTGAACGCAAGAGTCAGTCATGTAATGAGACAAAAAGGCTGAGATTGATGTGGGAAAAGTTTTGTGTAACATGTGTAATTAGCCATGTTATTGTGACATGTTGCCAACAATGAATAGTCGTGTGCATATGCATGCATTTCTGTAAGGAGGATAGTTGGTATAGAATGAGTTAACAAGGTGTCCCAATGCTGAATTACTGTACATGTGTGTATAAGTTAGGTTGAAGTGCTTGTAATGCTACGGTTACAATGTAAACATGCAATGTGATTGAGCGTCCAATAAGTGACGTCATGAAAATAGGGAGGACCAAACGTAGATGTAAACATGAGAATTTAGATGTACATGAACGTTTAAAGATGCGTGACACATTACAAGCATTGTGTAATGTAAAGGAACATGAATATACGGTGTATGTGTGACATGTGTGACATGTGTAACATGTAAACAATTGTCGATCAATGCAGTAAAATGTGTGCTATGATGTGAGGTTCTCCTTTAAGAGTTGAGTATAGTATTTTCCCTTGCCACATCATCACATGATGAGTAATGTGACCCGCAAATGCTGCAAACATGTAAAAGTATAATGTTATGCAAATAATACACGTCAGCCGTGACACAATGCAGGGAATGCCCCCCACACTGTAATGCAAATGACGTTTGTATTGTGAGCAATGAAACGTAAACAGTACTATACTGTTATACGTCCCCGCTCCATTGACTCCATTGATGTACAGAAGATTTTTTTTTTCTAAGTGCCGTTCCGGCAGCCTTAGCGATCGTTCTCCCGTCCAAACTGCCAACTTTAGTTGGCGGGAGAAATCGGCCATAACATCTCAATTTCGTAGTGCCGATCAGCCCCGATAAGCTGTTTTTTTTTGTTGAATCCAGCCGATTTAAAAAAGTGGCGATCAGTGGCGAAAACAGGCTTATCGGCAGCCGACTGGCCATAACAAAATAATCGGCTCCGAAACCTGGCGAAATCAAGCACTTATCGGCGCTTACTGAATCTCAAACCCAATTTTGGCTATAAAATGGTGATAATTCCCTTATCAACGCTTACTGCATGAGGCCCTAAGTCCACTAACCTTGAGTATTAAGCGGGTTTTGGAACAACCTGGGTCAAAATATCTTTAATCTCATCTCTGAGACCTCTATAAAACAGAAAAGCTTTTTGATCCTCAGGCCAAGGAGATTCTAGCACTAGATGATTGAACTGGGTAAGATACTGTATGCCAAAATGTCTTTGTTGCCCTGCTGATGCTACAGAAGCTGATTGGACGATAGCTCATCTATCAAATATTTGTTGAAATGCTGCTTTAAACTGATCTAGATTGTATAGCAGTGGGCTGCCTAAATTCCCTAATGGGATAGCCCATGCGGCCACATCCCCTCCCAAATAGGATATGTTAAACGCTACCTTATATTAGGCGTAAGGAAAAGACATAGGCCTGCCTAAAAAATTAAGTTGACATTGGGTCAAAAATATCTGTTATTTCTGGGGACCCACAAAATAGCGTTCTGGCGATGCTAAATGGATACTGTAGCATAGGGAAAGTAATGTGGAATAGGTGGGACCCCACTTGCCACTTGAAGACTAGGACTCCCCCTCTGAATAGAACTGGGGGAAGTAGAAACAGTCTGTGGCACCCCTCTATCGAGAGAAGGTGTTACCTGAGCCTGAAAATGATCCATTCTAGCAGTTATCCCTGTTATAATTACTTTGGATGCTAACAAAACTCCCTACATGTCCTGCAAGGTTTTGGCTAACTTAGCCAGCTGTATTTTGGTGGGATCCATGTACCTAGGAGGGACTGATAACTTGGGCTTTTCAATATAGCAGGATGTATAGACCACTCAGAGCTAGCATGGAAACCCCAAAACATGACAGGAGCCGAAAAATATAAAAACTGATAGAGTGTAATATAACACAACAAATAACAAGACAGGTTAAACAAAATGGAGTCTGAAAAATGTGCAGGGCTGTACCAAAAAGCTATGGTAGCTAAATAATAAACAGGAGACAATAATGTTAAGGGTAAAAACAGGAATAACCAAGATAAGCTGCAAGAATCTGCAGTGCTACATGTAACAGCAATAAATAGCAAGGGACAAAATAATGAACAGGGGGACAAAGTAGTGCAAAAGAAATGCAAGACGAAAATCAAGAATGTACCTGAATGTCTGTAGAACCAGGAGCCTGAATAAAAAGGAACAGGGAAAGATGCAGCGCTAGGGAACAAGAAGAACCTGACTCCTGACCTATAAAACAGGATGTTTGACAAGCAAAGTCCAAAGAGGGAAACGGCACCCCATACCGGGGCCTGTACCTCGGGAAGTAGGGGGTCCCCGCGGCTGAAATTAATGCGGTTCAGCTCAGGAGACTCCCTGCTCCCGCACACTAGTATTAAAAAATAAAATAAAAAATCTTTATTACCGTAGTGGCTAGCTGCCAAGGTAATGAAGCTGCTTTAATGTGATTTTTACTAATAGTGTACGGGAGCAGGCGATCACCTGAGCTGAACCGCATTCATTTCAGCCTCGGGGACCCCCTGCTTCCCGAGATATAGGCCCCGGAATGGGGTGCCGGTTTCCCTGTGCGTTTAAATCTCCCGCGTCACGTGACCGGGAGATTTAAACATTCCGGAGACACTGGAGCCTGTAACCTCTCACAAAGCCATATCCTGGCTTTCATTTTATCTTTGCTATAATACTTTCTGTGTCTTTTGTTAACAACTCCTGTCAATCTCTCAGTAATCATACCTCAGGGGCCTTTAATGAAGTCATTGTTAGCCACAAAGATTGCAAACTGTTGCAGTCTGCTTATTACTGGGACAAGTCTCATAATTTGCAGCAAAACCATATCAAACTTTATACAAACCACCTCATTTGTAGATTTAGTAAATCTGGCAAAAGACAAATGTAGCCCGGTTCCCCTTGGGCTCCCAGTGATCCCTTACCTCCGCGGCGGCTGCTGGTGCTACCGAAGAGTGAGGACATATGTCCGGTGGATGTAGGGAGTGTTGTTGGGGGTGGCTGTGAGGCGAGCCGGTCACGGGGAGCTTCGCGGCACACCTGGCTAGCGGGGGCCGCCATCTTGGATTTGCGTACGTAGGCGCAGTATCATTCCCGAGTCTGACAGCCATTAGGGAGTTCACGCATGCACAGCAGGACCCCTGGAGTGCCAGCCAATAGGAAGACAGGCTCACACAGGGCTACAGCCCCCAGGATGCATAGGGGCAAGGCACCACTTGATCTACGGCAGTCAATAGGGCTGCATCTTTGCCCTGCACCAGACATTGATACATTTGGCATGCTGAGGACCACGCCAGTCGGAGCTGGGACACCAGAAGGGTAGGGTGTGCATGTGCAGGGTGTCAGTGACCCCCTCTCCCAGGGGGTGGGGGAAAGTGCTCACACAAACATTGTCTCTCACTCTCTGCATTCATGATGCAGTTTGTCATAACCGTTTTGTAACCTCATCCTTAAACGTTGACAGTGATATTGGCAGCAATTTCATTTTGAAACACGTTAAGAGCAAATTAGTGAATGGCCCATCATTTCTTTTCTTTTCCAAAAATATCTCCTTTGTTTTTGTCTAATCTTATTGTTGGGATGGATTTTCATCTTATATTGTCATTAATAACCGCTCATTCCGCTCAAGAGAAAAATATACATGACACATCCGAGCATCTGGTTTCTGAAAAAATGACACATGCTCTGCTCTCTTGCTGATTACATTTTGACATCACCACTTCTACTACCGGTATTAATAAAAGGGCAGTCATATCTGCATTCAAATAGCAGAAGAATCCAAATGACACATCATTTTTTAATATGTAAAAATATCACCCGAGCCACTTAAATTAGATTATGTTTTGCATAACGCAGAAGTAGAAATGCATTTTTAAAATAGATCTAATAGGGATAAAGGTTGATATGCGGGCCCTTTGCTTTTAGTTTCAACCTGGGGTTCAATATGTTTTGCAGTCACAGACAGTATCAACCTTTGAATGACAAACAAAATAAAGAACCACACAAAATACAATTCTATTTTGATCTGGAAATGTCGAAGTCTGTATTGAAGATATTAAAGTAAAAACACGATTTCCTAGATAGCTACAATGGCTATGTTAGAAAAATGTGCTATTGATTGCTTCCTACTGTATGTACATCTTCATATATTTGGACATCCTCTATTGGAAAGTCAGACCATAATAAATAAGAAATAATATATTATATATATATATAGAGAGAGAGAGGTATCTGTACCGTGTTAGCCGAGCTTAATAATCAAAAATGAATAGACAATACAGTTCTGTGCCTAACGAAATCTTTTATTTGTACGAGCTTTCGAGCACCATGAGAAGGACTACTGCTTGAAACCGCCTAAAGCCTGTCCTGTTTCTCCACAACATTGCGGAAGCTCAGCCTGTCCTGAATCAAACAGGTATCTAGCCCCACACTGACCTGTTGCCAGAGTAAATCTCCCAGAGGGGGGGGGGGGGGAAGCAGCGCTATATATATATATATATATAAATATATATATATATATATAAACAGCTGAACCCCGTTATAACACAATCCATTGCAATGCGAATCTGCTTATAACGCGATGCAAGCGTGGCTCCCAATTTTCGTATTTATGAATACTTTACAACACGATTATTGGTATCTTAAATACTTTTTTGTACAATGCACACAATTGTACATTATTTCGAACGATAACACGATGTGATTCGTTGGAACCCAAGTACAGCGTTATAAGGGGGTAAGGGGGTTGAGCTGTCTATATATATATATATATATAAAATCTATGTGTGTGTAAATATATATGCCTACAACACTGCATACATTCGTGCTATTTATTATATAAATGTAACGGGTATTCCACCCCACCCAATCTCATATATATAGTGTGGGTGAGTAGAACATGTAGTGTTACCGGTGTGTGTGGTGCGTTACCTGTTGGTTCACAGGAGGGCTGAGCTTCCACCACGGGGAACCTGGGGCAATTACAATACTATGGACAACCACTTACAATAGGTGCAGCGCCTCCACCTGCGATGGCTCCCACCAGAGGGGGAGTGGATCCTCGCAGGACAAACACAATGATCACATACACAATGGAGTATAATAACTAAGGACTTTACTAACATGTAATACGACACATCACATTCATAACATAACCTGTGTCCCTCTCAGGAGGAGACACTAACCGTGACGTCTCGCAGGACGATTCCCCAACACTAGGTGATCCCACCCAGTGTCCAAAGAACCCCACCCAATGTCCCGCACTCTTGCAGAGAGTCAATGGGTGACTGCGCAGTCACTTTTAAGCTAAGGGCCCGGTGGTGCACTTAGAACTGTAGATACCTGCCGAGCACTCCAGTGCTCGGATCAGCAACGCTTCACAAAGGGTCAGACGCGTGATGAATCCGTCTGATCCTATCCTGGCGATATTCTCTGTGGACCCCCAACGTGGGTCCGAACTCCGTCACTGGAACCGCAGCATCCGCTGAGTCCCTCTCTAACGATACAGCAACGTGACACACCCTGCACTACAGGCCGTCCCTATAGCACAGCATCCTTAAGTGGCTTAAGGGTCAATCTCCTAGGGCATTCGGGGTTGCCTATCCTATATAGGTAGGTCTTGTACCCACCCTACTCATAATACGGGCCCTGGGCCATGGATCCCCGGACTGGTTACCGCTATGAACCCCCCCCAGTTGCCTCGTACTACGCGCAACGCCGGCCTGGGCAATGGCTCCCCGGATTGGTTACCGCTATGAACCCCCCCCTCGCCTCGCCACTCGCAACACGGACCCTGGGCTATGGCTCCCCGGACTGGTTACCGCTATGAACCCCCCAGCTGTCTCGTGCCACTTACTTACAACAGGACCCTGGGCTATGGCTCCCCGGATTGGTTACCGCTATGAAACCCCCCTGTTGTCCCTATCTTCCCTTCTGTTCCCCAGTTGCCAACTAAAGTAAGTGACAGGTTCCCTATCCTGAGGGCTGTCCCTGGCAACACTCACACTACTGGGGGACTCAGGGCTATCTTGGGCCAAGGGGGTGCTGGCCTAGTACAGGGAGTCCCTCGCTCCTGTACCCTACCTCCTTCCCTTGTCTGCTCCTTCCTCTCACTGCCCACATAGCTGCAAGCCCGCCAAATGTATCCACTTCTCCTCCTGGCAGTCCTACAGCCCTATTGGCTCCTATGAGGCACCTGGTGCCTCCCTCGCTAAGCACTATGGGAATTGTAGTCCCTGAGCGCCTGTAATAACATTGGGGCCGTATGCGTGCCTTTCCTACACCTGCACTAACCCCTAATGGCCGCCGCAACATCCCTCTCACTGTCCCTACTCTCGCGCGACTCCTGCGCATGCGCGAGTGGTGCAGTAATGGCGGCGCTCTCTTCGCCGGCCGCCGGGACCTTAGAGACGTGACCGCGGCCTTAGCAACGGCCCGATCGTGTCCCCGGCAACCGGCCCGCTCGCGGAGACAGCGCACCGCTCCCTGCAACGGTCCCCACCCTTGGGATGGCCGTCGGGTCTGCCGCTGGCCTCCGGCAGCACCCGGCATCTCTCCTGGCCACGGAGGATCCCTAGGAGGACGAAGGGGGAAACAGGTGACCTGGCTACACTCTCCCCCTGGTGAAAAACCCAACGTCCTCGCTTGGGGAACGACATAACATGGCACAATTTTACACACTGAAAAATAGCATGGCATACCCCATACACTTAACAGATCGGCTGCAACATCCTCAAAACATGGCACATTTTCACACAATGAAAAATTACATGGCATATCACACCCACTATTACCCGAGGCCAGCTGAGTATCAGCTGCTTGCTGAGACCATTTGTGGGGTGCCCCTAACTGATCAGATGGGGGTACCTCACTTTTGCGTCCGTGAGCCTCCCCGGGGTGAATCTCTCGGAAAGCACACTCTGGCGTAACAGTCACTGCTTCAGTGCTACTTCCTCCCCCTGGTGGAAGGAATAGCACAGTGTCCTTCACACCAACCTTTACTTGATCATCCATGGCCTGGAAGCAGCAGGCCAGGCGGCCAGGACCTTTCCCTCGATCCACTACTTGACGAATGGGCCGCTTCTTTTTGGGCGCAAAGGAGGCAACTTCTACTAGCTCCTTTGCCACATAGTCCTTGTCCTACATACGTGCTCAGCTTCCACTGAGAAGCGAGAATTGGACACTGTCTCTTTACTCAAAGTCTCTGCTTCACCTGGCAGGGGGTAAAGGGTAGATACCTTACCACTGCGGTGATTCCCGGTGGCCAACAGGTCATCGGGGACGCTGTCAGTTCCCACCTCGGCTGTCGCGGAACCTGCCCCCTGTACTTCTGGGGCAGTCCACTTACTGTCTTGAAACTCGGGAGCGTTGGATCCCAGTCCTGGGACCATATGGGTTGGAGCGCACAGGCTCATACTCAGTTCAGGAGCCGTAACTCTGGCCTGTTGCACGGCCACCTCCATCTTCACCTGGATGATAGGTGGTAGGTACTGGTCCACTCGCACTGCAGGACAGCTATCTTCTAAGGGGGACACCTCCACCAGGACGCGATGTCGAGTGGAGCCATTCGCCCCGGGTGTCCAGACTTAAGAAGCTATCGTGCTCTGCGGTCACCTGGAGGCTCACACCCAACACCCCTGGGGCAGTCAACTCACCCTTGTCGTCGTCAACAGGTACTGATCCCAAGCCTGGGACCGATGGTACCTCTGTAGGCCAGACTGGCCGTGGTAGGGCACACAGGCCCACAGCAGGCTCTGTATCCGCCGATACAGTGGGTTCAATGACATCACTAGAGTGGTCCGCCGGCTGGCGCATCACCACAAGCGGTTGGTCGCTGAAATCACTAAAAGAAGATGGGGGTACAGACACCTTACCCTGTGAATCCGCTGTCTCCTCTGTAACATCGCTGGGGTGGTTCGCCGGTAGGCGCATCGCCACCGATGTATCACTCGGTTCCATAGCTAGCTTGGCAGGTGATTCCTGCTCAGAAACCAGATCTAGAATGTTCACGAGGGCACACGGGCCCTCCAAAACCTCCGCTCTTGAGGTAGGTATATTAGCATCATTGACCGGCTCAGTAGAAGGGTTCATCGCATCTTCCTCGGTGGGTTCCGTAGGCCGCAGCATCATGGGCTGCAGGAACTGTGCTCCGCAGCAAACACTCTTGGGTCCCCAAGTCAATTTTCCACCTGGGAAGTCACACTGAGTACAAACACATTGTATGCACACCTCTTTGTCCACCCTTACCACCCGCTTGTCTATTGGTGGCCCACAGGGGTTAAAGTCCATACCACCAGACAAATTTAAGTCCTTTTGCAAACATGGGCACAAAAGAAAAGACAAGCTCCCTCCTTTTCTGCGCCATGCTCCATACAGCTGCGGGTGTGTTTCTCTGCATCCCGTACTTTCCTTAGGAGGAACAGAAATTACTGATAGCTGTTCACTGTGCTCACTCACATGGCGGGGGCGGGGCTCTGGTTTTCCCGCCAATCCCGGACAGATTTCTGCAACCTTTTTCTGAGCAGCCTGGCAGTCAGAAGCACATGTGCCATTTTGAGTGGGCGGGAGCCGCCATTTTAGCTGTGACTCACTGTTAGCATTCTCTGCTGCAGGAGCCTCCATTTTGACTACAGTCCTGTTAACTACACTGCAGCTTTTTGCATAGATCATGAGACAGTCCCTTGCGGAGGACTCGGTAGGGTTAATACATGGGGAACAGTCTCTAGGCATATGTCACGCGTGGTGAACAGGAGATAGGTAATCCCCCGGCCGTCAGTGTCCAGCTTATAGTCTGTCACCCGGGCAGTGGCCAATTCCGGGCAAGTTCTTACTTGTGCGCGCATTGTGGACAAGGCCGTATCATGGGATACTCCGGCCACTACAAACACGCGCCTTGGGGATAATTGCCGCGCTAAGGCCCAGTCATCGACGTCTTGCTGTGACGGCACCGACATGATGAAAAATATGAATCGGACAATTTAGAAAAAAATGGAACAGGGCACCCCAGGTCTATCTCAGCAGCGCCTCCAAATGTAACGGGTATTCCACCCCACCCAATCTCATATATATAGTGTGGGTGAGTAGAACATGTAGTGTTACCGGTGTGTGTGGTGCGTTACCTGTTGGTTCACAGGAGGGCTGAGCTTCCGCCACGGGGAACCTGGGGCAATTACAATACTATGGACAACCACTTACAATAGGTGCAGCGCCTCCACCTGCGATGGCTCCCACCAGAGGGGGAGTGGATCCTCGCAGGACAAACACAATGATCACATACACAATGGAGTATAATAACTAAGGACTTTACTAACATGTAATATGACACATCACATTCATAACATAACCTGTGTCCCTCTCAGGAGGAGACACTAACCGTGACGTCTCGCAGGACGATTCCCCAACACTAGGTGATCCCACCCAGTGTCCAAAGAACCCCACCCAATGTCCCGCACTCTTGCAGAGAGTCAATGGGTGACTGCGCAGTCACTATTAAGCTAAGGGCCCGGTGGTGCACTTAGAACTGTAGATACCTGCCGAGCACTCCAGTGCTCGGATCAGCAACGCTTCACAAAGGGTCAGACGCGTGATGAATCCGTCTGATCCTATCCTGGCGATATTCTCTGTGGACCCCCAACGTGGGTCCGAACTCCGTCACTGGAACCGCAGCATCCGCTGAGTCCCTCTCTAACGATACAGCAACGTGACACACCCTGCACTACAGGCCGTCCCTATAGCACAGCATCCTTAAGTGGCTTAAGGGTCAATCTCCTAGGGCATTCGGGGTTGCCTATCCTATATAGGTAGGTCTTGTACCCACCCTACTCATAATACGGGCCCTGGGCCATGGATCCCCGGACTGGTTACCGCTATGAACCCCCCCCAGTTGCCTCGTACTACGCGCAATGCCGGCCTGGGCAATGGCTCCCCGGATTGGTTACCGCTATGAACCCCCCCTCGCCTCGCCACTCGCAACACGGACCCTGGGCTATGGCTCCCCGGACTGGTTACCGCTATGAACCCCCCAGCTGTCTCGTGCCACTTACTTACAACAGGACCCTGGGCTATGGCTCCCCGGATTGGTTACCGCTATGAAACCCCCCAGTTGTCCCTATCTTCCCTTCTGTTCCCCAGTTGCCAACTAAAGTAAGTGACAGGTTCCCTATCCTGAGGGCTGTCCCTGGCAACACTCACACTACTGGGGGACTCAGGGCTATCTTGGGCCAAGGGGGTGCTGGCCTAGTACAGGGAGTCCCTCGCTCCTGTACCCTACCTCCTTCCCTTGTCTGCTCCTTCCTCTCACTGCCCACGTAGCTGCAAGCCCGCCAAATGTATCCACTTCTCCTCCTGGCAGTCCTACAGCCCTATTGGCTCCTATGAGGCACCTGGTGCCTCCCTCGCTAAGCACTATGGGAATTGTAGTCCCTGAGCGCCTGTAATAACATTGGGGCCGCATGCGTGCCTTTCCTACACCTGCACTAACCCTTAATGGCCGCCGCAACATCCCTCTCACTGTCCCTACTCTCGCGCGACTCCTGCACATGCGCGAGTGGTGGAGTAATGGCGGCGCTCTCTTCGCCGGCCGCCGGGACCTTAGAGACGCGACCGCGGCCTTAGCAACGGCCCGCTCGCGGAGACAGCGCACCGCTCCCTGCAACGGCCCCCACCCTTGGGATGGCCGTCGGGTCTGCCGCTGGCCTCCGGCAGCACCCGGCATCTCTCCTGGCCACAGAGGCTCCCTAGGAGGACGAAGGGGGAAACAGGTGACCTGGCTACATACAGTACTGATGCAGCGGCCGTTATTCGAACACTTCACGCGTCATGTACATCGGAATCCCGATTAGAAACCGCAGGATGAATTCCAGCCTTCCCGCACTAAGATGCGAGCGCGGCGAGTGCAGAAAAACGAATTTTAGTTTTCTGGCTTTAAAAACATGAAGTTGACACAGTAGCACAGTAGCACAGTAGCACAGTGGCACAGTAGCACAGTAGCACAGTAGCACAGTAGCACAGTGACACAGTAGCACAGTGACACAGTAGCACAGTAGCACAGTGACACAGTAGCACAGTAGCACAGTAGCACAGTAGAACAGTACTGTACACATTACAATTCATCCATTTTATTGCAAACGAAGAAACAGAATCCATGAAATTAAAAAAAAAACATCCGCGATAAGCGCGGGTGCCTGAGGCGATTGGTCGCGTTCATGCTGCGTGGGGAACAGCAGAGAAATCAAAATCGGCGCCATGATGTGTTCGAATAACGGCTGCTGCATCAGTACACACACACATATACACACACACACACACACACATACAGAGACGGACGGCTCTTTTTTTGCATGCTCTTTTATAGCTTTCTCACCCCTAGCTCCATGCTGTTTGCTAATGTTTACTGTACTATTATCAGACTTATTTTATGGCAGTGCTGTAACATAAAAAAATGCAATGAGTACGAGAAACAACAAGTAAAAGACCGTTATTGATTCCCCCCCACCCCCTGTTTTTACTGGAGTGATTTACTGCCAGTTTCTTTTAATTCAAAAATGAAGTAGAGTACCTGTTCTATAAATAAATCGCCCAGATAGTGTAACTGATTTGTGCTTTCACTTTAAGACTAGACATAAAAGGAAATCCCCAGGGAGGGAAGGAGAAAACAAAGCCCCTTAATGAGTACACAACTACTAATAAGATGGACACAGCTGTAATGATGTGTATGCTAAACAATTACTAGAGTTTTCCAGCAGGTTTGAGGGAAAGCAAAAATGTTGCATGATCAGTTGATAATTAGTATGAGGGGAAGCAGTAGTACTAGAGGCAGAGGGTCAGGAGCACACTCACGTCCGGGGGTATAAAAAGGGAGAAAGAACATACACATATAGTGCAAATAAAACGTCTGAATATACGTGATAGGAATAGATCACATATAATCACTCACATTCTCTGTGAGTAATCAAGGCTTTTTGGTTATCAGGAGAGACCACCTCAGATGTAGATTTCAGCAGTGATGTCTGTCGGCAAACAGTCGTACAGAGAGACAAGGGGAGGAGGATACCATATGTGGAAAATAAATGGAGGACACAGAAATCGTGCAAAAAAGCTTTATAACAAATAGAATAAATACAGATGCAGCCACGAGTATCCGAACACTCGCCTTGGAAAATCTGGTGCAATCTCCCATTAATGCTGCAACATTTCTCTGACATTTCTGCAGACAGGCTAAAGGCCCTTCGTATTAACACAGCGGGGGTCCCTGGAAGTCACATTCAAACTGACCAGGGATCCCCGCTGTGTTAATCCGATGGGCCATTAGTCTTTCTGCAGAAATGTCAGAGAAGTGTTGCAGCATTACTGCGAGATTGCCCCAGATTTTTCAAAGCAGTGTTCGGTGACTCTTAGCAGCATCTGTATATAAGTTTACACTCACAAACATAAAAAGAACTCGGGCATTGGGACCACCCAGGGTCAGTCAATGGCAACAAGCAGCAGTTCCTCCCTCACTGGTATTCAACCTGTGGCTGCCGTCCACAGTGGAGTTTTTCAGGAAGAGGGAACTAAATCCTTTGCAGGGTGTCGCCAAGTTATACCAAAAGTCTGAGAGTCCTTCTATGGTCTGTGCTGTCCACCCTCTGCCTCTATACCCCTACCTGGACTTGGATCGAGTCCATCTAAGGAGCAGAACCCTTCCAGAGGACTGTATCAATCATTTTTTAATATTCACTTTCACATGTTTGATCACTTTATATAATATAACACAGTACTGTATTTGCGCTTGTTTTTTGTCTTCATGAAGCAGTAAAACTGAATGATAAAATGTGTGAGCTAATCTAGAACTTTTATTGAATATATGATCAAATAAATATCGCAAGTACAGTAGCTCACAAGATAAAAGCAAGTGCCCAATAATATTTCATTTCTATTATGGACGAAATATACATAAATGTAAAACTATAATATAAAAGAACCCTTTCGGATAGTCTATCAGGCAAAGCAGCACCATCCACAAGCAGTATTAGTGCCTTGTAGATGCGCTGTATTAATAAATGCTGTATGAGAGTCAAATAGTTAATGCTGTGTAATAGTCAGTGACTTCCTATGGCATAGAACAGGGGTCGGCAACGGCTCTTTCCACCCCTACATACGGCTCTCCTCAGTCCGCAGGGCCGCCGCTCTCCAGATGCAGGTTTCTCTTTCTCACTGTCCTGCTGGTGGCTACGGGGGAGGGGGGAGCCCCGGTGATGGAGTCGGGCCTATTGTTGCCTCTGGGCCTGGCATTTCCCCAGCTGCTTGCCTGCCTCTCCTGCACTGTCCCATACCGGACCTCTCTGTGACGTCGTCTGCCCAGCATTCGGCGCGCACCAGAATGAGAGAGGTCCAGCGTGGGACAGTGCAGAAGAGAGGCAGGCCAGCTGCTGGGGAGATGCCAGGCCCGGCGGCAACAAGAGGCCCGACTCCAGCGCCAGCCGATTACACTCCCCCCACCCCCGTAGCCTCCAGCAGGACAGTGAGGGAAAGAGGCTCAAGTGTGTGCGTATATTTGTATGTATGTATGTATGGGGGGGATAGTGTGTGTGTGTGTGTGTGTGTGTGTATTGGGGGGGAGGTTGTGTGTGTATTTGGGGGCCGTATAGTGTTTGTATTTGGGGGGTGGGTATTGTGTGTGTGTGTTTGTATTTGGGGGTAATGTTTGTGTGTATTTGGGGGCTACTGTATGTGTGTGTATTTTGGGGGGTAGTGTGTGTGTATTTGGGGGTTAGTGTGTGTGTGTGTGTGTGTGTGTGTGTGTGTGTGTGTGTGTGTGTGTGTGTGTGTGTGTGTGTGTGTGTGTGTGTGTGTGTGTGTGTGTGTGTGTGTGTATTTGGGGGGTAGTGTATGTGTATTTGGATGGTTGTGTGTGTGTGTGTGTGTATTTGGGGGGTAGTGTGTGTGTGTATTTGGGGGGTAGAGTGTGTGTGTGTGTGTGTGTGTGTGTGTGTGTGTGTGTGTGTGTGTGTGTGTGTGTGTGTGTGTGTGTGTGTGTGTGTATTTGGGGGGGGGGATTGTGTCTGTAGATTTGGGGAGCAGTGTTTGTGTGTATTTGGGGGGTAGTGTGTGTATTTGGAGGGGGGGGGCTAGTGTGGGAGCCGTACGGAGGGTACGGCAGAACCAGAGAATTCCTCTGTAAATAGCTCTCAGGGTTTGGACCCCTCCACACAGATAATTGAATCTTTGCTGGGTTTGATTCCTACAGTACGATTTTTTTTCTCCATTTATTTATTTACTTATTTATATGTGTGGAGGGCGGGGGGTTATTGATTGTGTGTGTGTGTGTGTGGGGGGGGGGGTGAATTGAGTGTGTTGGGGGATTGAGTGAGAGTGAGAGAGGAGAGAGTGGGAGTAAATAAATACACAGGACCAAGCATATTTTAATTTATTTTGCTTTTTTTTGTGTTGTAATGACGAGTGACAAACTGTTTTGCACAGAAAAACAATGGGGAAAAAAAACTAAATAAAGGGACTTATTATTGTGAGATGCATTTTATTCCCCCAGATATTTTTCCCTTTCCCTAATTCTGATTAAAGTAAGTTTGTCGTATGTTAATGCTTATACATGTGCGTACAGTATGTGTTTGTGGGGGTGTAACATTCATGCATGTGTTGCGGCTCACAGAATATTTTGGACAAAGACATTTTTTATAAAATAGTGATTCTTCTTTGAAAGGTTGCAGACCCCTGGTATAGAATATTCTCTTAATAGTAGTGCTGTTTAGCAGTC
This sequence comes from Ascaphus truei, assembly GCF_040206685.1. Classification (NCBI taxonomy): domain Eukaryota; kingdom Metazoa; phylum Chordata; class Amphibia; order Anura; family Ascaphidae; genus Ascaphus; species Ascaphus truei. The sequence continues at coordinate 74,298,957 of NC_134483.1, read as the reverse complement.
GAAAAGGTAGCTGGTTCCAGTCAGTTAGGGATAACAATGACCCTATATTGCTTATCCTGTAGGACCCAGAGTTACCTATATAGCACCCAAACAGAGATCATACCTAACTACAGTACATCCGGGGTATGGGTTAAGAGGTCCCTGTATTAAATACTCTAGTTGCTCTCCTAATCAATCAGGGGTAGGGGTAAAAGAGATCCCTGTCCTAAATACCCTGATTACTAGAGCCAAGCAATAGATAATGCCCTAATAAATCAGGGACAGGTGTAGAGGTGTTCCCTATGTTAGATAGCAGTATATCTAGTGAATCTATAAACTCGTATAATAACCAGCAAAGAATAAATCCTAATAGGTTAAGGGTAGGGGTAGTGGAGCTTTCTATATTGTGTACCCTTGTATAAAGAAGTTATCAGTATATGCTGTTTAGCAGCCAGTTCAACAAAAACAATGCTGCTAACAGTTACTGGCAACCTGTCAGGATCAGAGATGCAGCCGAACAGGGAAACTAGACGGCAGGCAACAGTGTATGCTGTTCACAGGATACACTTGCGCTGACTGATGACATCAGCACGTAAGCACCTGACGCGCAGGTTTCGTGTCAGGTGATATTAATAGGGTTCAGCTCTGGAGACCTTATGCTTCAATCATGAGTACAAAAAAGAGAGTTGTTTTAAAACTTGACATAATTGTGAGTGCGATCTTTGGTAAAATTGTTTATTGATATCTATAAAAGTCAGGATATTCATATAAAAACTGCTAAGTTATGCAAATTGCTCTGTCCTTTTTAGCTCACACTGTGGAAACAAACATAAACCAGAGCACTGTACAGCGATAGTCCCAGCAGGAGGAGCAGGAGATGAATTTTCCCATATGGGTTAATGAGCAGAAATCTAAATGATATTTTATTTGAAGAAGAGAAGGTTGAACTTCTCCACACACAACAAAATAAGGCAGTTATTTATAATGAGAGGTGTATAACTGATTCAAGTTACTATCTTGTAATAAGTTATACTGTAAATTGGTTAATGTAATGCTGCAACGTCTTACATCGTTTTATTAAACAAATTCCCTACACAGCTACTGCACCCGAAAGCATTGTTTGGTGCGTGAAGCTCAAAAGTATTAAAAGATGCACTAGGCTTTCAGTACCAGCTGCTCGTGTGTTATACCTATTGAATGTAATGTTTTATCATAATCTTTTTACCAAATGGAAGTAACTGGAAAGCTGATTGCAAAAGAGATATGAACACACACAAGATTTTTACACAGTAACATAAAAATTGATCATAAACATGTAATTTGGCCAACAAGCCTGCCCAACACAATCTGCAAAATATTGATAAACATTATTTACCATTTTGCAGTGCAACAAATGTTTATTTTTTTACCATAACAGCACTGTTGAAGCCAGTAACATATTGCAAAGCAAATCAATGTGCCGACCAATGTGTTCATTGTTTTTCTGGCACTGAATTTATTATTATTCAAATGAGTTATCAATATTGGGGATAAATGTTAATTTGAATTACTGTACTCAGAAGTCTTCCAACTAGACAGATATGCAAATTTCATTTGCGCTAAATTAGCAAAAGTTCCCATTGCTGAGACGTTCACTGGATTTGCCGGTTTTGCTAGAATTCCAATAGAATATAGACAGAATGTTTCCACTTTAGCAAACATGGCTAGATATACTGTAGAAGGCCATTGATGTTGCACATTGAGTTTCAATGCTTGCTGAATTTTTTTGAGAGGCTTGAAGATTTTCACAATTTATTTGGTGAAAAACATTGGCGCATTTTGATTGGTTAACGAACTTCAATGAAAATGTCACACACCTCTACTCCCAACACACAGCGTACCTGTTCAATTGTAAGCAGGGATTCTATTCTCCTTGTTATATTTAGTTATGTTTGGTATTATATTGAAATTCCCATGGCCATAGGTATCAATTGTCACAAACTGTAGGACACGTTGTCATTTTCAACTTGTGTCACTTTGCATCCACAGGGCATGGTGGTTTGCGCTAATTTTGCTTCACCTGTGTCAGTGAGAGGTTTGAGGAGTGGTAGAAGTAGGATTTATGGAAGGAGATTGGTAATGCAATATTATAATGAGATTCAGCAACAATTTGTTTTATCTATAACTGGTGCTGTTTCCTTTCAATTTGCATCAGTTCAATCTACCATGTGGTGTTAAACTCTGCTTCTAAATAATCTGTGTAAACTGTAAGAAACATGTTGAACAAGTTCAATACGTGTGCAGTGACAGAAATATGCAAAGTGACAAACACTTATATTTTTGCTCAGCATCATAGAGCAAATTACACCATTTTTGTACTGTTTGTGTTAAAACTGTATGATTAGCCTCGATTGTTTGATATACATATATAAATATATAGAATAAACAAAACACTCACAAATCAAAAAGTAGAGAAAAAAGTTTCATTAAAAAAATAAAATCAATGTTTCGGTTCTATTAAGAATTTTTTTCCAGTACCAAAATGTCATTTTTTGCATTTTACTTTTTCTCTCTACTTCTTAAGACCCGTAAATGCTCTATTTCTATATGACCTATTTATACATAGTTTGTTTATATATTTGTGTGTATTTATGTATATATATAATTAATTTTTTTTCAGGACAAAAATTCTGAGTTACTAAAGATGTATTAATTTGTAATAAGATGTTCTGTGCAGTATTTATGATCTATTCTCTTTCTATTAATAATGTTTAGAATAAGTCATACATTTACTTGATTTCGATTTTAACCATCTGATGCCAATATTCTATTATCTTTGAGACTTTTTTTTTTATAATTTACATCTATCCTGCCATTTTAATAAATGTACTGTATATCTTTTTAATTATCACACGATAAGGTGTATCTACCTTCTTTGGATATACATTTTCTATGGTTCTCATCATCTCCTTATCTTTTCAAACTACAATGTTTAGTATTATTTTTTAACAAATCACTACATCTTTTCCACAAATGCAGTTGGGGTGAATTTATGTGTATATATCTCTGGACCCCCTGCAGTGATGAGTTAAGACTCTCTGGGGTTCCTAGGCACCAATACTTTGAGGGTCTTTCCTTGCAGTTTGTAATTATTGTTATTTTTTTAACTATGGTATCATACTGGTTTTTTTTTGTTTTTTTTCAATATTACAGCACTTTTTAAATGGAAAACCGGCTTATTGTTCCATTATTTTATTTACAAGTTGTTTAAAACATTTTCATTTATATTTTAAAATTGAAATATAAAAATAAGCCATTCTCACTGCTCTATATATATATTTTTTTTTTAGAACATAGCAAAGACTTGTCAAGTTGTAAAAGAAAAGCTGGATTCAGAAAATATAAAAATTATACATTGTTTGCAAATTGAATGAAAACTAGAACAAATATAAAATCCAATAAAAGGAATTAGAGAAAAACTGACAATCACTAAATGAAAACAAAACAAAATGAAATAAAAACGTACCTATAGGAAGGTCTGAATAAAAGGGACGGGGAGCGAGAGCCGTGTGAGAGGCGGTGTGGCCGCTTGAGAACATCTGATATGCAGGCTGCAGCATGTAAAACAGACCGTTACAAACTTGTACCGTACAGCTGGGCTTCCACAAGCAGAACTAAAACGCATAACAGACAAGCAATGTCTGTAATAAAACTGACTATATACTGTATGAGTCGCATACGGCACTATGGGGCCCCTAACCTAGGTACTTGCCTAGAGTGCCTATTTGGTAATCCGGCACTGATCCCCTGAAGGTTCATTCGACCAGTGGCAAGGTAACTGAGGTTTACATTTACTGAAAGATTTTGCAGTTAGATATGTGTTTTATAAACAAGCAGATCATAAAGGGTCATCTTAATTTGCCAGTTGCACATTAATGTTTATTTCCTCTGCAGTGTCCATGTATTAGTTTCCCAGAAACTAATCTAATATTCCCAGGAAAAGCTGCTTATTCAGCACGTCACCTCAGTTTTCAGTTAAGGGTACATTGAGGAATTAAAAAACTAAATTAACCTCTGCTGGTGACATGTAGACATGGTTAAATCTGTGTGACAGAGGTGTTTCTTTTTACAGATATTTGACAGGTGTATATACTTTAAAATCATTTTTAAAGTTGGTTTATAAACAAGGTAAGCAAAAAAATCAAATGTTTACTTTGAGGATAGTTTAATTATACGAAGGGCAGCCCATTACATTAAGTAGTGCTCTTTTCCCCCTGTGAGCTAAGAGGGTACATAACTTTAAAGGTTCAGTCCATGATACTTGATTGTACAACCAATTGTTCAGGTTAAAACTGATAAGGCTGTCTTGTACTGTATGTGATTTTGTAATGTTTTATAGTAATTGGCAAATATCTGTTTTGTTTCTCAGGTTCTTTAATGGATTGTAAAATTGGCTCTATGGATGATATATTTTGTATGATATTTAAATACAAATAATCAAAATAATAGAGAGAGCTAAACGCTATTCTGTATGTTTCTCTTACAAACGGGTTTTAAAATGATTATAATCTCCAGTATACCGAAGTGCATATTGTCCTACTAGTTTTAAAACCCCTTAATCTAAATCATCCTGTGGTTAACACAATTACAGTACATGTTAATGGACTGAAGTACAATGAATTCCAGGCCTTCATGCACTGAAGAGGTAATTCAATAGACTTTTCAGTGGTTAGGCAGGATAGTAGAAGCCATATTCATCTTAAAGTACAGAACACTCAGAATTGTATTGCTCCAGCATGTCACTTATTCAGAGCAGTTGCATGTGCTTTCAAGGCCAGAAAAGTCTGTTTTTCGAAAACTTATGTTCCCCAACAATGCATTGGTCCAGAAATAGTATATTTAAAGGTTAAGTATCAATTCAAACATATAACAACTGATTTGCCAATGAATAGTAATCATTTACCTTAACTTATTATAAGTAAAGTGACAAGTGAGGGAGAAAGAGTAGGTAGTGTGATGCTGTTTTTTGGGACCTACATATATTATAATATACATATAGTATATAAGTTACAAGCTTTTGAACTACACAATTTTAATCATTGTTAGGCACTGAGGTCAGCATGAGGACACATCACACCACAGCAGTTACAGAAAGTGTGGGTAGCAAATGTACAGTGTTAGCGTATAACATAGTTAAGGAAACAGGACAATACAGTATTATTATTATTATGAGGAATTGTGTCCGAAAACGGAATCGACTGCCTGTTATGATATAAAATAAACCCCTAAAATGTGAATATCAAAAGTTACATTTTCTCTCCACTTCCCTCCCATGCCAAAAACAAAGGAATGGGGATTAAGCTCCACCCAGCTGGGGATAGGATTTTAATTTAGGCTCCATCAGGACCTACAAGGCTTTTTGCAGTGCACCTCGCAGCAGTAATTTTTTTCTTATTGGTCAAAGGGGTAGGTTCTCTCCTCCCAGGTTTTGTTGTTTTCTAGTACATTTTTTTCCCAGAAGATTTGTCCGTTCCCATGATACACTTGTTTGGCCACTGGGAAACAAGCCGGTGTGGGCCTACCTTTAGTCCTAGCCATTTTGCTAAAATTATGCCAACTGCACTATGGTATTCAGCGGCAAGCTTTGCCCTCCTGCTAAGTTTCTCACTGCAGTCTGAGATTTTGGTGTGGTCATTTCATACTACTCCATTTCAGAGTGTAGTGGCCATGGATATGGAAACAGACTGCACTGTTGCTGAATATGTTTCTAAAAGCAGGATATGCCTTCTATGATCTATACCAGGGGTGGCCAAACTCAGTCCTCAAGAGCCAACAACAGGCCAAGTTTTAAGGGGATCTCGCTGGCAGCACAGTCCCCCTGTGCTCAAGAGACCCAAGGTGTTTGTGCAGCACATATTTAAACGTGCTTGATGAGTCAGGTTGAGACTGGCTAATTGACTCTAGTTGTAATTAGCCAGCCTCCTGTTGGGCTCACAGCTAAAGACAGACATTAGGTGTGCTGCCTTTTAAAAACCGGGGAGGGGCCCTGTCACAATGAGGAACATGGGTTTTAAGAATAAAAGATGCTCAGTCTGTGCCTGCTGTCAGTAGAAGGTTCTTTTATTTAGAGAAAATAAAGGAAAATGTAGATAGATGGGAAGAGAGAGAAAGGAAAGTGGATGCCAGAGGTGTACAAGTTATATTCCATAAACGGAGTTGCTGACAATCTTCTCTTTCCCAAATGGCATTGGGTGATATTGTAGGGAGGAAACATTGCAAGAAAGTGTGCATGGAGGTAAACCAATGAGAGGAAGGTGTCCAGTGGGCGAATGTGGAAAGGAAAGTAACTCAGTACCAAGGAAAATATGTAATTGATTCATGTTTTAAGTTAAACATCTAGAATAAGTGGAGGGCTACAGATGTAGCCAATGTGATTGCAACCCATGGCGCGATCCCGTGGGTGAAATGGCACCATAGTTCTTCTGGCGTGCAGTTGATTCAAAACAATGCAGCTTCTCCCGCTGGCGCATTGTGTATGTCCTTCTGCAGCACATCACGGGTTACAATAACGATGGCTACATCTGTAAGATATTGATGATAGTGTGCAATGTCATAAGAATATGGTTGTGTTTTAATGAAGTGCTTTCAGAGCTGTTTCAAAAGCTGACAGGGAAAAGGGGAGCATGGTGCCATGAAATCAGTTCCAAAAAACAGAAGAGTTTGCAATCAAATAGTCATTGGAAACATTGGGGTGTCAGGTTCGAAAACAAGTTGTAGAAAGTGCTCATATGACAATAGGCTTAAGTAAAATGTAAAAGCAAAAAAGAGCAGAGTGAAAGCTCAAGGAGAACCACTGTATAGTGAAAATATAATCCTATATTTTCTTTTTAAGTAACATGTAGGCAAATTGAAGAGTGAGAAATGGGGTACAGTTTTCAGATAAAGTTTAAAAAAAGTTTTAGAGGACAGAGTACAGCAGGAGGTAGGATAGAAGAGAATAGGAAAGGGAAAACAAGTGATACTGTGTCACATACAGTTATACACTATTATAAACAGTGAAGATATTGAACAACATTGAGATACATCAATACAGACTCCATTAGTGCCATATATACAAGTGCAAGCACACACACACTCAAATACTGCGCTTTCAGATTTAAGATATAACCTTACTCACTGATACATAGAAGCCCTGCCAAACAACTCTTTCAAATGTAATCATGTAATAGGGTGGGAAATGATAAGCAAATTAAAGGAGTAATTGTTAGGGTAAACTCTTTTCTAGAAGATGAGTGATGATGCACCATTGTCAACTGTTTAGATCTGGATCTTTAAATGCCCCCATACACTGAAAGTTGGGTGACATGCCTCCCTATCCCCTTATGGTCACGCTCATGTGTGTCGGTCGCTACATGTACGTATATACTGTAATCTCAGAAAGAATTTCTCCCATACACACAACGAAGGACCTACAAATATCTGGATCTTTGATAGATGTGATTTCTGACCAAGACAACAAAACATTAATAGATTCTTTGGGTCGCCAAAAGCTCAAGGAACATTGAGACACAGAAGGTTGATTTAGTTGTATTTCTTACTTTTCTCATTTTTAAAATGTTAATTATATTAAATTCAAACTCAGTGAGGGCCCATTTAGGACTGATAAGCAGTTGGTGTGGTATGTGCAAGGTGGTTACAAACACATGTAGTGGACTCGTCCTTGTATTGCACATAGAGGAAGCAGGTCCAGCTCCCTGTACCTCCCTTTTCCACGTCAATCTAATTCCGTAAAGTTTCAGATTTTGGAAAGCGGGTGATCACTGATCAGAACACAGACATGGAGACAAAAGAAAGAAAATGCACTGGAGAATGAGAAGAATGGCTCCTGGCCAAAAGTCATGCATAACATACAAGTAATCTGGAAGCTTGCTGGTCATGATTTACAGTACAATCAATATGAGTAGCAGTGATTTCAATCATCTGGTGAGTGAGAGATACAGGAGATAAACATGCAGCGGAAAGGAAGCAGTCATCATTCTGGAAAGCAATAGTACTCGAGATGGGACTGAGCAATACCGATTCACTTCTACTGAAAGCCATTCAATTTGAGAACCATCACGGGCCAGTACTGAACTGACTGTTTTTGCTGCTGGAGGCAATGTTGCCACACGCCATACAAAATATCCCATCTACGCATGATCTGTGAACCACATGTGTTTGTTCTCAATGTATTTAGAGATCCTGTCTTCCTCCATGGGCTGAAAGGAAAAAAATCAAACGCCACAATACTCCACTGAATAAAAAGTTCTTTAATCACTTCATTCATATACTTACAAAATAGAAACAATAAAACTGAACAATGTTTCAGACCTCTATGGTCTTTTCTCAGGCTCCTACTGCAGTCTCTGTGTTAGTACTTGGATTGGCTAGTGTGGGTCAGGGGCACAGGCACTGGTTTTCCCGCCAAACATCAGCTGGTCTCTGATATACACAGAATAATTAGTCTGCTCTGTTAGGCTATGGTGGCTGCTTAGTTTAAATTCAAGACTCAGCAAATAAATAGCTGTTTGTGTTTTCTATCTAGAAATTAGCAAATAGCAATATCCCTTGTGAGCACATTTACATCTCAGACAGATCTGCAACCCAGATCTTAGCATATAGTGCTTCCACTGCAGCCAGGGATTCTGGGAAATCACATGCAAATGATCACTCATTGTCACCTCATCAGTGTGAGGATTTATAGACTTGTTTTGTAATGTGATGCTCGAATAGGTTTCATCCACACATTATACAGTATAAGTTACGGTGGGTAAAAAAGTGACAAAAACCCTGCACCGTACAGTGTACTTACTGTACAGCAAATACAAATATCACTGGTTAGTACATTCACGTCTCAGACTTTCAAGTTTCAATATTTATTATAATTCCTAAATATATTATACAACTTCACCAAACTTATATATCAAGCTAACTTAGCTCTCAGTGTATTTACAAAAACAGTTCAAATGTAACCTCTCTCTTTTATAATACAATACATAATTATGCCCCACCAATAATACATAAATCCAAAGTTCTACAATATATACAATTTTACAATAAGTACAAAAAACGGGTACAAGAAAAAACTCTCCAGCACTATAAAATATTCTGTATTTGTCCAGTGTATTTACTGCATTTACTTTTTAATAAATCTCTACCAAAGTAAATATAATCTTTAAATGGGTCATATTACAAGAATCTACTCAATTATCTGTGTGTTACAGTGTATGTAACACCCCTATCCCCTCGGGCAGGATATACGTGGGTAGTAGGTGTTATTTGTGCTCACGTGTTGGTAAGCATGGAGCCTTGGCCTCCGCCTATAGGAAGCTTGGAGTATAATGGTGAAGCACCTCCACCTGCAAGGGCCCAGTCAGAGGCAGAGATTCACCCATCAAAGGAACTTGTAGCAAGTAATTCACTTCAGGATTGCCAGGAACGGTAGAACTGAACAGGTTTATTGGAGTATTGATATCATTAACAGATAGTACATTACATACAGTTTCCCTCAGTATTAAAACCATCCACCCTTACCTGGGCAGATGCAAGGTTCAGCAGGAACTGATACCTGAGGTAATTATCCTTACCCTTACCTGGGTCAGGTAGGCTTCAGCAGGAACTGATGCCCAAGGTAATTATTCCTTAACTAGGGATCTCCTCCACCACCCTAGGCAAAATAGGACTCAGGAGGAGTTACTCCTGCCCCTGACTCAACCAGAGCCAGGGCAGGAACCAGAGCCACTCCAGAACTCCTCAGGGCACAGAACAAAAACTGACTAATTTGCATGGGATCCCACCTTTATAACAGGAGAGAGGCTAGCATCTCTGCCCCAGTAACTGGGCAGACTTTACTGTAGCAAGCCCTCACCCCGGCATGTGACTCTAACCATTTTAAGACATGTGCCTGAAAACTGAAACAATATACAGCTAAACCCCGTTATAACGCGATCCGTTACAACGCGAATCCGCTTATAACGCAATGCAAGGGTGACTCCCAATTTTCTTATTTCTGAATACTTTACAACACAATTATTGGTATCTTAAATACTTTATTGTACAATGCATGCAATTGTACATTATTTCTATCCGCTTATAACGCCATGTGAGTCTTTGGCCCCAAGCACAGCGTTATAAGTGGGTTGAGCTGTAACTCTATGGGGAACTAACTCACACACAGGGCCACGTGCTAGGGGTTTAATTCTAGCACTCCCTGCTAGTACCAGGACTTATATGCCAGACCATAGAAATATAGCAGGGTGCTACATATATAACAACAAACATATACACATAAATTATAAATCGATCAAATTGATTATTTTAGAAAAAGAGATATATTCTATAGAAAACCACTGAGTTTAACCACTTTAGAGACAATTATGTATCAATCTATGTACAGATCCTAAATCAACACTATATAAATGTCCCATAGATACCCAAATAGTTACCAAAAGGCACGTATCTATGTAGAGAGATGACAAACAGGGAAAAGTAAGACTCAACCAGTCCTAATATTTGATTCCTCCACAGGGAATAAAGACCAGTGTCTGGAAAGTAAGCATAGAATGATAAACAGAGGTCAGATATGGTTAGAACTAGTTCACACTATGGTGCCATGAAGGGCCAATAGAGTATATCGATGTTCTGATCTCCAATGACCCAAGTATATTGAAACCCAGCAAGAGTGATTACCCTCCGGCGCATCCCTGTGGTGCTGTGTGTGTCATAATAATCTTTAAGTAATGCCTGGTGCTTCGGCCTCGCAATGTCCAGAACACTAAATTTATCTATGAATGTCATATTCACGGTTAAGCCCCATTGGTTTAGATACGTTGATGATGTGATTTTGATATGGACGGGAGACATTGGATCCCTTTTCACTTTCTTTGAGAGAATTGATGAAGCCTTCCCTACCATTTCGTTTACTATCCATCATATTGTAATGCAAGTTTTCTTTCTATGTACCAGGGTGTGTAAGTATAAGGGGGGGATTAGCCACACTTCTCTATACAAAGAGGACTGATAGAAACACATTATTATAGTATAACAGTTTTCATCCATTGACTACAATTCGATCCCTACCAGGGTTAGATGTATTGTGGGTAATGAAGAAAATGTAGGTAGATAGACAGAAATTAGTAAAAAAATTCTGGACAAGAGGTTATCCAGCTGATTTGTTGGATGGATAGAGAGTTCGTATAAAGAAAATAGAAAGGACAGAGTTGTTGAGGTCCAGGGTATGTAAGATGAATCAGAAACGCTATCCATTGGTTAGTACGTTTAATGTTCTTAGTGCCCATAGTAGTAAAACCTAACAGAGACATTGGCATTTGTTATATTATAAGATATTGAATAATATATTTAAAGATCCACCTCTGTTGTCATACAGAAGAGTGCCATCTATTTCAGATAAAATAGTGAGGACGGATCTGGGGTCCACAAAGGCCAATCATACTCTATTTTTTCGAACTCCTCAAAAGGAGACTTTTCTGTTCCTTCATTCTGCCCAGTGTGGCAATGTACAAAAAAAGGTCCAACCTTTTCTCATCCTCTGACATTTTGGGTTTATAAAATGAGGGATTATACAGTATGTGATTCAGATCATGTAATGTATCTAATTACATGCCCTTGTGGGCTGGCTTATGTGGTTGTGGACAACGAGAAGGGTGATGGAGCGTAAATCAACAATTACACAAAGAATAATGGATCAACCAGTGTCTGCTCATTTTACGCAGGAAGGCCATAATGTAAGTCAGTTGAGAATCCAGATTTTTAAACTGGTCATGGAACCGCAAAGAGGAGGTGATAGAGTAAAATGATTAAAATGCTGTGAAGCATGTTAAATCCATGAGTTCAACACAATGGAACCACAGGGGTTTAACCATAACTATAGGCTAAAGCTGTTAAATTCCGAACATTATTGAAATCCCTGCTCTCTGATTGGTTAAAGTTGATTTGTTAAATCAGTAATGGCCCAGAGTTTTTGGCACCCTGCCAAGATTTTCAGCCAATCAGCTTAAAGTTCTCATTCACAAAGAGTGAGATCAGCTCTCAGACAGGGGGATGTGATTGGACAGGAGGTACCAGCAAGGCACTGACTCCCCCACCCTACCTGCAGAGAGCTCCGTACAGGAGAGTGAGGAGAAAGGTGTGTGTGTCTGCTGTATGTTTTGTGGATGTAAAGGGGAGGAGCAGTGTGTTTTATTGGTGTGTGTGTCTTCTGTTGGTGTGTGTTTTGTGGGTGTAGAGGGGGCAGCAGAGTCTGTTTTGTTGTAGTATATGTATCTGCAGTGTCTGTTTTGTGGGTGTAGAGGGGGGGCTTCAGTGTGTGTTGTGTGGGTGGACGAGGCGTGCAGAGTGTTTTGTTGGTGTGTGTCTGCAGTGTGTGGGTTTACAGGTGAGCTGAAGTGGGTGTAGAGAGGGGGGCTGCTGCTGTGTGTTTTGTGGATGTAGAGTGGGGCAGAAGTCTGCTTTGTTGGTGTGTGTGTCTGCAGTGTGTTTTGTTGGTGTAGACGGGGCTGCAGTGTGTGTGTGTGTGTGTGTGTGTGTGTGTGTGTGTGTGTGTGTGTGTGTGTGTGTGTGTGTGTGTGTGTGTGTGTGTGTGTCAGTGGGTGTAGAGGGTGGAGGAGGGCTGCAGAGTATGTTTTGGTGTGTGTGTTTGTGTGTCTGCAGTTTTTAGGGTTTACAAGGACTGCAGTGCGTGTTTGTTGGTGTAGAGAGGGGCTACGGTGTGTGGTGTGTGTTGTGTTTTGTGTGTGTGTTTTGTGACTGTAGAGGGTGGGGTGTGTTTAAAAAAATTAAGCCAAAATGGTAAAGCTATGTGTGAAAAACTAAGTATACCTTACGATTCAACAGCTTGTAGAACCACCTCTAGCAGCAATAACTCGAAGTAATCGTTTTCTGTATGACTTTATCAGTCTCTCACATCGTTGTGGAGGAATTTTGGCCCACCCTTCTTTACAACGTTGCTTCCATTCATTGAGGTTTGTGGGCATTTGTTTATGCACAGCTCTCTTAAGGTCCAGCCACAAAATTTCAATCGGGTTGACGTCTGGACTTTGACTGGGCCATTGCAACACCTTGATTCTTTTCTTTTTCAGCCATTCTGTTGTAGATTTTCTGGTGTGCTTGAGATCATTGTCATGTTGCATGACCCAATTTCGGCCAAGCTATAGCTGTCGACAGATGGCCTAACATTTGACTCTAGAATACTTTGGTATACAGAGGAGTTCATGGTCGACCCAATGACTGCAAGGTTCCCAGGTCCTGTGGTTGCAAAACAAACCCACATCCTCACCCTTCCACCACCGTGCTTGTCAGTTGGTATGAGGTGTTTCTGCTGATATGCTGTGTTTGGTTTTCGCCAAACAGGGCGCTGTGCATTATGGCCAAACATCTCCACTTTGGTCTCGTCTGTCCAAAGGACATTGTTCCAGAAGTCTTGTGGTTTGTTCAGATGCAACTTTGCAAACCTAAGCCGTGCTGCCATGTTCTTTTTAGAGAGAAGAGGCTTTCTCCTGGCAACCCTTCCAAACAAACTATACTTATTCTGTCTTTTTTCTAATTGTACTGTCATGAACTTTAACACTTAACATGCTAACTGAGGCCTGTAGAGTCTGAGATGTAACTCTTGTTTTTTTTGCAATTTCTCTGAGCATTGCATGGTCTGACCGTGAGGTGAATTTGCTGAGATGTCCACTCCTGGGAAGATTGGCAACTGTCTTAAATGTTTTCCACTTTTGAATAATCTTTCTCACTGTAGAATGATGGACTTTAAATTGTTTGGAAATGGCCTGATAATCCTTCCCAGATTGATGGGCAGCAACAATTACTTCTCTAAGATCATTGCTGATGTCGTTCTTCCTTTGCATTGTGTTAACACACACCTGAATGCTTCAGACCAGCAAACTGCTAAAACTTCGGCTTTTATAGAGGTGGTCACACTTGCTGATGATCAATTTATCAAGGGCATTTGATTGGCAGCACCTGTCTGCTACTTGGCATCTCAATTCCTATGGAAGCAGTAAGGGTGTACTTAGTTTTTCACACATAGCTTCTCCATGTTGGCTTTAGTTTTGTTAAACAAATCATGACATGGTGTAATACGTCATGTGTTGTTTTCATCTGAGGTTGTATTTACGTAATATTTTAAGACCTGCTAAGGAACAGATGATTGTTATTAGGTCTTGATATGTAAAACCATTGAATTCAAAGAGGGTATACTTTATTTTTCACACGTGTGTGTGTGTGTGTGTGTGTGTGTGTGTGTGTGTGTGTGTGTGTGTGTGTGTGTGTGTGTGTGTGTGTGTGTGTGTGTGTGTGTGTGTGTGTGTGTGTGTGTGTGTGTGTGTGTGTGTGTGTGTGCTCTGTAATATGTACAATTTCCTTTTAATAAACTTGCAGTAAAAGCAAAAGAATGTAGACAATCATGCTGATAAAAATCAATATGACTACAAAAGTGTATCTTTTTTATGAAAAATGGAAAGAAGAAAAAAAAAAGACAACATTTTAGCCTATAATAGTAATAATCCCCTCGGAACAGGGCACTACTGGCCAATAATGCCCTGGCTGGGTTAAAGTTCCTCGGCTTCGCTTCGGGCCTTCAACTCTTCCAACCAGGGCATTATTGGCCAGTAATGCCCTGTTCTTCTGGGATTAATACTTAAATATGACATTCTTAGATTAATTTAGTGTTCTGGGCATTGCGAGGTTGAAGGACCGGGAAAAATTACGGACTATTATGATACCAACAGCATTGCAGGGATGGGCCGGAGGGCACTCATTGTTGCTAGGTTACAGTATTCTTGAGTCATTGGTGATCAGTACATCGGTATATTCTATCGGAGATTCATGGTACCAGAGTGTGACCTGGTTCTAAATATATCTGAACAGAGGTTCATCCTTCTATGTTTACTTTCCAGACACTGGTTTTTATTCCCTGTGGAGATAATCTGTTATTAGGGCTGATTGAGTTTTACAGTACTTTAATCTCTACATATCTTTTGGTTATCTAGGTACCCATGGAACATTTATATTGTGTTGATTTTGGATTTGTACATAGATTGAAACTTAAATTAATGTCTCTAAAGAGGTTCATCTCAGGGGTTTGCTATAGTATATATCTCTATTTCTAAAACAATCTATTTGATCGATCTATGATTTATGAGTACAGTATATGTTTGATGTTATATAACACATAGATAATTGAGAAGAATCTTGTAATATGACCCATTTAAAGATTATATTTACTTTGGGTGAGGTTTATTTAAAAGTAAATGCAATAAATACACATGGTCAAATACAGAATATTTTATAGTGCTGAGAGTTTTTCTTGTACCCGTTGTTTTGTACTTATTGCAAAAATATATGTCACACTTGTGAGCACGTGAACTGCATATGAGACAAGAGTTAATACACCACTATCTAGCTAACCCACTATTCACCTTCCTCCCCTCAATCCGTCCCAATATACCATCTGTCATGAACAGCACACTTGTCAGCACATGACTTATATATGCAATCAGGGTTAATACACACGGCTAAACTAGCCAACTCACCTTTCTCCTGTGCATGGTACTTCAAATTAGTTAATATTTACCCGTATTCAGTTGCAATCTTCAGTATATATTACTACTAAAGATAATTATTAGAAATATATACAGACCCTCTGGTCTCTGTTTATTAAAGAAAAACTATGCACTGAACACACATGAATCTTTTTATAGCAAAATGTGTCCGAAAATGTACTTTACTCTCTGAAAAGCGTGCACAGTTCAATCCCAAGCCCAAAGCATTACTTATTAAAGCTCAGCTTTAATATATATAAAATATAGTGCTTTTGATCAGGGGTTCACAAACTTTCTGCACTACGCCCCCTCCCCCCCCTGCCTGCTCTTCCCCTGTGTTGCGCCCCCACCTGCGGCCTCAAATGACGCTTTGGGGTCTTGTGACATCACATCACGTGACCCACAGCGTCATTTGATGCCACGTCTCAATGGCAACGGGGGTCAAATGATGCCACAGGGTCATGTAACATCATGTCACATGGCCCCTCGGCGTCATTTGACGCCGCGTTGTCATGGAGATGAGTGGACACGGAAGCTGGGTACGTGAGCCCCCCAAAAATAACGGGGGCGCTTCCCTCAGTTTGTGCACCGCTGCTTTAGATTACAGAAAAATATTATTACAAGAACATAGAGTTACAATAAATGCAGATAATTTCTTAAAATAAGGAGATAAACAAAGAATCTAATTTACGTTATAACTAACACTGATAAAATCTTTTCCCAAAGGGTCTTGAGTGGAAATGAGATTTCATGTGTTTCCGCATGTACACTCCCATAGTTGATATCTAATTTTCTATTCACATATGCCAATATTTATGCCCAAACCGTCTTCATAGAAACACACATAAAACCCACCCCTTTCGACCAATCAGCCATTGGAATTACATTTTTATGACTTAAAAGAAAAAAATAGTCCTGGTGACTTTTACGTTTGGTTCAATATACAGTATAAAACACTTCAGAACTTTCTTGCCGTAATACTTAAACAGATGCCACCTTCACTGTTGTGTCAGGGTACTTAACATACACTCCTACATCTAATTTGACAGCCAAATGTCTATTTTCGCAGGAAACTTTTTCACCTCTTAATCATGAAATGTTTCGAATAATTTGATTTGTTTCATTGCAACAGTTACAACTATGTATTTGTTGTTCTTGCAAATAGGTGTCAGGCCAATGATACCATATATTTAATATAGCCCTCCAGCTAAGTGGTGACCTGCTCGTCACCTCTCTCTGTGATGCCCAGGGGATATTTCAAGAATGTAAGGTTTTCGTTGAGGCTGACAGCCCATTATCTGGGTATTGTCTATAGCCATCCAAACTATACATATTTCACTTTTAGTGACCATCAGTGATAACCCCCGGGTTAAGCTCTATTTAAACCCCATATCTGGCAACACAGATGTTAACTCGAGATAACCTCAGTCCTATACAACACAGGCCTGGCTCGACAGGCCATAAAAAAACAATTTGTGTATTTTTAAACTTCAAATTTTTTATTGGAAAATACAGATACAACCAATGTACCACAGCCCATTATTACATTTCCATATTTGTCAAACACATAAAGAAACGCCTAGAAGACGAACAGACTTAACGGTTTACAGACAGGACCAGACGAACATGACAAGGGGACAGGGTGAGAGGGTAGGGGTGGGGGAGGGGAGGTGAGGGGGGAGATAGTGGGTAGCCGGGCTCCGGAGTAGGGATGCAGATACCGTAACTCCTTTTCAGTATTGTCGGCCCTTGCTGAGAGAATGAGTCGGGACAGGTCCTTCCGAGGATTCCTCCTGATCATTGTTTTTTCCCAATTCTGTGGCATCCGAAGGGTCTGCTAGCTGTGCGTCTCTAAGTCGTGTTGTCTTGTCTGCCCATAAAGGAGAACGCACCTAGTTTAATTAATGCAGAATTGAGGCGGCATCCACTCCTGGGATGTCTACCTGGGTCAACCATGGATCCCAGACTTTTAGAAAATTTGTGCCGGTGTCATTAACTAAACTCATTAATTGTTCCATCCGGCAGACATACCAAATTCTATTTTTGATCTTATGGATAATTGGTACCTCCTGCTGTTTCCATAATGCTGCGATCTCACACCTCGTGGCAGTGGCAAAATGCGCGATCAATTTATGCGACGCATTTGACAGACCCTCGATCCGTCTGCCCAGCAGGAACAGCCACGGGTCGAGGGGGATCTCCATATCGAGAATCCGCTGAATCCAATCTCTGATTTGTTCCCAAATAGGGGCCACCTTCGTGCAAGACCACAGCATATGTCGGAGATCTGCTGCCTCCCCACACTGTTTAGGGCAGAGAGGAGAGTAGCCCTTTACAAATTTCGCTAAGCGCGTCGGAGTGTAGTACCACCTCATTAGGACTTTATATGTGTTCTCCTTTAATGTGGTGCAGATTGAGCTTTTTGCCGCCGCCTGAATAATTCTGTCCCAGTCATCGTCCTCTAAAGTCTCTCCTAGGTCAAATTCCCACTGTCTCATGTAACTCAGTCTATTGTCATTGGGCGACTTCTGGCAGATCACTTCCCTGTACATTCTAGACGTGAGTCCCCTCGTGTCCGTATCTCTAGAACACAGCTGCTCAAAATTTGTTCGTGCCGGTCTCACTGGCGTTTTGTTGTAGAAATCTCTGAGCTGGAGGTACCTAAAAAATTCGCTGTTTGGGATATTCTTAGAGGATTTAATTTGCTCAAATGATTGTATGGTCCTTTTGCCCTCCAGATCTTTTAGGCGGGAGAATCCCTTCTGAGTCCAGATTAAGAAATTTTTGCTATTCAGGCCCGGAGCGAAATCGGGGTTGCCCAATATTGGCGTCATTACTGACGCTTTGGTTGTCAGGTTACATTTAAGCTTCGTGGCCTCCCAGACTTTTAACGAATTGACCATGGTCTGTAGCGGGATGTGCATCTTGCGTATCCCTTCTTTGGGTAGCCAGATTAAATTTCGGATTTCAATTGGTGCACAACATATCTTTTCCAACTCAACCCATCTCCGTAGGCTTGGGTCTGTGTGCCATTGGAAAATCTGCCCTAATTGGGCTGCTTTGTAGTAGGCCTGCAAGCAAGGCACCGCTAACCCTCCACGAAGCGTGGGACGTTTTAAAATCCCTTTAGTAATTCGTGGGTTTTTCCCATTCCAAATAAATTTCATAATTTTTGACTGGAGGGAGAGGATGTCCGCCTGTACCAATGGGATAGGGAGACTCTGGAAGAGATATAGCATCTTCGGGAGGAGATTCATTTTCACGCTATGTATCCTCCCAATCCAAGAGATGTTCCCCTTCATCCAGGTTCGGAGATCCTCTCCCAGTGTCTTTATGATCTTGGGGAAATTTGCTTTATACAAAGTTTTATAATCCCGTGTGAGATACACCCCTAAATATTTGATCGCAGAGGGTTGCCATTTAAACTGAAAATTGAGGTCAATCAGTTTTTCGACTTCTTTTGGTAAATTAATATTGAGGGCTTCCGATTTAGACTGATTGATCTTGAATCCCGATATTTGGTTAAATTTGCCCAATATGTCGAATATATTTGGGAGCGATGTGAGAGGTTTGGTTATTGTGAGAATGACATCGTCCGCATAAAGCGCGGCTTTGTGCATTTGGTCTCCCACTGGGATACCAGAGATATCTGGGTTAAGTCTAATGTGTGCCGCCAGAGGCTCTATACATAAGGCGAACAGTAACGGCGACAGCGGACATCCTTGACGTGTTCCGCTTTTGATTTCAAACTTTTCTGAGGGGAAGCCTTGATATCTCACTCTTGCTGTTGGATTTTTATACAACGCCAGGATGGCCTGCAGGAGGCGTCCCTCAAAGCCAAATGCTCTCAATGTTTCCGAAAGGTAGGGCCAGTCTATTCTATCGAAGGCTTTCTCAGCGTCCAGACTTAACACCATGGATTGTATTTTTTCTTTTTGAGCCAGATCAATCAAGTCTATAATTCTCCTGGTGTTATCTGCCGCTTGTCTACCTCCGATAAACCCTACTTGATCCGTGTGTATCAACCCGGGAAGGACGCTACCCACCCTGTTGGCTATAAGTTTCGAGTATATTTTAAGGTCCGAGTTAATCAGTGAAATGGGCCGGTAGCTCTTGCAGTCTGCCGGGTCCTTACCGGGTTTATGGATCACCGATATTGAGGCTTGGAGCATTTGTGCTGGGAATGAGGCCCCTGCTAAGATTTCATTGAATAGCTTTAACATATGGGGGGCTAGTTTTTTTAAATATTTCTTGTAGTATAAATTCGAAAAGCCATCTGGCCCTGGGGCTTTAGCCGGTTTTAGTGCTTTGATAACCCCAGAGAGTTCCTCCATCGTGAAGTCCGACTGGAGTGCCTCCCTTTCACATCTCTTCAAAATGGGTAAATGTGCCTCTTTTAAGAAGGTCCGTAGATCCTCCTTTGTTTTTGGATTATGGGGTACCTTATCTCCGTTGTATAATATTTCATAATATTTTTTCAATTCCCCTGCTATGTTCGCAGGGATGGAGGTAAGGTCCCCATTTTGCTTTCGAATTGCGTGAATGTGATATTTTGGAAGCTTGTTTTTTAGCTTGTTGGCAAGTAGTGTGTCAGGCTTGTTAGCTTTTTCGTAAAATTTCCGTTTAGACCAGGTCAATTCCTTCTCAGCCTGGGCGGAGAGGAGGAGGTTAAGACTAGTTTTGGTAGCTAGAATTTGGGTCAACGTGTGGGCGTTCTTATTTTTTTTGTGGAGAGAGGAAAGTTCCGCCAGCTGTTCCTCTAACTTCAAAACTTTCCCCTCCCGTTCTCTTTTTGTTTTGCGGCCAGATTCATAATGATCCCCCTGAGGGTAGCCTTATGGGCCTCCCACAGTGTGGAGTGTGTTGTCAAACTCCCCTCATTCTCCTCAAAATATTGTGTGATTTTTTCCCCAATTTCCCTCTGTAGGGCTGGGATTTTCAGTAGGATTTCGTTTAATTTCCAGTTCGCTCTAGGTCTGTCTAGTGGGATTACTGTGCACCGCAGCTCTATAGATGCATGGTCTGACCATGAAATATCATGGATCTCTGTGTGAGAGACCCCGGGGACCATTCTGTTGGATACAAGGAAGTAATCTATCCTGCTATATGAGTCATGTGGGTGGGAGTAGAAGGTGTATTCTCTCAATCTCTGATGTTGTTCCCTCCAGATGTCGAGTAGTTGGCAGTCACGTAGTCCTTTTTTAATTGTTAGTATGTCGGGTCTGTGTGTAAGGTTAGTGGATGAGCATCTGTCAAGGTCCTCCCGTAGTGCCCTATTTAGGTCTCCACCAACAATGGTGTTACCTCTGGCCACTTTGTTGAGCTTCTCGAAGAAGGTAGAGAAAAAACCTGGGGCTGTCTCATTAGGGGCATATATTGTTGCTAAAGTAATTGGGAACCCTTGGATTGTACCTCTGACTATGAGAAATCTACCTTCGTTATCTTTGAAAGTTTTATCGGGTACGAATGAAATTCCTCTGTGGATTAGAATGGCCACCCCTTTTTTTTTTACTCTCGCGGATGACAAAAAGTATGTCGGGTAGTCCCTATCTAGAAATTTGGGGAAGTTGGCTTGAGAGAAGTGCGTTTCTTGTAGAAACAGAATTTCTGCCCCTTTACGCTTATAATCTCGGAAGGCTATTCTGCGCTTAGCTGGGCTGTTCAGACCCTTAGTGTTGTGTGATAGTAACCTAAGTTCCTTACTCATTTAGGAATATGAGATGACTTTGCTGCCGCTGTCTGGCTTCGAGTGACGCCTCCGGGCCAGCATCTCGACCTCCTCTTTTCCTCAAACTGCAATACCTCACTTCACCATCTGTAGGAATACACAAGGGGGGGCGCACAAGAGGGGACACCTGGGGGGACACAACAAACACTAAACAAGACAGATAACAAAAGAATTCTCGTCGTGTCGGCGACGTCGCCTCCTCGACGAGATCACTGCCTGTGGAAAACTGGACTCCTCTCCGACCGTCTGGAGGAGACGTGGGATGAAGATCACCCATCCCTCTCGACCAGGCCCACAGGACTTCACCAGGGCTCAGGAGATCTACCTCCCTCAAACCTGGTGCGAGGCCCATGCGAAGACTTGGAGCAGGACTCTCACACCCTCTCCTGCCACACTTTTCCTGAACTTGAATTAATAAACCTAACGACTAATATGCAAAACCTGAGACTGTCCCGGCTTTTTTTTCCCCTCTTTGTAGAGTATCAATACGCCCTTGTGTCCCCTTGCTCCTTACCGCCCTTCTCCTTTTCCGCTCAGTCTGTCATCTGTAACCTACTAACCCGTTTCTTCCTCTTTTACCCATTAACCTACCGTTTCCTACTTCACATCCTCCTTCCCTCTACTTCCAGTCACCACTCCCACTATCTAGTTTACACCATTCTAAGGCTTTCTGGTTCTCTCCCTTCTCCTGCTTTATTCTTCTTTTATTCTAGCTCTCTATTTGCTCTCGCCCTTATTCTCTCCTCTATCCCTTCCCTTCTACTTGCTGTCTCCCCTTCACTTTTTAGACTCCTGTCTACATCCTTACTCTACCTTATAAATTTGTCTCCTTCTATATCTCCACTTCTACCTGTTCCCTCTCAACTACTTGCTTTTTATCCTTTTTTCCTACCTCTCTTGCTAACACTGCCTTTCCCATGACTCTTTTAGTGCTTCTGCCGTGCCTTCGCTAAGCTGCATTTCCCCCCGTATCCTATCTGTGCCTTTTAAAGTTCCGGATTCAAAAAACCCGCATCTGGCTGTTTGGGTGGCTATTTTGCGCCTGCGCCTGTCGACCGGCGCCCTCTGGAAGCCTTGATGGGGCTATCGCTGTCTTTAATTGTTCCGGCGACGTCATCCGGCCGCGCCGGTGGGATTTAGCCTCCTGCCACCTCCAAGATGGCGTCGCTCCTTCCGGGGCTCAGCTGTGACTCGTATCCGGGGGCGGCCATTTTGGAAGACGTCTCTCACCAGGTCGGAGGTGCGTGCGCTTGGTCCGGCTTCCCGCTCACCGCTCCCTTCCTGCTTCTGCGGCTCACCGTGGATTCCCGCCTTCTACTGCTGCCTCGCCATCTTGTTTCAGGGGACGCCATCATCTGGAAGGTAGGCCTCAGATTTTCTCCACAGGGACTCCGTTTTATTACAGGTTGTTTAATCCCCGGATCCTTGAAGCGGGGATGACGGGGTTCTTCCCTCTTTCATTCATTCGGGGGCGAGTCTCTTTATTTGGTGACTGCTTCCCCGCGGCCGGGGACCAGACCTCAGGTAACTTTAGTAACGAAACTTTTTAACCCTTGAACATTGAACTCTTTTATTTTTAGTGTTCCACTGAGCTCTTTAGGTTGGTGTTGCGCCCCTTTGCTCCCTGGGGGATCTCGCCCGCTGTTCCCAGATAGGTTCTGGTAGGGCGATATTTGGGTTTTCCGCTGCCGGGGCTTCACCTAGGCCCAGCTTATGGAGGAACTCCGGCCCTTCTTCCAGTCCCCGAATGGTGGTAGTTTTGCCGCCTCGTGTTACCTGCAGGCCAAAGGGGAAGGTCCAACGGTACCTTACCCCTTTATCTCTCAGGGTCTTGGTGATGGGTAGCAGGGCCCTTCGGCGAGCTAGAGTCTCTGGGGATAAATCCTGATAAATGGACATACGTACACCCTCATACTCCACTATTGGCAGGGGTCTTGTTTTGTGGAGTACCGCTTCTTTTGAGCGGTAGTAGTGCATTCTGAGCACAATGTCCCGTGGTTGCTCATGCATTAGAGGCTTGGATCGCAGGGCTCTATGGCACCTGTCCAGGATTAAGAGTTCTTTTGGGGTGTCAGGGAGCAGAGATTCCAACCATTTCAGGGCAAAATCTTCACTGTCTAGGACTGTTTCGGGGACCCCCCTGATTCGGAGATTATTCCGCCTGTCCCTATTTTCTGCGTCCTCTTGGCGGTCCCTCAGCTCATTTAATTGTTCTTGAAGGCTGTTATATTTGCGATCCTGCCTTTTTATGGCTTTAATTGATTGATCCACTTTATTTTCGAGGACACTCGTCCTTTCCCCCAGCCCAGTAACCTCTTTCTTTATGTCCTTCAGCTCTGCTTGCAGCAACGTTTTTAGGTTATCATAGAGTTTATCCAGGTCACTCTGTCTTAACGGGCGCAATACCGGGTTGTCTCTCTCCTCACCCTCCCCGTCCGGCTCCGGCTCTGAGCCCGCGTTCGAATGTGGCGCCATTTCTCCCCCTGCAGCGCGCGATCCGGCTCGGTCGAAATATTCCGGTAGCCCCTTTTTCTTGGGTATTTTAGGTGTTTTCCTTGACATTGCGGGATAGTGCTGGGCTTTATTAGTAAAATGCTCCGTTGTAGGAATGGTTTTGTCAGGTTTTTGCAGTCAATGTATTTTAGCGAGGCACGGAGCACTTATCTCACGCAGCCATGCTCCTTGCCGTCGCGCATGCGCCTCCCAATTTGTGTATTTTTAACACAATTTGTAACCAACATTAACCCCTGAAACAGCAGATTGATTAAAATACTCAATGTATTCTGTCATATACAGTACAATGTATATATTTTAGAACTGTTGATTTATGTATTTTTGGTAGGGGTATAATTATGTATTGTGCTATACTATATGAGAGAGAGAGAGACCGAGAGAGAGAGAGGTCACATCTAAATAAATTTGCACTGTTCTAAATTCACAGTGAGAGCTAAATCAGCTTGATATATACGTTTGGTGAGGTTGTACCATATATTTAGGAAAGATGATAAATGTCTGTTTTTTATGAATCTTGCTATAGAGTATAGAGCGGTATCAAGATTTCAGGGTAGGCATGTGTAATTAAAAAATACATTCAATATTATAATATAATTTTTTATTTGGAAAAGGGAAAACAAAAATAATTATACCTATTGCTTTCTTACTATGGACAGTTTATTGCATCATCCTATGAGATGCAGTAGTGCACCTATTATATTTCCTTTATCTCTGAATTATGCTGTAGAGTTTGGCGTGCGTGGATGGTGCCACTGTGCAACAAACCCACCACGTGGCATACCACTATTGCATTTTTTCTGTTTTAAGACAAGTTAGTTTTGTTTCAAAATAAGCATCTGTATTTTAGTACATAAATACATCATAAAATACAGGGTAGTATTTGCTGTGCACACAAAAAGAAGTCTGGAATTAAATGTGAATGTGTGAACATTTCTCAGCACCTTGAAGGTTTCTTTTTTTTTCTTTCATTTTACTTGTATGTTATCACATATTATTTACAT
Source organism: Ascaphus truei (assembly GCF_040206685.1). NCBI lineage: Eukaryota > Metazoa > Chordata > Amphibia > Anura > Ascaphidae > Ascaphus > Ascaphus truei. The sequence continues at coordinate 74,274,154 of NC_134483.1, read as the reverse complement.
ACTCTAAACTCAATACCAACAATGTGGGCCTTTCTCTGGCAGATGTCCATAAATAAACTATATATATTTTTTCTAAATGTACAAATGCTTTGATTTGGTTTTAGTCGCAATATTTCAAATAAAATTATTGGGGGAGGCAGGTTTGAAGGGGGGCATGATATTTTTATGTTTATCAAAAGGGGAGATGGGCTTAAAAAAGGTTGAGAGACACTGGTACAGAGGGTTCCATATTAAGTGTCACTTGATTAATTTGAAGACTATTAACACTGGCAATTTTTTCTTGCCTGTGAATTTTTTTTGTCTTGAATTGAATCTAAGCAGCCACCATAGCCTAACAGAGCAGACTAAATCTTCTGTATATATCAGAGAGCAGCTAATGTTTGGCGCGCAAACCAGTGCCTGTGCCCCTCCCCCACATACTATATCAAGCACTAACACAGAGACTGCAGTATGAGCCTGAGAAAAGACCATAGAGGTCTGAAACGGCGCTCAGTGTCGGTGTGTCTATTTTTGTATTTGGATGAAGTGATTACATTTTTTTTTTTAATCAGTGGAGTGCAGTCGGACTTTACATTGTTCCTGTTTATGGATTGCTGGGTGAATCTCGGTCTTTTGCTGTGCACCCCGTGGCAAGATAAGTAATACTTAAATGATGTAGCGTGTTGTGGAGTCCCTCTTACACTATGCTTGGTGTCTAATCTGAATGGTAAAAGAGATTGATGGTAATCCCTGGTTCTGCTGCTGCTGTGTGTGTGCGTGGAGGGAGCATGCTGCACTGAATGCACTGGGAGCGGGGAGCTGTCCAACTTTTCAGCACCGTCTGACTGCTGCTCCATTTGGTGGCTGTTGCATCGAAACTAGTAGCTGAAGGGAGCAATCTGGTGCGGACTGGAAGCGGGGAGCTGTCCAACTTTTCAGCACCGTCTGATTGCTGCTCCATTTGGTGGCTGTGCATCGGAACTAGTAGCTGAAGGGAGCAATCTGGTGCGGACAGATTGATCATATGCTTCCCCCCTCTAAACTTCTACTTGCACATTAAGACTATATTAGGTATCAGTGTCTGGCTGGCCGTCTGCAGGGTACACGATGGATACAGAGCGCAGCAAAGTGTCTGCTCTGGTAAACAGCAGCAGCTGCAGCAACGGAAGCAGCACTGACAACCTGAATGTACCTAAACATCTGTGGAAACAAGAGCAGCAGCAGCAGCAATACCCGGCTCTGAATCAGCAGAGCTTCCTACAACACCAAAGCTTCCTTAAGCACCAACAACCAGAGCAGCCCCAGCCAGGTATTCTGTTGCAGCCCCATTCCCTGCTCCCAAACTCACCCCATTCTACCCTTCCAACCACACCTCACCCACTGCACCTAAACCAATCTGCACCCCAGCTTCAACCCCTAATTTATCCTGCCCTTCAACCCACATCCCCACCCCAGCTCCAGTCCCTAATACACCCTGCCCTCCAGCCTACATCCCCTCCTCAAAACCACTGTCCGCTACAACCCCAAGCTCACCCCTTGCTCTCGTACCAGCCCCAGGCTGGGCTGCAGTCCCAGTTACACTGCCAGCCGCTGCCCTCCTTGCCGTCTCAGCCGGCGCCCCATTGTCCCCCTAACTCAGCCCGTAGCCGGTACTCCAACAGCCGGGTGAGGCATCGCGGCTTTTCTGACACCGAGAGGTACCTGCATTGCCAAGCCATGGATCGCTCCTCGTACGCTGTGGATACTGGACACCGTCCTGGGCTCAAGAAATCTCGCATGTCCTGGCCATCATCCTTCCAGGGATTCAGACGGTATGGTTTTCTATTTTCCCCTCTCTTGTATATTGATAACATAAGGCAGCCACTGGGATTACTACATCTACTTTTCTCTTGGACACTAGGCACTCTGAAAAGAGAGCATGTGCTCACACTTATTTTGTAAGCATGATTCAACTGTAATAATCAAAGTAGAACTGTGTTGAATGACTTCCAGAATTGTGTACTTTTCTTGTAGTAGTAGGTGGTATTATCTCCCCATATAAATGCAGTGTAAGTCAATTAGGGCTAGCAGTGTTGCAGACTGCCCCATAAGTACATTGTATTCTGAAGGTGTCATCCTCACCTATATATCCCCATCCCAAAGCATATCTGCCCATCCCACATACAGTACTGTAGTGTCTCATTTGAACCCTTGACCAAGAATGGAATTAATTTCCATATACCTTTTTTTTTATTTTCTGAACGCCTAGTGTGCCATAAAATTGGCACCAATAGATGTTCATACATTCTGTCAGGCACACGGACATGGCACTTAGTGCTTAACCCAGCCTGGCTGGTTGTGGAAACAGCCACACATCCGTTTATTGCTTGTGCAAATCCTTCAACGTGTCCTGATGGACATCCTTCCCAATCAATATATTGTATAACACACATTAATTTTCCTTTAGGATAATGAACTTATACATCATATGAATATGGATCTATTTTATGATCACTGAATTAAGTGTAATGTTTGTGCAAAAGCTCACTTTGATCAAGTTATGTTCATTAAATGAGGATCATCATTGGAATGTTCATAATCACAAATCTGAAGTACTATAAACACACACATTTGGTTTCTGTTAAAGCCAAGCTGGGTACTCCTATTGTGATTTATTTTGATTATGACATGTTAGTTGACAGGGGTAGGAATGGGAATTGCTGATGTCCCTTGTGTGGTGAATGTAATCTGTCAGTATTCTTTATATATTATTTTTTTTCTAATTTCCATGTATACAAAGCAGTAGATTGAGGGTTTGGAGATAATTAGAAGAATGTCAGAGGGAGTGAGTCGATATTTAAAGTCGTACCTATTTTCAGTCTATCTAATCATTGATTTATTATGCAGTAAATGTGCATAATGTGTTTGTTTATCTTTTTATTGCATTATTTGGATCTACTTTGGTTTGACTAACTGGAATATAAAATGTATTTAAAAGATGGTTCTTGCCAATATCTAAAAGCAAGATTTTATGGTTGGAAAGGATATTTATATATATAAAATGATGTAGGACTGTCCTTTTATCTTCCATTGTACTATAACACAGATTATGTTGGGACCTCAAAGATAAACTACAACATTTTGCTACATGTATATCATCCCCTGTAAGCTTATTTCCCTTATATGAAATATAGCCAACATAGAGATTCTTGCCAGATTTACCAAATTGAACAATTATCGGCATTGCTACATATTGAAATGTTGTTACAATATAATTAATTGATATTTACTGTAAAGTTGCAAGCTGTTCATATTATAACCTGCTTTCACTGGATTTATTATCTATTATCCCTTGTGTTTCAGAAGAAATGCACAATTTACAGTCAGCATTTTGGATAATATCCTCAAATGACGACAATCCAAGATTTTATCTGAGCAGTACGAGTTTCATTCATCGTAAATCTTTTGTGCCTTCTGGCAGAGCTTAATTGGGCATACATGTATTAATTCCTTCCTCGTGTGTGTAATTTTAAACTTGCAAGATATGAAAATCCATCATTCAGTCAACATGGCTATAGTTGATGTTTAACTGTAATTTACAACATGGACCCATTAATTTTAACTTATTTTTTTTATATGATAAGTGCGTGTGTATAGCGCCACATACAGGTATGTATGCAGCACTTTACAGAATTTTATTGCAGACTAGTATAGGGCGATAATATACAAAGTTTCCCAAGTGTATTAAACGGGAAATTAAACAAGGAAATTGGGGAGTCCATGATCAAAAGATCTTACAATTTAAATTATTTGATATTTGTACCACTTCAGGGCTTGTTGATGGTAATAGGATTTGCTTATGAGCTGTAATGTCTTAATTGGACTGCCTTTTAGTTGATTTATCCTATTTGTCTATAGTTGTATGCACTGCAACATTTGGTTTACCTTTAGGAATTCAATATGTTGCAGTGTTTATCATCCGGTGATCCTTCCCTTAGAGTTAAAAATAGCATATACTGTACTACTTGTCTATCTAGAGACAAGTAATTGGTTTGCTGTGTGAATATTTGGATATGTCTCATGTGGTACAAAATTGTACCAGTGTGGGATCTTATTTCCAAAAAGATTGTGTTTTTTTTTAAAATTAAAAACGTGTAAATTATCTTAATTGCAATGAACCGAAAGAAGCAAGCGTTTTAATTGCTAAGGTTATTAAGTGTCCTCTTTGAGCCATTCACAACATATGCAGTATTTCTTAGTGAGTGGAACAGCATTCTAAATCCTTATTTAATATGGCCCTTGGTTACTTTACTATTGATCTGTAGTGCTGAAGATGTCTGTCAGATGAATGCCTTTTTAAAAAATGGCACATTGTTGAATTTAATCCCTGTGGATTTATGATAGATATCTTGAATTGCTAGTACATGTACTGAAAGTCAGAAAATTGAATTGGTTGTCAATTCAGAATTAAACAAGTGAGTCATTTGTAGCACTGGAATGGCGTATCATATGCACTAGTTTAAGATGTTGTTTTCAGTATCAATAACGCATGTACATGTTTGTTTTTTCTTAAATAATTGTTTATTTGTTTCAATTTGTTGGCACTGTGTGCCAGGAATATGTACCACATACATTTTAACATCTGTCATAGTTGTGAAACCGTCACACTGGAATTTTGCTACTTCTAAAAATCAGCAAGCACAAAAATGTTTTGCTTTGGTAATTAAAAGTCAAAAAGGCTACATCTAATTTGACCTATTATTATATAGTTAAACAGATCTGTATTTATCTTCTCATAAACAAGGGTAATTTAGTTAAATTCTTTGGCCAAAGTATTTTAAGCCTACACCCACATCACGGTATGGCCTTTCTGTAGGTCCTAACACTGCTGCACCGGCAAGAAGCTCTCATAACCTCTCTAATGGAGGGAGAGCTGTATTTTATAGACTGATCCTTCACATGTGCTTAGCGAGAAATGCAATTAAGAAGGTGGTATGAGTAAGCATGAAACAGGGAGGAGGGGTCACTAACCTCCATGTTTTACCAACTGAAATTAACAAATGTTACCCATCTCGAGTAGATGGTATCCTTCAATAACTGAAAGCTATATGCAGAAGACAACCAATAAAAATTGTAGTACTTCACATGTAAATTACACTATGTTTCTGTTATAGGTCAGGGGTGGCCAACTCCAGTCCTCAAGAGCCACTAACAGGTCAGGTTTCAGTTCTGTACAATGTGAAAATACTTGTAGCTTTTTTTTTTTTTTTTTAAATAAACAACTCTGATTTTTTTAATGTATCACGTCTTTTTTGTTTCTATAGCAACCATTTACAAAGTCACAGATATTGAGTCAATACATTTAGTGGATCCCCCGCATCAAATCTTCCCCGATCGATCAAAGGTGAACGGATCGGCAAATTAGCTAATTACTTATCATTGTGTGTGTAGCGTATTTGTGGACATATTGGGGGAGGGGACTGCTGCTTTATATTAAAAAAACTTTACGTAGAGTGTTATGACATAAAACATCTTGGGGACCATTCAAGAGAATCTGCTATTTAGTGTCATCTAGCAAAAGAAGATTTCTCATGACATAAGATTATAGTATTTTTTGGGAGTCATCAGGGGAATTGAGAGTTGTTCATTAGAGAAATAATGTACAGTATGTATGTATTTGTCTTTATTTATATAGCGCCATTAATGTACATAGTGCTTCACATAACAATCATATACATAGCAATTAATACAAATAACAGATCATGGAAATAAGTGCTTCAAACATAAAAGTAACATTTTGGAAGAGGAGTCCCTGCTACGAAGAGCTTACAATCTAATTGGTAACTAGGAGAATGTACAGAGACTGTAGGAGGGCATTCTGTAAGTGCGTCTGCAGGGGGGCAAGCTTTATGTATCATGTGTATAGTATTAGCCACGGTGCTACTCGTGCTTCTTTATGCAAGTGTGTCTTAAGGTGGGTTTTAAAGGTGGATAGAAAGGGTGCTAGTCAGGTATTGAGGGGAAGGGCATTCCAGAGGTGTGGAGCAGTCATTGAGAAAGGTTTAAGGCGGGAGAGGGCTTTAGATATAAAGGGAGTAGAGAGAAGGCATCCTTGAGCAGAATGCAAGAGTTGGGATGGTGCATAACGAGAAATTAGGGCTGAGATATTTAAGGAGGGTCAGAAGAGTTTAACGCTTTAAAAGTGAGGAGGAAAATTGAGTAAGAGATGCAGGATTTGATAGGAAGCTAGGAGAGTGATTTCAGCAGAGGAGATGCTGAGACAAATTTAGGAAATAGTACAGTGATTCTGGCAACACAATTAGGATAGATTGTAGGGGAGACAGGTGAGAGGCAGGAAGGCCAGGCAGCAGGAGGTTACAGTAATCGAGACGGGAGAGAATGAGGGTCTGAGTCAGAGTTTTAGCAGTCGAGCAACAGAGGAAATGGCGTATCTTTGTAATTTTGCGGAGGAAAAAGCTACAGGTTTTAGATACGTTTTGAATGTGAGAGAGGAGTAAAGAGTGAGCCCTGTGCAGCGTGCTTGGGCTACCAGGTGAATGATAGTACTTCCAACAGTAATGTAGAAGGAGGTAGTAGGGCCAGGTTTGGGAGGAAGTATGAGGAGCTCTGTTTTGCCATGTTAAGTTTAAGTTGGCGAAAGGCCATGCAGGATGATATTGCAGAGAGACATTCAGAAACTTTGGTCTGTATAGCAGGTGTAAGGTCAGGGGTTGAAAAGTAAATTTGTGTGTCGTCAGCATAGAGGTGATATTTAAACCAAAGAGATGGGGTTAGGTCAGCAAGAGAAAGTGTGTACAGAGAAGAGGTCCCAGGAGAGAGCCCTGGGGTACCCCCACAGAGAGATCGATGGAGGAGGAGGTGTTAGCAGAGGAGACACTGAAAGTATGATGGAAGAGGTAAGATGAGATTCAGAATAGAGCTTTGTTATGAATACCAAGAGTATGGAGAATGTGAAGAAGAAGAGGGTTCTCCATGGTGTCAAATGCTGCAGAGAGGTCAAGTAATATGAGCAGAGTTAATGATCTCTGTCTTTGGCAGCATGGAGGTCATTAGTTATTTTAGTGAGGGCTGTTTCAGTCGAGTGAGCAGTGCGGAAGCCAAATTGTAGAGGGTCTAGGAGAGAATAGGTGATGAGAAAATGAAGCAAGCGAGAGAATACAAGGCGTTCAAGGAGTGTAGAGGCAAAAGGCAGGAGGGAGACAGGTCGATAGTTTGGACAGGTAGGGTCATGCTTGCTGTTTTAAAGTAATGGTATAACTGTTGCATGTTTGAAGGAGGAGAGACAGGTACCAGAGTAGAGGGAGGAGTTAAAAATGTGTGTGATTATAGTGGGAGCAAGAGGTTTTAGGAGATGGGAGGGAATGGGGTCAAGAGGGCAAGTGGTAGAGAGAGGAGAGGAGATCAGTAGTGACACATCCTCCTCTGAGACAGTGGATAAAGAGTCAAGGAAGGCAGGAGGAGAGTTATAAAGCGGTGTAGGATGGGAGGAGGAAACAGAGGGGGTGTTCTGACGTACTGTATGGATTCCACCTTTTCCTTAAAATAGTCAGCAAAGTCCTGAGGTGAGATGGAGGAAGAAGAAGAGGCAGCTGAGTGTGGTCTGAGTAGAGAGTCAAAGACAGAGACGAGTTGGCATGGGTTAGACTTGTGTATGTTGATTAGTGAAGAAAAGTAGGGTTGTTAAGCCTGAGAGAGGGCAGAGATGAAACAGGATAGCATAAATTTGTAGTGGAGAAAGTCTGCGAGAGTGTGATATTTCCTCCAGAGGCGTTCAGAGGAAAACAGCATGCGTGTGTAGGAATTTAGCCACGGTCTGGGGTTAGAAGGACGAGGACAGCAGAGAGAAAGCGTAGCATGTAGAACAAGAAAGGAGGATAAGGCAGGGTTGTAGTTCCTGACCAGGTTGTCAATGTCTGGAGCAGACAGAGAGGAGAGGGAGAAGCGTAAAGTTTAATCAAAGGCTGGTAGGTTAATAGAGCGCAGGTTTCTGCAGAAACGAGGGGTAGATGGAAATGGAGAAGGGGAGAAGCGAAAGAGAGCAGATGAGATGAGATGAGATGATGGTCAGAGAGAGGAAAGGGGAAAATGGGGAAATCAGAGAGAGATCATTTTTAGTGAAAACCAGGTCTAGGTAGTGGCTAGCCTTGTGGTTAATGGCTACAGTCCACTATTGAAGGCCAAAAAAAGAGGTTAGAGAGAGAGAGCGGGAAGCCCAAGGGAGAGAAGGGTCAACAATGTGGCAGTTGAAGTCTCCAAGGAGAAGAACAGGAGTCTGAGGAGAGAAAGAAAGCGAGCCAGGATTCAAAGTGAGAGAGAAAGACAGAAGGGGGATGATGTCTCCAATGAAATTAACTTATCAAATGGCTGAAAAGCTCAATTTTATTGACATTGAAATAAACGGAAACTAAAGGTGATTACGCAGGGTCATATACTGTACAGCAGAAATTCACGTGACAAAATAAGAGGCATAATGGGATTAAACGCTTCTAACATAAAAGTAAATGTTAGCGCCCTTGCCCTAAAACGCTTACAGTCCAAGTATACTGTACATAATTGAAACATAATGGATGAGAAGAGCTAGGGTTCACTTGATGCAGAAATTACATTTATAAATAAACCTTTTTGTAATTGTTGAATAATAAATACTCATTGTGACATACCTTTTTTTTATATTTATGAAAAGACAAAAAAATAACGAGATTCATAGAGGAATTTTGGGATGAGAAAAATAAATACAAGTGCTATAATAATAATAACTAAGACTATCTATTTATATAGATAATATAGTATATTGATAAATAAAGTTGCAGTAGGCATTGTTTTCAGGTTAGCTGAGGTTTAGGTGTGTGATTAAATGGCTTGTTTTACAAAAAGGTAGAGCTAGAGGGGGAAGGGCATGGCAGCATATTATTGGGTGTAGGCAATTTTGGAGGAGAGGGTGGAGAAACAATGCAGCGATAAAGGTGGGAGCAGCAGGGCCGCAGACCGCTTTCCCAGGGTCCATGACTGAAGTTTCCACCAGGGCCCCCCTCCCCCACCCACATGGCAGCGGCCTTGCAACACCCCACCACCATTTTCTCTTACACCCCCACCCCCTTCTCACACCACCTCACTCTCACTCCCCCAATCACCCTTTCCTTCCCCTCTCCCTCTTACACCCCCACCCCATGTATTTCTCCCCACTCCCCACACTCAACACCCCCTCCCAAATATACACACAAACAATAAGACCCCTCCCCAAATACACTCACACGCACACACCAAATAGGCCCCTCTTCCCAAATACACACATAATAAACTACCCCCCTCCCCACCCCAAAAAAAGCACACCATGGGGGTAAGTGGTCTGGGAGGTTGGTATAAGGTTGGCATGTGGGCTTACCTGGGGCCCTTGGATGAGCATGCTTGAGCAGCATGGCCAGTGCACAGCAGAGCCCAGCAGCCCCATGGAGGCCTAAGGGAGGGACAGACGGGCAGTGCCCTTCAGTGGACAGATGATACTAGCAGACAGAAAAGGAGAGGGTCCGTCTTGCCTGCACATAGGGAACTGTAGAGTTGCTAGCAGGGAGGCTGGGCCCCTTGCCTGGCTGTGCCTGGGACAGTAGTCCCGGCTGTGCCCCTCCTGTTGGTGGCCCTGGGGAGCAGGATGGTGGTTGCAGTTGAGGAAGGCTGCACAGTGAACAGCAAAGAGGGGGCAGGATAGAGGGGGCTGTGGAGAATTATGGCAGAAGAGAGGTAACCAGCGGGTAGATCCAGAAGTCTTTCACAACTTCCGGTGTCCACCGCCAGGATGGACTATACACCTGTTCGACAGGTAGGGACTTGTAACTGGGGGGGTAGGGGGGGTTGAGATGATGATGATTTGGAGGAGGGTGGGAATGTGAGAGGAGGTGGGAATAAGGTAGGAGTGAGTGAGGATTGGAATGAGAGGAGGGTGGGGAGGAGAGTGGGAGGGGTCGGAATGAGGACGGGAGTGAGGGGTGGGAATGTCAATGAAGGGGGGCGGGAATTAGGGGAGGGGGGAGTGAGGGATGGGGGGGTGAGGGGTGGGAATGAGAAGAAGAGGGGGGGAGTGAGCGGTGGGAATCAGAGGAGGGGGATTGAGGGGTGGGAATGAAAGGAGCAGGGATTGAAGGGTGGGAATGAGAGGAGGGGGGAATGAGAGGAGGGGGGAGTGAGGGGTGGGAATGAGAGGAGGGGGGAGTGAGGGGTGGGAATGAGAGGAGGGGGGAGTGAGGTGTGGAAATGAGAGGAGGGGGAGTGAGGCGTGGGAATGAGAGGAGGGGGGAGTGAGGGGTGGGAATTAGAGGAGGGAGGAGTGAGGGGTGGGAATGAGAGGGGGAGTTAGGGGGGGGATGAGAGAGGGGGAAGTGAGGGGTGGGAATGAGAGAGGGGGGGTTAGGGGGGAATTAGAGAGGGGGGAGTGAGGGGTAGGAATGAGTGGAAGGGGTGTGAGGGGTGGAAATGAGTGGAGGGGAAGTGCAGGGTGGGAATAAATGGAGGGGGGAGTGAGGGGTGGGAATGAGAGGAAGGGGGGTGGGAATGAGAGGAAGGGGGGTGGGAATGAGAGGAAGGGGGGTGGGAATGAGAGGAAGGGGGTTGGGAATGAGAGGAAGGGGGTTGGGAATGAGAGGAAGGGGGGTGGGAATGAGAGGAAGGGGGGTGGGAATGAGAGGAAGGGGGGTGGGAATGAGAGGAAGGGGGGGTGGGAATGAGAGGAAGGGGGGGTGGGAATGAGAGGAAGGGGGTGGGAATGAGAGGAAGGGGGGTGGGAATGAGAGGAAGGGGGGGGGGTGGGAATGAGAGGAAGGGGGGGTGGGAATGAGAGGAAGGGGGGTGGGAATTAGAGGAAGGGGGGTGGGAATGAGAGGAAGGGGGGGAGGGAATGAGAGGAAGGGGGGGAGGGAATGAGAGGAAGGGGGGGAGGGAATGAGAGGAAGGTGGGGAGGGAATGAGAGGAAGGGGGGGAGGGAATGAGAGGAAGGGGGGGAGGGAATGAGAGGAAGGGGGGGAGGGAATGAGAGGAAGGGGGGAGGGAATGAGAGGAAGGGGGGGTGGGAATGAGAGGAAGGGGGGGTGGGAATGAGAGGAAGGGGGGGTGGGAATGAGAGGAAGGGGGGGTGGGAATGAGAGGAAGGGGGGGTGGGAATGAGAGGAAGGGGGGGGTGGGAATGAGAGGAAGGGGGGGGTGGGAATGAGAGGAAGGGGGGGGTGGGAATGAGAGGAAGGGGGGGGTGGGAATGAGAGGAAGGGGGGGTGGGAATGAGAGGAAGGGGGGGGTGGGAATGAGAGGAAGGGGGGGTGGGAATGAGAGGAAGGGGGGGTGGGAATGAGAGGAAGGGGGGGTGGGAATGAGAGGAAGGGGGGGTGGGAATGAGAGGAAGGGGGGGTGGGAATGAGAGGAAGGGGGGGTGGGAATGAGAGGAGGGGGGTGGGAATGAGAGGAGGGGGGTGGGAATGAGAGGAGGGGGGTGGGAATGAGAGGAAGGGGGGTGGGAATGAGAGGAAGGGGGGTGGGAATGAGAGGAAGGGGGTGGGAATGAGAGGAAGGGGGTGGGAATGAGAGGAAGGGGGTGGGAATGAGAGGAAGGGGGGTAAGGGTGGGAATGAGAGGAGGGAGGAGTGAGGGGTGGGAATGAGAGGAGGGGGAGTGAGGCGTGGAATGAGAGAGGGGGTGAGAATGAGAGAGGGGGTGAGTGAGGGGTGGGAATGAGAGAGGGGGGAGTGAGGGGTGGGAATGAAGGGAGGGGGGAGTGAGGGGTGGGAATGAGAGAGGGAGAGTGAGGGGTGGGAATGAAAGGAGGGGGGAGTGAGGGGTGGGAATGAGAAGATGGGGGAGTGAGGGGTGGGAATGAGAGCGGAGGGTGGGAATGAGAGAGGGGGGTAAGAGGGGTGGGAATGAGAGGAGCTGGGTGAGCGGTTGGTAATGAGAGAAGGGGGTGGGAGGGCTGGGGGTGAGGGGTGTGTAAATGAGAGGAGGGGGGTTGAGAGGAGTGGGAATGAGAGGAGGGATTGAGATGGGTGGAAATGAGAGAGGGGATGAGGAGGAGTGGGAATGAGAGGAGGGGGTGAGAGGGGTGGGAATGAGAGGGGACAGGGGTTAGAGGGGTGGGAATGAGGGGGTGAGAGGAATGGGAATGAGAAGGGGATTAATGGGGTGTGGGTTGGAATGAGAGGGGACTGAGAGGGCTGGGTGTGAGAGCAGCTGATATGTGGGAAGGACCTTGACTGTCCTATTGGTGGCCTCTCCGAATCAGCAAAACTGCTGTAGTTCTGCTCATGTGCTGGTCTTGGCCGCCAACCTCACTGGGACACTGATTCAATCTTCCTGGTCTCGGTAACTCTGCACCCACGTTCTGCTGGGGACTCTTAAAACTCTCCTTCTTTAACCCCTCCTCCTCCAGGTAATCAATCATATCAAACCTCACTTGAATACTGCCATTGGCTCAAGAGCCTGTCTATCAATCACCTGTATCTTTACAAGAGGTTACACATGCATTTCCCCATGATGTACAGTACAATACCTAGTACCACTAGCATGCTAGAGCCCATATATACAAGGTATATCATAAGGGCACTATTAAGTTTAAGATAATACTACAAGCATCTACGTGATGTTGCACCTCTTTGCATATTATATGAAGCGGCTTTATGTTAACTTTCCGGCAGTTGCTTCAGTGAATGATCCATACAATGTGATAATGGGTTCATCAACGTTCATATTTGCAGCTGCTCCTTTCTTAATCAATAAATCTGGCAGGTCGTATATGGAGGTTAGTGACGTGTAAAAGAAATTAGCATTAGATGTAAGAAACTCAAATATCAAGTTTTGTATATATGATGCTGGTGCAAATTGATGCAAGAGATCCACCAACTCAATGAATTAAATATTTTTAAAATAATACTCATGTTTAGACATGGATTTGCTCAGCTCCAAATTCAGAAGGAGGGAATGAGTTGACTAGTGGTCTAAAAGAGCATACGCATTGTATTTGCTATATGTTTGAGTACATTACTGGGCATGAGGTAGAGATTTGTTGGAGGTTGTGATACTGTATAGCTATAATGTACAGAGCTTTTAAAACCTCAGAGGTTTTCTTCTTTAAGTGTACTTTGCACTGTGTTTTTAAAGATGCAATGGCTGATGCGCTATTTTGAAAAACATATTTTTGTCAATATCCTCATTCAATAATTTTTTTTAAGTTCTTTGCTCTGACCCTAAAACATGTTGCACTCCAATAATATCTGTCTCTAATTTATAGACATGGGTAATATTTCTTTTTGGCGACTAATGGGCTTCATATAGTGTGTGTGTGTGTGTGTGTGTGTGTGTGTGTGTGTGTGTGTGTGTGTGTGTGTGTGTGTGTGTGTGTGTGTGTGTGTGTGTGTGTGTGTGTGTGTGTGTGTACATATATATATATACAGTGGTTGACAAATCCCCAAAAAATCTACTCGCCACACAAAAAAATCTACTCGCCACCTAGTACCAAACGTGTGCTGCTTGGGCAATATTTACTCGCCCAGGGGTTAAATCCACTCGATATCAAACACACACAAAAAGTTGCTAACACTATATTAATATAAAAGGCTAACCCAGGACCCAAAAATAAATATAATATTGATGTTTAAAGATTAACTTAAGCAAACCAATAATAAGATAGTAAAAATCCTGGGGGTGCTAAGGGATAAAAAAATAATATGAAAACACACAAAAAGACTGACAATATCCCTATATTAAGCACTCACAATAAGCCTGTAATAACTAAATCAAAAAAGAAAACAAAAAAGATGCATGAGAGGATCCACAAAAAAATACTGATGACTCATCATCTCCTTTAGGAGCTGAGTATTTCCCTGCTTGTCATTAGGGATTTTATCTTTATGGGACTGTTTTTTCCACATTCAATTTCGCACTTGTTGCCATCAGTATTTTTTGTGGTAGTTAGGATTATTAAGGGGTGTCTGTTCTTTTTTGGCTGATTTGTATCTTTCCATTTATTTATTGGATATTTACTGAGATATGTTTTTTGGCTCATTAGTTCAGTTTTTTACTTAGCATGTGTTGATATATACTCATATCGTTTCTTGCTTGTTATTTTTTGTTAGGTTACCATTAGTTTATGTATGTTTTTATGTTAGTGTGTTTCACTGCTTCTTATTAAAATCTTTGATGCATTTTCACTGCTGACTCATGGTTCCAGGTTTTTAGTTTTCTTTTTTGATTTAGTTATTACAGGCTTATTGTGAGTGCTTAATATAGGGATTTTGTCAGTCTTTTTTGTGTGTTTTCATATATGTGTGTGTATATATATATATAGCAAGATACATACAGCGCAACTCCCAACAATAATCCAAAACAGTAATTAATACAAATACTGTACTTAGCCAATTCAATTTTAAATGAGAGGTATTAACCCTTTCAATACTGACTGACCCTGTTAAATCTGCTGCCACTTCCACAATTGCCGATAGTTAATGTACAAGAAAGAATGACCTAGGCGCAAAAAGACCAGGGAGAGAGAGAAAAAAAGAGAAAAAGAACCATCATAGGGTAGTATGTCCAATAATCAGAATAACAATTTTGGTGAGATATGCACTTACAGTGAGTTTGATCAGTGTCAGCTTTTTATCCAGTCTGGGATCAGGAGCTCAGCTTGGTGATTTCTTTTATTTCTGCCAGGAACTCTCTGTACTTCCAAGCACTGTTTTCACAGTGCTTCACAGCAGTCGCGGTGTACCTGTATGCATAGATTCTGTCTTGCAGACGGATCCCATACAGGGATAAGGTAGGGAAAAAAAGTGTAAAACCTTTTATTTAAAAATTGGTAAAGAACCTAAATAAGTATTCAACTCACACTTTGTGAGTTGTAAAAAAGCATTTGAGAGTTTCACTTATGAGTCTCTCACACTCAGTGGTGGATTGACGCCGGCTCCGAGTACAGCAAACTCACGCAGTCACTTCCGCGTCACGTGACCTCTGGTCTCGCGAGATCTTCTCCCTGTTGCTGAAACTCATCGCTCCGGTTCCGTGATGGAAGATCAGCTTGTCAGCTCGTCTCTCTCTCTGCTTGTGAACCGCCCTATGCGTTTCTTCAATGTGGCTTCGTCAGGACATACTACCCTACTACATACTACCCTATGATGGTTCTTTTTCTCTTTTTTTTCTCTCTCTCCCTGGTCTTTTTGCGCCTAGGTCATTCTTTCTATCACAGTGTGGAATATTCTTTGAGTACTTCACTTTCACTCTCTTAAAAACATTTTGGAAGGGCTGTACTTTTAACCCTTCGTGGAACATGTTGTAAATATCTGCAAAATTACATGTATCAAAAAAATGTAGATCCACTATGGGGGGGAATTGAATTGATAATGTGTATCAACACTCAATCAGTATTAACTAGAATGTCCTTTTATACCAATCGACCTTCAATCCTTCAATTATTTAACTTTTTTCAGAGTAACCCGAAAGTCCCAAATATCTGTTGTTTTGGGCAACATGGACACATGGGAATTATGCTGTGTTCATTTATTAAGCTACCTTTACTTTGTCTTGGATTTACGCAACTCACTGATGTGGAACAAAACAAACACAGATGTGCATTTTCCCCCATGCATTAATGGAAGAACAATATGAAAAAATAAACAGTAACAAATGACCAGATAGAGTCTCAGAAGCCTGTTGGGATATGGGCAGATATATATTAGCAAACCAAAGGAAATCGTTTATGAAACATTCTATATTAATTCCATGTAGTACTTTTTTTTTTAATTGTGTGATGTCAACGGTAAAAAAAAAGAATCTTTCATATTAACGATACAATTAGACAATGTTATCATTAGTTTAATTGATGCATAAAAATAAAGGTAAGACTTCAAGAAAATGATAGTAGTATGCAATGTATATCATATGCTCGTCAAACAACAGTTCTAACTCACTAAATTAATGGATCTGTAAGGATTTATAGTCTGAATTGCTCGTGCTAAATAATTTGAAGAAGTAGAGCCCTTCCAAAAAGGTTTGAGAAACATTGACCAAAGTACCCAGAGGTTTATGGTATTCAATATCTAATATACCTTGTTCTAAATTAGTCAATGTGAAATATATATTGTGCATTTATGTGACATGGACCAACAAAATATAATATTACCGGCATGCAGCATTTACAGATTTGCTCTGGCAGTTTATGTACAGTAGATGCAAACTGCTTTTATTTCAGTTTTGTGCGCTTCAAAGGTGTATGCCATGAACAGTTTAAGTTTGCATGCACTGAAGAATGTACATATGTACTGAACAATTTTCAGTTTCAATTGATTTGTTGTAGCCTGTGAAACTGCACCTTCCAACAGATCATCATTAGAGTTATTCATAGAAGAAATTAGAGTGCACAGAGCATTTGAAATCTCATGTTTCTGTTTTAAGTATACTTGAAGAAGAAACCTATGAGGTTTTGAAAGCTCAGCGCACTATAATTTGATCGATGAATATCTTTAATGATGGTCCGCTAAAAGGTATCACAACCTACAATTCATCTGCTCTTCTCCAGGAACAATATAGCTACTAGAACTTTGAACTGCTGTATAATTGAAACGGAAAACATTTTTTGAGACAATAGAACACACACATTATTTCTGAGGTATAGCATAGGAACTAAATCCTAAGAGGGTGCTTCTAATGTCTTGCAGCGTGTCCGTGAATATCAGATAAATATCCCCAGTCAAAGGGGTAGTGAACAGAACAGACCATGTAAAGTGATCAAGCTGTATATATCCTGAGCATAGCCTAGTGTTGTGTGATACTGTCAGGAAGCAGGGCACACGCAACACCTCCTTACCTGCCTCGGAGGTCGTTGCTGCCGCCCCTCGTTCCCGCTGACGTGTCCTCGGCGTGGGACTCGGCGATCTCGCCCGACGCTGGTTCTTGCGTCCGCCATCTTGTCGGGGCGCACGCAGGAGGATCTTACACAGCGCGCGCCTCCGGCAGTAATTTATTCACTCCTCTGGCCTTCTAGCCACTCCGCACGTGTACAGCTGCAGCCCCGCTCCTGCTCTCACACTCCACAGCTTATCACAGGCAAGGATCACAGCTTGCACCAGTCACAAGGCGCTCCACGGCACCCCCCCCCCCCACTCTGCCTCCTTCCCTGAAGGTATATTACCCCTGTTCTCCCTGGGAATCATTGCTCTGCGTAGCTTCTGCTAGTTGGGATAGTATTCGTGTGTGCTCTTGTTCTTTGTATTCTTCAGGTTTGACCCGGCTTGGCTTTCTACTCCTCCTCTGGCTCTGGACCCCGGCTTACTCCACACGACGCAGTCTCTCTCTGCCCTTCGATCTCGGCTAGCTCCTCTACCTCCCGACCTCTGGCACCCTCGACCCCCGGCTACGGCAATCACCACGATTCTTCTACCTCTGGACACGGCAAGTACCTTTGGTTCCCTTACTAAAGACACCTGGCCTGGCAACTACTACCACACTCCGGACATGCCCCTCTGCTGTGGGTGCGTGGTATTATACTTTCCACCTCAGTCTTGGGACGGGTCTGGTCTGCGGGCAGCACTACCGTGACAGGTACAAATGAAGTTTCTCAGTCACCTGGTATCCTCTGAGGACCAACATTTGATGCTCAGGGACAGAGAACACCTAATTCCGGACCTTTCAGTCACAACTGTCAGGTAAATACATGTCTAAAAATGAAAGGCTATCCGGTTTGCTGCAAAAACATGTAAAGTGCTCCTGACTATGACAAACTGGGAATATTGATAGTCTCCTTGACAACATTAAAGTCTCAATCATTTTGCAACAGTGTCTTTTATCAATGTCTTCCAACAGATACTGTCGGCTCATTGAATTCTCATCATTTTGAAAAAATCATAAAAACAACAGACAGATACAGAAGTTATTTGTGTGGATATACACTATTCAGAGCCCAACATAACATCTGACAGTGATTTTAAACACATACTTTAAGAATAGCTACTTCCTTCATATCCCTGTACAAATCAGTTCCCCAAAATAGTATTTCTGTAAATTAGTTTAAAAATACATGTGAGTGTAGGTGTAACATTTTATTTCCAGTCCAACTTACTGTATAACCACAGTTAATTGGTGGGTTTTTAAAGTTTACATTTAATGTTCAAAATTCACAATAGCTCAATTCACCATAATACAGTTTTTAAATTTACTAGTGAAGTCTAATTTAAATTGATAGTTTTGTTTGTTATATATAATCTTTCTGTTTTCTTTTCCTTTCTTGCCTTTTAATTGAAATGTCTATATTGATATTCGCAGTGTTGTTGAAATTCTTTTAGTTGATCTTGTTACATTTTAGATCATTCTAAATCACCTAGGACAGTCTAAGGTCAGTGGCTTATTTAATAGGTTTGATGTACTGTACTGTAGCTGATTGATACCTTTTTTTTTTTTTTAATTAATTTGTAATTAGAAGTATTTTTTAATCGGGTTGCTGTCTTTTCCACCTTCCATTATCGCTACCTCCATCCCCCATTCTCACTCTCCCCCTTCCTCCATTCTCACTCCCCCCCCTTCCTCCATTCTCACTCTCCCCCACCTTTCCTCCATTCTCACTCTTCCCCTCTCATTCTCATCCCTCTTACCCCCACCCCTTCTCTCACCCACCCTTCTACCCCCCTCTCACCCCACCCTCCTGTGACAGGAGGGGTAACCAAGCTATATAATAAAGGTCAAGCCCGTTTGGTTACCCCTGCTCCGTGTATAAGGGTCCAAGAGTTAGCTCTTGGGCCCAGTAACATTGTATTACTGCATTATACTGTCTGTAATAAAACAATTGTTTAAGTTTTTCCTTTTCTGGGCATGCAATCAAGCAGGGATTGCTAGTGTATCCCTTTCAAGGGGTGTTTGCGGAGGAACCGTTGTCCGAATGTGCCTAGGAGGTTGGGGGCCAGAGTTACCGGTTCCCCAATAAATGTACCCAGGAATCATGCCTGATTCTCGTATACTTGTAGGCACATTGTCCCCGCAATACCTCCCCTTGAAAACCTAAGCACGACTCCCCACTAGGGCGTCCTGCTTCAGCACAACTCGGAAAGCAGAATGAGGCACAGGGACTAGGTTAAGGGGGGTACCCCAGCTAGTGCCAAGGTGACAAACAATATATGGTTTGTGGGTGCCCCAACCGTACATAATGTTGGGAGGACTCAGAGTTCAACCTGAGTCAAATGGAAAGAATGGGGGGACATCATGTAGACAGTAATAAAAAGAGTACATTTTTCCCTGTACCCAGAGACTCAGAGTTTCTTAAAATGTAGTTTTAATGTGTTTAAACATTCAGAAACCATGTCCAAACAGGCAGCCCGTACAAACCCATAGGCGCCGGTATGTCTGCTGGACATCAGAGTTCAAAGCAGCCAGAGGATGCCCAGAGGTGTGAATGGCATTTGGTTAGCGGGGAAAGGCGGAGTACTGTGTCCGGAGATAAAATGTCAGTCCTCCGGGATACCACTTGTTCTGCCAGACCTAGGGGCGCCTGCCCAGCAGGTGGCATTGGGATAGCTGGGGGGAGATGTGGCAGGCTTGTGGTCAGGGTAAAACTTTCCCAATAGGGTTCCCTGCCCCTAGGAAAGTCTAGTTTTGGACCCCAGATCCCAGCAAGTGTGTCTTTTCATCTGTATTTTGGGTTTCACTGTGTGTATGCGAAATTATGCCGAATAAGTTACAATTTATTTCTCCACCTTGTTTTCCTCAATGAATGATCCTGGTAAAAAGGTGTAAATAACCTGGTCTTCCATGACTCCTCGTACACCTCTCACACCCACCGTCTCATTCCCACCCATCTCACTCCCCTCATTCCAACCCTCTCACTCCTCCCTCAGTCCCAGCCCTCTCACCCCTCTCATTCCTACCCCATTCACCCTTTCTCTTTCCAACTCCACTGACTCCCACACTCCCCCTCTCATTCCACTTCCTCTCACCCATCTCATTCCAACCCCCTTCAATCCCTCTCATTCTCACCCCCTCATCCCACTCTCATTCCCACCCTATTGACCCCTTTTCATTCCCACCCTCTCATTCCCACCCCTCTTACCCGTCTCTCATTCCCACCCACCCTCTCATTCTCACCAACCTTCTCATTCTCAACCCCCTCTCATTCTCATCACCCCTTTCTCCACCCTCCTCTCATCCACCCTTGCCCCTCTTATTACCGCCCCTCTTATTACCGCCCCTCTCACTCCCACCCCTCTCATTCACACCCCCTCTCACTCCCACCGCCTCTCATTACCATCCCTCTCACCCATCTCATTCCTACCCATCTCATTCCTACCCATCTCGCCCCCTCCCATACATCCCCTCTCATCCGCACCCCCTTATCCTTCTCATTCCCACCCCCTCTCATTCCCACCCTGAATCTGAACAGTGGGTTCCCCAAGAGTCCTGAGATACCTAAGAGGGGTTCCGGGGTCCCCTTAGTTCCTGAGATATTTGTTATTTTTGTGTTGCTCATTATCGCCTTAATGCACATGTTGTTGCTTACTGCCTTATTTGTTTCCTTATCAAGTGTTACTGGGGTAATAATGCTTGCTACAGTACATTTATAGCCTTGCATTCCATTACTTTCTAAGCAACTTCAGTAGTCTTAGATTTATGTTAGTAATCACAGACTCCTAAATCTAGAGCTTGCACAGCCATTAAAGCTGCCATTTTACTTGCTAGCTTGGGGTTGAACTGCAAGAGGGTAATTGGTCTATCACTTGTCCCTATGGATAACTTCCACTTACAATGGTAGCTTCCACTGCAATGGAAAGTGTGCTATTTATATGGCATACGGTGTGTTAGTACAGAACCACTGAGAGGTGCATATAGTTCAGAGGATTGAACATTGCCACTATATCGAGTGCTTCCTAGACGCAAATCATTCAATAATACTATGCCTCTCTGTTTCATACAGTTGTCTGACAACCGAGCGTAAATTTGCTGCACTGTCGGGTGAAGTTCCTTGGCAGTGTTTCCATGCAGAACAATTGTACGGCTTTATGGTTACTTTGCACTAATTAAAGCTATCCATAGTTATGGAAAGAATGACCTGTAGTTATTATTGGGTGAAAACTACATATAAAATGGGGTTTGCATTAGAACTCAAAAACATACCCTTTTGCACCCATTAATAAGATTTATTTTTTTTAGAGCCATCTAAGTAATTGAGTCCAATTATATTTTGTGTTAAACTTTCATATCTGGCCGTAGAAGGTCATCAATTATAGCTTTCTTAAATTGGTCTCAGTGAGACTTGCGTTAGAAAGATTGCCAGGATCATAGCCATGGTTTCACTATAAGCAGCTCTTCATGATTAATATGCCCCAGAAAACGAACATGCTGCAATACAATTCTAGGCGAAATATGTATTATCTACCTTAAACTACTGCATATTTATACTATCGGACCTAGTGGGAGTTTGTTATACTTGGATACCATTCGATACTACTAGACCTATATCATATACTTTGATGTGGTCAGTTGTGGTGTTTTGCCCCTCACTGGGGATTTTAATTATCACTGTAAATAATTTCACCATACGCCGTTGTTGATAGTTAATAAAACTTTATTATTTTATTTTATGTCAGTGGTACATATGAGGTGTATTGAATACCCGTTTCTATAGGAATATTGGGATTCTTGATTATTAAATCATATATGTATAACACCATAATATGTTCTTTGAGTGCAATATACAGGAACCTTCTGTGAGAGCTATACCTCACATACCAAGTTATTGATTAACTGTTTTTTTCCCTATGCACCGTAGTATTGGTTATATGTTATATATTTAACACTACACGACCTTAGGAGTGAGCGGATGGGCACATTCAGTAGATTATTGGGTATCTAGCAAGATGTTGTGCTTGATTCAATAAAGGTTGATAGAGCTATGTTACTATTTGGCGTTAAGAAATGGGATGGATATTTTCTTTTGGAATGACTGCTGTATTCACTAAGAATTATGCATTCATAAATGGGTAGCAATATTCATCACACTTGCCTACAGGAAAATTGCATTAATTCAGTGTTGGACAACACTAACAATGCAAATAAGTGATAATGCACAGAAAGCAGTGTTAATTGTGGAGGGATGGGAGATATCACACCACACACAAAACACAAAAAGCATAACAGCCATATGTGCAAATTATTAATTAGTAGTCCAAGTGGCCAGCTAGTCGTGGGTTCCAGCTACTGGTTCTGTCCTTATGTGTCCCCATATTTACTAAGGAGTGCTAAGCTGCAAGGAACCTTATGGCGCATTCAAGTGAAATGTGTATTATGATTGATCACCATTTGGCATAATCCCCCTTTCAATATTCAGTTCCATTCAAATAATTGGGACTAAAATTTTCTCGTAAACAGGAAAGAACTCTCCCGTGTAAGAGAGATACATTATTGAGCTATAGCAATTGTTTTTGTGTTTTTTTAATTTTATTTCAGCAGCTGAGCCGAGTTTCGAAAGCTCATCACTGTTCACAATGTCCCTATTTTGTTATTTACTGCTGGTAAACATGTGGAGCTAATTCTTATCTTGTTCTTTTTAGTTCTCTGATTTTCTGCCTCTTTTGCACTCATCTGAGCACGTTATGCCCATGTTAACTAAGCAGGTCTATGCCGTGAGACCTTGCCACATAATTTTTTTTAGAAAAATGTAAAAAAAATGTCATAATAAGAGAGATGTGCAAACGTATATAAATTAGTGACACATTTGCTGCGAAACTGTTTAATCCGGAGAGCATGTTCTCAACCCAAAAGCTGGAAGTTGGCACATCTCTACTCATCAACAAGGAACAATGCTCTTACTGTGTTACTGACAGTGTTTCATAACCAGGAAGCCTTCATGCACTGATACTTTTTCATTTAAGAGTAAACCTGCCATTTAGAATAATCTAATGAACTTTATAATGACAATTATTTCCAGACAAGAGTTTATGCACGAAGACAAAGAGTGTATTTTATAATATACTGTAATAGTACAGGTGAGAAAAGTGTTTGGTCAATTGTGTTTTTTACATCTATCTGAGTAATGATTTGCTTAAAAAAAGACTTGGCAAATTAAAAAATAAGTGAAATGTTGCTTGTTAATTAATCAACGCGCACTTTTCTTTGTGTGTTTACACAGAAAGCTAAGAAACTCGGGAGGAAAAGTCCTCCCTAGTTGGGAATTCTACGACAAATATATTGTGTTTCTTGCCTGGATACAGGCACAGACCACAGGGGAGTTAATAAGGTAATAAACGTGCAGTTCTTCTGTTTTAATCTCTTTTTATTACAAACCTGTTTTCTGCAGTAGAATTATCTATAAACATATACTGGGGCCTTGGAAAGAAACTGGAAATTGACCCATTTTTGCATGTGCTATTATTCTGCTATTTCTATTATACTCCTACTTCTCTACTGGTAATGCTGGTTTGCAGTGTTTGCAGTAAGGTAGTGAAATGCGTTGGTGTAATTACGCTAAAAGCACCACAATCTCTCATGCTTTCAATAGCCTATTGCTGTAAATTATATAGTCCCAACTAGTACTAGAATAAATACTAGAATAATGGCTGTGATATATTTATCAGGTTACACTAGGTGACTGACATTGCTCAAAAATTAAGACACGTACTTTACATTGTTACATTGTGTTTTTTTGTTTTTTTGTTTTTTTTAAGTTTTCCTGGCTTTATGAACCTTGTAACCTATATTTTAGTGCGATTTGAATGCCCTTATCTCAGTCTTCTCTCTCCCTTCATTTTTAGGTTGTTATTTAATATGTATTGGTTATTAATACTTTACATCTTATTACCTTTAAGCAGCGATCACTTTCTTCCCATTCATTGGTTACAGAATTCTGCTCTGCAATAGCCCCGTCCTCTTCTCACGCAAAGCTGATTCAAAACAATAGCCACATCTCCCGCTGGCGCTTGGTGTATGTCCTCCTGCAACACGTCACGGGTTACAAAAACGTTGGCTATCTCTGTACACTCACACCATCTTCCTTAGCCCTATGAGGGACTGCACCTTTAGGTGTTTACAACTACAACATCTAGCAGGAATACATATTTAAATCATTCAGTGCTGGAGGTAGGGTTGCCAGGTAGCTTGTCCAAAAATACTAGACTCCCACGCCCCCCCCGAACACATAAAAAATACCCCCACGCTCCCCAAATACATTTAAAAAATACAACCTCCCCCCAAATACATTTTAAAATACCCCCACCTCCCCCCAAATACATTTAAAAAATACCACCTCCCCCAATTACATTTAAAATATACCCCCACCCCCACCTCCCCAATACATTTAAAATATACTCCCACCTCCACAATACATATAAAATATACCCCCACCTCCACAATACATATAAAATATACCCCCACCTCCACAATACATATAAAATATACCCCCCACCCCGCCCCAATACATTTAAAATATCCCCCATCATCATGATTTCATCTCCCCAGGCTGGCCCCCATCACCATCTCATCCCCCCCCATTATCATCTTATTCCCCCCATCATCATCATCTCATCCTGCCCCCCCCCATCCTTCACCCTGTCCCCCCATCCTCTCACCATCTCCCCCTGGTCCCCCCATCCTGTCACCATCTAACCCTGGGTCCCCCCATCCGTCACCATCTCACCCTGGCTCCCCCCCACCCTCTCACCCTGGCTCCCCCCATCCTCTCACCATCTCACCCTGGCTCCCCCCCATCCTCTCACCCTGGCCCCCCCATCCTCTCACCCTGGCTCCCCCCCATCCACAATACATATAAAATATACCCCCACCTCCACAATACATATAAAATATACCCCCCACCCCCCCCAATACATTTAAAATATCCCCCATCATCATGATTTCATCTCCCCAGGCTGGCCCCCATCACCATCTCATCCCCCCCCCATTATCAGTGACCGACATTGCTCAAAAATTAAGACACGTACTTTACATTGTTACATTGTGTTTTTTTGTTTTTTTGTTTTTTTTAAGTTTTCCTGGCTTTATGAACCTTGTAACCTATATTTTAGTGCGATTTGAATGCCCTTATCTCAGTCTTCTCTCTCCCTTCATTTTTAGGTTGTTATTTAATATGTATTGGTTATTAATACTTTACATCTTATTACCTTTAAGCAGCGATCACTTTCTTCCCATTCATTGGTTACAGAATTCTGCTCTGCAATAGCCCCGTCCTCTTCTCA
Source organism: Ascaphus truei (assembly GCF_040206685.1). Classification (NCBI taxonomy): domain Eukaryota; kingdom Metazoa; phylum Chordata; class Amphibia; order Anura; family Ascaphidae; genus Ascaphus; species Ascaphus truei. Next base: position 74,248,984 of record NC_134483.1, on the reverse strand, counting down.
CGCAAAGCTGATTCAAAACAATAGCCACATCTCCCGCTGGCGCTTGGTGTATGTCCTCCTGCAACACGTCACGGGTTACAAAAACGTTGGCTATCTCTGTACACTCACACCATCTTCCTTAGCCCTATGAGGGACTGCACCTTTAGGTGTTTACAACTACAACATCTAGCAGGAATACATATTTAAATCATTCAGTGCTGGAGGTAGGGTTGCCAGGTAGCTTGTCCAAAAATACTAGACTCCCACGCCCCCCCCGAACACATAAAAAATACCCCCACGCTCCCCAAATACATTTAAAAAATACAACCTCCCCCCAAATACATTTTAAAATACCCCCACCTCCCCCCAAATACATTTAAAAAATACCACCTCCCCCAATTACATTTAAAATATACCCCCACCCCCACCTCCCCAATACATTTAAAATATACTCCCACCTCCACAATACATATAAAATATACCCCCACCTCCACAATACATATAAAATATACCCCCACCTCCACAATACATATAAAATATACCCCCCACCCCGCCCCAATACATTTAAAATATCCCCCATCATCATGATTTCATCTCCCCAGGCTGGCCCCCATCACCATCTCATCCCCCCCCATTATCATCTTATTCCCCCCATCATCATCATCTCATCCTGCCCCCCCCCATCCTTCACCCTGTCCCCCCATCCTCTCACCATCTCCCCCTGGTCCCCCCATCCTGTCACCATCTAACCCTGGGTCCCCCCATCCGTCACCATCTCACCCTGGCTCCCCCCCACCCTCTCACCCTGGCTCCCCCCATCCTCTCACCATCTCACCCTGGCTCCCCCCCATCCTCTCACCCTGGCCCCCCCATCCTCTCACCCTGGCTCCCCCCCATCCACAATACATATAAAATATACCCCCACCTCCACAATACATATAAAATATACCCCCCACCCCCCCCAATACATTTAAAATATCCCCCATCATCATGATTTCATCTCCCCAGGCTGGCCCCCATCACCATCTCATCCCCCCCCCATTATCATCTTATTCCCCCCATCATCATCATCTCATCCTGCCCCCCCATCCTTCACCCTGTCCCCCCATCCTATCACCCTGGCTCTCCCCCCCCATCCTGTCACGATCTCACCCTGGCCCCCCCATCCTCTCACCCTGGCCCCCCCATCCTCTCACCATCTCACCCTGGCCCCCCAATCTGTGTCCTTACCTTATTGCCAGGAAGGACACAAACTTCTCTGGGCCGCCGGGGTGTGGGCTCCGCCCCCGCTGTCCTCTGATTGGAGGAGCGGAGAGCCAATCAGGGACAGGCTGCACAGACTCACGAGTGCTCTTGCCCGCCCCCGCCTCCAGTCTTAGCACTGCCTGCCGCACCCGCCCTCGCGCTTGCGCTGCCCTCTCCGATTTTATACCGGACAGGCAACGGAATTACCGGCCTGTCCGGGTGAAAACCGGAGACCTGGCAACCCTAGCTGGAAGAAGTGACCATGTAATATGACAACATATGAGCCCCTTGATGGTTGGCTCAGTGAGTAAAGACACTGACAGTAAACCATGACACTGCGTTTGAATCAGGGGAACTTGGTTCAATTCCTGGTGTCAGCTTGTGACCTTGGGCAAGTGACTTTATCTGCCTCGGGCACTAAAATCATAGATAATAAACTCCTCCTATGTGCCGCACACTATACTGTAATTGTGAAGCGCTTTGAGTCCCATTGGTGGAAAAGCGCTATATGAAATACAGTTATTATTATTACATTCAATGTAATACAGATATTTCTAAAGCTGGGCTATTTCACCAAAGAGAGGTTAATAAGTTAGAGATGTGGAAATCTGGTTTTATAGAAAGTACCCTCCATCTCTTTAATGCTTTTGAAATGATAAAAATGAAAACAATTTACAGTATTTGGAACTATTTCTTAGTGAAAGTTTAATGAGTGTGGAGTCTCTATATATTTTTTTAACTGAGTAAATAGGAGAGCTGTTACATTTGGTGTTAAGGGGCTGATTGTATAATCCCTGTTTAAGTCAATGTGAGTTGTCCTTTAAGAAATCAGCCGCTAAAGGCCTTATTCTATATCCTTCAAAGTGGCTGTTTGGGCCATTTTAGGATGCAAATCCCTATTGACTTCAGCAAGAATTTTTTTGACAAAGACGCCCCAAACTGCCACTTTGGTCGATAAACTATAGAATTACCCCCTAAATCTCCATGTTTATATTAAAACACTCCTGCTAATTATTTTAAAAACACAAACAAGCTTTTATAACGAATTAGAAGTCAAGATCTAAGTCACAAGAACGTTAGGTCATCAGAAATTGTACGCAAGTTCTGGATTAGACATTGCAATTATTCACACATCTGATCTAAACTACAGTCCTGTTGAAAGGCTTTATTGATTGAGAGCAGAATCTGTGAATATGCTACCTCTGCAAACATAACACTTATCTGAGCATTACAAACAGGACTTGAAATACGCTTGAGGCACATTACTGAATATAACACATCTGACTCTGTGTTATATTGCTGAAAAGTAGGGTATACCTCTATGGGTCTGTAACCCGCCCTGCCTGGCTATAAGGGGTTTACATAGATGTCCGTGTTGTTGGCCACTCAGGGGGCATTGCCTTTGTCAGCAGTCCTGATACCTGCAGGCTGGGCATATAGGCAGATGGTAATGATTGGCACCAGGATCTTTGTAGTTATTAAACAAAATAGTCTTCATACAATAAATAGGTACAACTGTTTCTCAGCTGCATCATTGCAGTCCTGAGAAGGCACATCGCTTTAACATTTGAAAGGGTTTCTTTTATTCATGTCATGGTTAATCATGCTTGTGGTGATCTTCACAATGTTCTCTTTCCAGGGTCCAAGCAGGGGATCCCCTTCCTCACTGTGGTAGGTAAGGGGTCATAACTCTGTATCCTACCCTGCTCACCTCACATACTGTACTTTGGTACTGAGATGGCATGATTCTTCAATTGTGCATGGCACTTTAGTCTTTCAGGATGTTGCTTAAGGAACTGTTATAACTTCTGATGATCCTGACTTCAGATTAGTCCCAGGCCATAGATAAAGCAACCCTTTAAGGACACGGATCTCCCCCGTTGACGCCTGTACTGCTCCAGCTTCCTTTACTAGGGACACTTCCATGCTCTAAAAACAATAAAGGGGACTTCTCCCCCAACGTAACTATTTACAATTGAGATCCTTCTCTGGTCTCTATTCCCAGGATCTGACAGCTGGGGTTCTTTTTTCCTCCCATACTGTATATCACCTCTCTCTCTCACCTCCTGTCTCTGGGCAGAAAAGTGGCTAAGCTAAAGCTCTGCCTGTTCATTGGCAAACACCTTATCTAAAGGGGCAAGCGTTTAGCATTTAACCCTATTTTAACCACAACAGGGGGAAGTTACAGGTCTACAGGTCCTGCATATTGTTTTTTGGGGTGGGGAGGGGGAGGCCTGCTAAATATCCAGTAATGGTCTGTGAATCTGTAAGCTTTTATTTGCCATATCTGGGGTTAATTTTTTTCTACAATGAATCTTATGATTGTAACTTGGCCACTCTGGAGCTTTCCTACTGTCATACTGTATGTGGAACATGAAGGAATCAAAGTCTATTTTACTGCTACAGTATATTGGGGAGACTTGGTTAAGATGGGTGGCAATAACTTGGGGTTCTTAAACAACCATGAACTCTGAAATTGCCTTTGGTATTTCTATTTGGTATTTGGTATTTAAACATTTCTCTGGCTTCAGCAGTAGTTATTTCTCCCATGACTCCTGTGATGGCAAAATGTCAGCCTGATCGTTTTCCTATTGTGATGAATGAATGGTGGCACTGCTGTTTGATTTGTATTATCTGAAAACAATGCATTGGATTTGCATGCTTGTACTGATGCCTCTCACAGGACCAACTTAAGAAATGGGAAGAAGGTATTTCTTCTGCTAACTAAAGAAAGCACCAGAGACATCACAAACTACAGTCATACCATCAAATCTAAGAATCATCTTACAGCAGCAACCTTAAACTAGATGAACCGAACCTACCATAGCCTTTAATTAGTATTGCTTTTAGCTGCTTTTTTATTTTGTCACTGGTGTAGACGAAGGATAATTCATTACTTTGCAGGAACAGGTCCCTGCACTTAATTTGCAGGCAAACTGGCATTTCTGTGACATACTTGTTATCCTCCAAGCATTAGCAAACTCTTAACTATGAGCTCTTGTACAGGACCTATTCTCCTTTTGGCCCCACTGGCTCCTAATACAGTATGTTGCATGATGTTAAAATATGAGGTAACATTTTACGCAAGTTATCTCTGGGGGTTTTATGGTAATTATATAGAAGACACCAAAGGGCAAGAAACTTCACATTTTACAATACATAGTATTTTGGGAAAACTACTTTCAGTTATTGCCCATGACTAAAACAAGTAAAAATCACAAAGTTACACAACATGTACAAACGATTCGACAAACAAGCCAGCACACTTACATACCACTGACACCTCCAGCACAAGTTCTTTGTCAAGCATTTAGCAGCATACAGTATGTTACCATAGCTCTTAAATAGTGTGCAGGTAGCCAATGGATGCCAACTACTAAGGGCGTCATTAATATTAACACTGGTCACTTGATTGCATCACATGCTGTATAATGTCACTATGTACTGCATATAATCGGAATAATGGCTCAATAAAGCTTCCAAAGCTTGAGACAGTATAACTAAATCACTCCCCGCCAATGAAAAAACAATATCCACCACCATCAACAATCAAACATACAGATGCCGCTCAACTTAATCTGCCTGCAGCTGGGGTACAAAAGTTAATTCCTAGGCTCTGGGAAAGCTGCATCTCCGGGCAGCAGTGGCTGCTTTGATCCCTGCAGTGGGAAGCTTTCCCCCGAAGCAGGCAGTTGTCACTAATTGTCTTCAGGCAACCCCTGGCCAGGCCCAAGGGGGGGATAGTTGAGGTATGTATAAATACTGCATCTTAAATATCTAAAGTACTCAAACAATTACACTAAATATTGAGTAAACACGTCTGATTTTGAGTTTATGTATGGAAGCTGGGTGCTGCTGCGGTTGAAATTAGATTATAATATGTTGTGATCCGTGAAATTACCTCCAGGTTTTCCTGCATCTACTAAAAATCTCTGATATATTACTTCTTTATTGCCATTAAATATATTGTTAGTAAATTGACAGATAATTATATACTTTCACTTGTAGACTGAAAATAATTCTTAGTCAGTATAACCATGAAGTATTTAAAAATCATATACTACTCAAATGAATAAACATCTGGCCCCATCTTGAAAATATATAAAATTCTAGCACATGTAATGTAATCGTCTTTGTATACAGTAGCTTGATATGTTGATCCAAAAAAATGTGTAATAAATATTTAAATTATTCTTCTGAACAGCTATATTTTATATACCTTTTTTTTCTTCTTTTTGTTATGTATTTATTTTATTGTAGTCAAAATGGCAAATTTGCATGACAGTAATGCAGATCACAAATATAATCAAGTTTGTCCGTTATGATTGCATTTTAGGTTTCTGTCACAACTGATTATTTTTCTCCCTTTCCTGTAATACTATATTTGCAGCAAAAAAATCATAATAAAAGACTGAAACATTATACAGACATAAGTAACTAGCTTATGTGAAACATATTTGAACAAGCACTACCATTCAGTATATCACATGATATTCACACAAACCATTCATTTTATAAATCCCTCAAATGCATAATAAGTCCAAATAATATCTTCTTCAGAAGCAGTACTAGATGCAGTATGTCCCCAGAGAACTCCTCTGACTGATTTTCTTCACAGATTCTATTATAAAGGGTTCCTAAAGAAGAGAAAAAAATCAATGTAATACCAAATTTGTCAAACCAGCTAAAAGCTATATACTGTACATATATGACATTCTATACCAGTTCAACAAAACAGACTTCAAAGCATCATAAACATCCCGTTGTCAATGCACTTACCATAACCACATACATCACCCAACCATCAAAAATCAATACATTATAATGGTATAAAAACATTATTTAAGGAGAGAAACAATACATCCTCAGTTGTCATAAAGGTCCGACAGTATTTTGCTAAACTATCAAAATTAATTGTAGCCCTGTTTCCCCCTAAACAAGAAGGCTACCGGTGCTGCCGTTACCTGTTGGTTCACAGAGGGCCTAAGCCTCCGCCACGGGGAGCCTTGGGTGATATAATTAACGTCTCGGTGTAGCGCCTCCACCTGCGAGGGATCACAACGTAGTGGGAGGAGCCCTTCACATGAACCAATAATCACACACAGTATGGAATAACAGCTTTTACTAACAAGACTTATATCAGATATGTCATAACTGTTAATACTGAACGCTAATATGGTACAGCTACCCTCCAAGCCTTGCACGGCTGTAGCCCCCCACCGTGTTCCCAACACCGTGTCCTCAGAGTCCCACACCCAACCTAATGTGTGAGGCAGCGCTGCCCACTAGAATAGGTGTAAGATTGGTGCACTTGATGTAGTTAGGTACCTGCCGGGTGCTCGAGCACCCGGGTGCGCCGACAACAGGATGGATGGGATTCACTGATCCAGGGATGAAGTCGCCCATGATGAGTCCGCCTGCGCGTGGGGTGGTATCCGGTTGGAGTGTCCCACTATAAAGAAAGTCTCTTCGTTGTAGGTGTCTGGTCCCAGACCACTTGTAATCAAGTCCCTCACTTTCAATTCTACAGGGGCAGTGTCCCTATCTATGGGCCTTTCCCTGCAGCAACCACAAGCTAGACAGGGGAGTAGAGACCTAGCTGGGGCCTAAGGGGGTATCTGGCCTAGTGCAGGAGTCACAGACCCCTGCACACATACACCCTACCCTGATGGCATCCCAGCTCTGACTGACGTGGTCCCAGACGCGCAAAAAAGTATCAATCTCCCCTTGCAGGGGAAACTGCAGCCCTATAGGCTCTCACGCAACACGTGACCTATCCCCCGAGGCTCTGTAGTCCCAGCATGGAGCCTCTTCCTATTGGCCACCACTCGTACGGATAGACTGCACATGCGCAACTCTGTAATGGCCGCCGGCTATCTCTTAACGTGGCAGCACCCTGTACTGCTCTAGCTACGGGTCTGCGGCGATGCGCTCGCCTCCCTTGCAACCTCCCCTCGCACGCAACCATCCCCACAGCCACCGGAGGGTATGAAGAGGGGGAGGGGGGGGAAATGAGGAGGAACCGGGGTGTAACGTGTAGCTCATCACAATCCAGACGCGACCGTGAGGCTGAGGTAGGGAATTGTATAAATGCCAACCCACAGCCGCGAGGGCGTGGCTAGAGTGTAGATTGGTCTTGCAAGCCGGGTCGGGAGTATAGAATGTAGAGTTGTCGTTTATACTTGCCGGGTCTGGATTGGAGAGTAGCGGATCATTGGGGTACTTTGCCAAAGTCAGGACTGGAGAGTGTAGAGTAATCGTTGTGAGGATAGCCGAGGTCAGGATTAGAGAGTTCAGAATGGTCGTACGTAGCCGGGTCAGGAGAGGAGAGATGTGGAGTCCAATACGAAGCAGGGGTCAGGCAGCAGCAGGAATCAGGCAGGAAGCAACAAGGTTCAAGGCAGGAATGCAGCAAGGCACAGCGTCACAATAGCTTATGCTCAGCAATGTGTGAATGAGCAAGGCAGCTATTTAAAGAGCCATCAACCAATGGAGAACCAGGGCGGAGCAGAAGCGGGGAATCCCATCCGCTGCTGGGTCACACAGGTGAGCCCTATGACACAGCCCGAATAGAAGTGGAGGCAGAGATACGTGTCGCGCGCGTCGCCGATGTGAAAGACTGGCGACCAGGTCGCATGTCACTTGTGCACTTCGCATGTCCCTCTGCGAAGCGTGCCCAAGGTTTGGAGGCGGTACCGAATGCGCACCGATCTAAGCACATCACTGGGTTCAAGGGGCGGAGTCTGGGATGCGCGTCACTCCCGCGCCGGGCCTGCCTGTCACAGGAGCGGGCACGGAGACTGGGAAGAAGGTTAGAGGGGAGGCTGGGTGAACGAACGTGCCGCACACCTTTGCGGAGGCGGGGCTTGGAGACGGAACCCACAGGAGAACAGACTGACTGTGCGCAGCCCACGCGCGCTTAACTGGACCGTGAGATCACGCATCCTGGGCGTCTGTCATGGCAGGGGTTCTCAGATGAGGAGAAGGCCTCCAGCCGCCAGCATGGCGAATCCTCACACGGGGGACCCGAGGGGACCTGGGTACATAATTATTATAGAAGGCAAGCGAACTATTTTTCCTCTTTCATACCATATGTAGACATGCGAGGCTACTCATAACTGTGATAGTGTAGATCGGGGCACTGCTATCGATCAGCACAATTGCAGTTTAATAAGAAATACCTGTGGTCGCCAACGTATAAATCTGCCATTCTACAGTATCTATTATTTTTTAAATGGGCCATTTTATTTCCAGCTATTTGTGGTGAATTAACGCGCTCAATTGCCAGAAAACAAAATTAGCTTGATGAATGTTTAAAAAAAAAAACGTGAATGTTTTGGCACTGAGGTCTCCACATCGTGATTTTAGCTCTTGCCTTTATGCTTACATTTTCTGTTTGGAAGTGCATTCCCCCACCCCACCCCACCCCATAAAACCCACATAATAACCACTAATGCAAACAAGGGGTTAACCCCTACCTCCATCCCCCTGGGAAACTTAACTACATTCCCCAAGCAACTATCCCCAAACAGTCACTCCCCCCACAACCAACATCACTGCCCTCCCCCAACAACCATCACCCCCCTCTATAGCAATGGCAAATAGCCTGATTAGCCAAATGCAAATAAACACAGTAATGGAAAATCACTTTCCAGGACAAATTTTAAATATATTCCTTTTTCTTCTTTGTATCCTACTATTAAAGGCGTTTTTTAAATTGAATAATACGGCGATTCAGCTCCTCCCTGACTTGTGAATCCTCACTGGTCCATTTTAATGGACTTGAAATTATGATACATTTCAGCTACATTCTATTACTCCTCATTCTCTGTTACTAGATTATCGCATTAGAGTACACGATTTATGTTTTAGTATATTTTAATAATTACTAGTCTCCTTTAAAACACAGTAAGTACAATGATTAAACAGATGTTGCGGCGGTTCTTCATCTCTCTATCACGCAGTAACACGTGAAATTACGCAGTTAGCAGAATGGTACAGTTTTGCAACTCACGGCTCATTTGAATTACAAATTTTGTTAATGTGTTGTTGTGTGAAAGCGAGAGTAATAACAGCTACTAAATCTGTACCAAAACATGTACTTAAATAGGTAAAACAATGTGTTAATATGGAACACTAGAACAGGTAAGTTTAAATGTGCCAGACATAGCTGATACTGTAGCTATACCTTGATCTCTGGATTGGGTACACTATCTTGTATTAGTGCTCAGGGCTGCCGGCTGATGTCTCGGGCCCGAGTTTTGCTCATGCCTTCCAACCCTAACCGGGTCGGCGCCACCCCCATCCCAACCTGTGTCGGTGGCCTTGCGAGCCCTCCACTTTCCCACTGGTATTTCTCGTCCCACCCTCCCTCTCTTACACTCTCTCTCCTCTTTCCCCCTTCCAGTATCATTCAATTACCCACTCTCACACAATGCCGCTCCTTCAATCCCCTATTGCTCACACTAATTTCCCCCTCCTCCCCTAGCCACAGACACAATTCCCCCCAATGCCCATACAACCTCCCCACACACATAATAATTACCCGCCTCCCAATAAAAAACACCATTACCCCCCAGATACAAACACCACTACACCTCCCCAGATACAGACACCACTACACCCCCACAGATACAAACATCAAAACACCCCCAGATACAAACACCACTACACCCCCAAGTTCAATTACCACTACCCCTAAATACAATTACCCCCCCCAATACAATTACCAGGTTCTAGTTGCCCCTACTGGGCCCCTGGCTTCCGGCTCTCCCCGTCTGCTTCCTGTATGCCTCTTCCCATGCCGGGTCTCTCTCTCCCGACAGAAGCTAGATCTGACGGCCGACGCGCACCGGTGGGAGAGAGAGTATGGCATGGGAAGAGGCAAGCAGGAGCTGGGGAGAGCCGAGAGCCAGCGGTGGCAACCAGAGGCCCGGCGGCTGGACACAGAAGTTGGACCTGACCCCTGACCTGGCCCAGCTTCCAGCGCCGGTAAACCAGGACCCCACAGCCCGGCTATCCACCCCCTCCCCCCCCCCGACCGCCCTCTCTCACCAATCCGACTGGTTCTTGATGAATTTACTCAAATTTAATGAAAACATTTGGCACATTGTGAGTTAACACAAATTGAGCTTAGATTGGACTCATTTATTTACTTCTATAGACCCCCGTCCTGTTTAATTAGTTAAAAAAAAAATGACAGTGCCTAAAATGCATACATCATACTGTTAGTCAAAATACCATACCCAATTAAATATGCTATAAAGCTGTCTTCCTGTTCCTCTGCAAGATTTAAACATTAAGCTACAATCATTTGAATTGGACTTAAATCTTCCCGAGAAAGGTGATGGCAGTAATTTAGGACCAAAATGAAACACTAATGTCAGAAATAATTCAAGCTGCCAATGAAGCTTCAATCTACTGTATGCAGCAGTTCTGTATTTTATGCCGAGATCTATTTCAGCTTTCAATAGATATTTTTAAATGTTATATCAACCTTGAATGTGTATAATCAACATGGAAATTTGCATACTGCAATATAAAGCAATTTAAAGCACAAGTAAGCATCACCAAGTATTTCCAACAGTGTAAAAAGTATTCTCCATAGAAAATGGAAGCCCTAACAATATTATGAGTGAAAGCTCCCGTAACATTATAATACTATCTGCCCTTGATGCCGATTAACCTGCTGTAAAGGTTGAGATAACCAATAACCAACATAAAAATCGCTGGGGTAATGGAGGGTCCTTCTCTCTTGTTTATGTAGCACTGTCCCCCCCCCCCCCCCACCGTCCTCACTACCCTGGGAGATTTTGCCTAGGCTACATATACGTGTGGTGCTGTTACCTGTGATGGGCCAGGAGAGATGAGTGTCCACGATGTTGTGGGGGAACAGGACAAGAGGGGCTGAGCTCCTCTCCCTTCCCTGGGTGGGAAGGCACTGACTCAATAATTTGGAAGGCATCCTCCCTAATGCAAAAGGGGAGGGCACAGGGTCTGCACCATGATTGGCTGCAACACAGACCCAGTGTCACCACCTCTCATGCCACTCAGGGAGGCCACGTGAGGAGAGGGGGTGGTAAACCCCCACAGGTTAGCCTGTCACTGCCTGGAGCTACTAGGACTTACGTGACAGAAGGGCAGAAAAATAGTCTTGACCAGCCATGGAAATTTTTATTACAGTTGTTTTCAGAGGAGTAGATGTGTGATATGTTAAATCAATATTTCAGGCATGATAATGCTCTGCATATTATTTGTGCTTTTTATTGTGTTTTCTCCAAAAAGAAGAAGCTGCAGTAAGAAGAGTTGTGCAATTGTCAAAAAATGTAATACATGTGCATACAGTATTTGTGAGTGATCAAAATGGTTTCTAAGCAAACATGGTTGCCATTTCTTCTCTAAAGTCTGTGATTTTCTCCAAATTGACATGAATATGAGCACGTGCTGTATGTGGTGGTAATCAGTTCAGCATTTAACTCTGTGTGCAAGCTTTCGGCTTGCCGAGCCTCTGTCCCTGCCGGGCTTACCCTTGAGCACTCTGCAGAAAGGCCTCCGCTCAACAAATGCTCCTCACGCCACCACCCCCATGCTCAACCAGTTGACGCTCTTCCCTTCCCCCATTCAACGACAAACTGATTGTCATCAGAATTTAAACTGCATAATTTGTTCATGCAGCTTCGAGATTTGGCAAAGTCCAAATTCAGCAGTTTTGCACTTTACTTGTAGTAAGATGGACTATTACAGCAATGTCTTTTTTTGCAATTTTATATGCAATTTTTTTTGTGATTTTCTCCAAATGTATGTGAATATGAGCACATACTGTCCATGATGAGTCAGTTTAGCATTTAATTCTGTGTACCATGTTGGAGGAATTAGGTCACAGATGTGTTATCTTAAAGTGCCTTGTGACATTTTTCGCACATTCTCTGTAAATTTCGTGTTTTTCATACATTTTTGCCACTATCGTCATTTGCCACGATTCAACCAGAATTTTATGAAAATGGCAGTAGGTAAAGGTCTAGGTGGCATTGCTATTAACTTTTAGTGGTTGGCAAATATTTTAGACGAAGGTGGCCAATTTTATACACAAATATTTTCAAACAAAAGGGCATATTTTGCCAAATTTGAAAATGTTTCTCATTTTTGAATCTGATGGTTACAGTATGTCACAGAGACTATATAGGGGTGCTTGGGCCTGTCTACATGCACTATTTCCCGTGCCTACAAAGAGGTTTTGGGCCTGCTGGGTAGAGATAGCCAAGGCTCCACGGAGCATTTTTGGGGTCAGATAGTAGGTGCTCCTTGCACACTCAGAGGGTTTACGGCCTATTGTTCATCATGGTCTTCCTTCTTACTTCCACTGTGTAAAGTCAATCAGTAAAGAATCATCGCAGCCACACACTGATCGCTAAGGAGGAAACTGTATAGTCGATCCCCACTGTGGTGAAGGATTCTCCTTTTGTTTATTACACATGAAGGAAGGAGGTAGAGGGGGGAAAGTTGAAAAAATAGTGCAACACTATTTGACAATGTGGACAATTTAGGAATGGACTACTGTTAATCCCACTCACGTGAGACGCTGTACATTTTATCACTCCGTGTTTTTTTTTCTTGCTTTTTTTTTTTTTCTTGCTTTGTTTATTACAATTGGTTGGAGAGGAGTAGAGGTGGGCCAAATGTTGAATAAATATATCAGGAATGGTGGAAATGTAATGTATCACACTTTGCAAACATTTTCATGCATATTTCAAGATTTTCAATAAGTTTTGCCTATTTTTGAAAGTGTTCATAAAGGTTTATAGATAAATTGTTCGCCATTTCTCCACTAAAGTTTGATATTTTTTCCAAATGTATATATACATATATATTGTGCTGCTAATGCCAGTTTACCAAGTATTCCTGTTTTGGCGATGGAGGAAACAAGATGGTTGTGTCGCAGGTATTACTGGTGGCTGTGTGTCCTGCAAGCCCTCTTAATTCCCATGCACACAGAAGGGTTGAGGGCCTGTTTATCGGGAATCTAAATATTTTCCTCCGGTCCGTTGAATGGAATGGGCAATTGTGAAGGATGTAGATAAAGTTACGGCTTGCCTGGGGGTAGATGTCTTGAGCATTCAGAGGGGATGAGGAGGCCACCTCCTCAATGTCATTCTTAGTAATTCGTCATTGTCATCACCGGCCCTATGCTGATTGCTGAGGCGATAACTTTATAGTCATCTCATCACTTGTTATACATATAGTTAATTTCTTTGCCTTTTATCTTAAGGTTGTAACTATGATTGCAAACAGACGGGCATACTGGGGATACTGTACTTGATACTTATTGAGCAAGTTTGGCAATTACAAGACAAATAGTTTGTCTCAAGCAATAAACCGTTCCGTAGACGC